>NC_089749.1:22047661-22357661 GCF_040412425.1 Macrobrachium rosenbergii
GTTCACCTCGTTCACAAATACTAGGTCTAAAATATTATCCTTTCTTGTTGGCAGGTGATTTATTTGCTGGGAATGTTATGTTTCAATAGCATATCTAATAGCTTTCTAAATTGACTCTTATCTTTATGCGCCTACTATTACTCTCTTTTTTATATGTATAAAATACAACCACAGTCTCCTATTCGTTCTCTCACCCTATGAAAAGGAAAGTTAAAAAAGTCTCGGATAGGAGTATAGTCCAGCCTTGTGATTTATACATATATCATCCAGTTGTCAATTATTATGCCAAACTCTTTTGAAAGAGGGTCTGGTATATTACTTATATTCACTAATTTTCAGATTCAAATTCTACGCTATTAATTCACATTCTGTTACTATATTTCTCTAGATTTTTCCTTGATTGACGTCTCTCCATATATTGTGGGTTTCCCCTTTTGATTCCTATTTTTTTTCTATCAAGATCTATAAGTTTGGAAACCTTTATCTGATCATCATTACCAGTCTCTTGGGAATACCAGGTTTCCTGTATTCATTATTTCTATTTTTTTTCATTTTTGGGCTAATTCTTCTAAGAACTCTATCTTTCTTTTTGAGTTACTCAGAATCTAAACCCTGCGCATTCATCACTATGATGGTTTGCGGTTATCTCCATTATCTAATATGGGTAATGGTATGGATTTTCCATGTCTCTTTCCTGTTCTGATGTGCTATCTTTTCTTCATTTTCCAGAAATTCGTACATTAAAAAATCCAACTTTTTCCATTATATTTGATCTTCCATCTTCATATTTATTCATTTTGTGCATATATCTGCATTGATCTCCACATCTGCACCATCCCCTAGCATCATTGATACATTGCTTGTTCCTTGCACTATATCTAGGTGCTGATACCGTGGTGCTGAAATTTCGTAACGTGTTGTTGGCTTGCTTTTTTCCTTCATCACATGTCCTTTATTCCTTTCTTTATTTGCTTCATTTTTACCTTGATTTTTGATATGCATTTGATTTTGATTTTTATTCTTCATGGCTACAGGATGCATATACCTACATCTTTTATTAAACCCACATCCATTTCCTTCTCTCCAGTTTTTACATATTTTTGGATGTAGATCTCTGCATTCCTCATCATACCCGTTTAGATATGCACATTTGCCATAAATCTCGTAATTGTGACATATCTTGGGATGCTTGTAATAACATCTTTCACCGAATCTACAATTCCCTCTTTTCAAAAGAGTGCATACTGTGTCTTTTTCTTTTTTTTTCTTGCTCTTTCCCATCAGTATGAAGATCTGGGTACATCCTCTTTGGGATTTTATTTTGAGTTATCATATCATAATTTATTTCATCATATGTATGCTGTTGTATTGCCTCATTTGTAGAATCTGAGTTTCTCTGCATCCATACTCTTATCCTGTTCTTTGTTTTCATTATTTTTTTCTATCTCTTCAATCTTATTTTCTTCTTTTCCATTTTCCTCTTCTTCCTCTTCTTCATCCTCCACAATTTGTACATTAAGTCTTGATTTAATAACCTTGTCTATCTATACTAGACATGTTGAGCAAAATACTCGTGTTCTTATTTTTATTTTGCTGTACTTCTGCACATGTAGGATGAGTAGGTACGTGGCATGCATAGCATTTCCTAATCAGGTATTGTGTATTTACAATGCTATACCACACACTACATAGTTTACATGCTTTAGGCATTCGTTTTCCTATTGCATCAATCAATATATTCACTATATTCACCTTATTCATTTTCTTTCTTGGAATGTGCTGATTGATGTAAATTTTCTTTATAAGTCTTTTGATAACTTGAACTTTCTTTGGTATTCCTTCAATTATTTTCAATATATTTTCTGCAGACTTGCTCCAGTTTGAAGGGTCATATCCTTTCAATATGTCAGTGAATGCTTTGCATCTTTTTGGTTGGAGTTGTTGTTGATCTCAACGTTAAGCAAGCCTAGTTCCCTGCCTGCCAAGTCATCATATTGTATATCTGCTAGTACCGCAAGATTCTATCAGCTCTTTGCCACTGTTATTTAGACACTTCCATGATATTAACTTTTTTAATAATTCACTCGAAAAAACAACTTAGTCGACGCTTTATCGTACTTTATTCTGATATTAATCAATCACCGACAGTTCACGAACACTTAGCTATAGGTCATTCAACTGTATGTTATCACGTGATATCGGGTTAATTATTCGACCAAGAACGAATGTCTCACCGAGAGATGTCACGTCACAAAGAGAGAGAGAGAGAGAGTTAGGTCTAGGGAGAAGTAGGTGAAAGAAGAGTAGAGAGAAGAGAGAGAGAGAGAGAGAGAAAGTTCTCGTTTCCGTCAATGAACTCCCTACTTCCCCCCAATTTTATCTAACAAAGCTAAACACCCAAACTGCTGATGGATGAAAGAGTATATTCCTGGGAAGACAATAAAGAGGAATTGTCCCTAATGCTCAGAATCAATCTCTCTTCCAATCTCCTCTCTCAGCATACAAGATTAAATTTTTTGGCCGCAGAAGAAAAAAAAAAAAAGACTGCGGGGGAGGTGTGGGGTACACTTGAAAGAACGGATAGGGGTAGGGAGACGGGAGTAGGGAGAAGGGAGAAGGGAGGAGGGGAAAGGAAGAGGGGAAGGGGCTGAAGCCACTTTAGGATACTGAAACCCATTTTAGTGAAACAGAAAAACTAAATAAAAAGATAAAGGGATGTGCGGGGTTTTCACACACACACACACATATATATATATATATATATATATATATATACATATATATACTTTTTTTATATTTTTATATATATATACTTTCTCTCTCTCTCTCTCCTTCATCTACTTGTCCCTAAGATCGAACACACACACTCTCTTTCTCTCCATAACTTATCTCGAACAACCTCTGTCTAGATCCCTCCTCCCAATTCCTCTGGAACAAAGGTTTTAATTACCACTCAAACTGCCTGAGCAAAACCAGGTCGAGTCCCCACTCGGCTAGTTGCCTCCGTCGGAGACCTCGAATGTCAACTCCGACTGCCACCAATTCCGACTTGACATTCTTGCTAATTAACGGCTCCATTCCATGCAGTACTCGATCCCCCGGCTGCACACGTTCGGCTCAGGTGGTTGGCCTCTGTCGAGGGGCGCCTCTGGTTCCAAGCGTTCGGGTAATCTCGACGTTTTCTTTGTTAGACTTGTGATCCAGACTTGTGTACAGAGCATTGCTGAGTAATACCTTTAGATTTCATTCTATTTATCTCTCTGCGTGTGCCTGAAAGTGTTTGTGGCCGAGCGAGACAGTTTAACTGCAAGCACATGTATTTGTGCATCTACATTTTTGAAGGCTCAATTCAACAAACCTCCCATCACGGCTGAATAATTTAGTTTTACGAATTGACGTCACAAAGGTCAACTTCCCGAAAACACGACTTTCTAAATAATTCTAAATAATTCAATAATAAGCAAAAACCTTTACAATAATTTCTCCGAGCTAAATTCAACGAAATAAATCAACATGCAAGAGAACAGACGAAATAAAATCTTCGCCCCACCTTTTCTTCCTTATTTTTTCTTGGTTCCATCCCATCGTCTCTCTAGAAAAGTCATTATAAAAGCAATTTGTCTTTTTCTCTCTCCCTTCACGGAGATGTGATATCAGCTCTGAGCGCCACTGGGGGACGTTCAGGCAGCTACAAACGAGGGCGCTTTCAGGCTTCTTATTGTCTTTCCGCCAAATTTTGCACCAAGCAGCCAAATAAAGTTACGATTGCTCGTGCTTGCTTGACGCTTTTTGAATGTCTCGAATATATTCTATGAAAACCGCTACTGTAATCCAGCCCGAGCCACAAGTGAACTTGAAGAGCAGATAAATAAGACTTCATGTGACGTAGCGTTTGCAGATAATATGCCAGAAGATGTCGGAAAACGTTCTCCTGTGGCGCAGCTTTATGAACGTCGCCTTCCACTAGCACTTTTTGTTGGAGCCTTTGACGAAAGCTGTACCTCGGGATCATAACAAGATACCCTGTTTATTATCGTTGTCATCTTTGTCGTCAGGTTTCTTAGCACTTTTAAGAGAAGCTGTATCTCTTCTTTTACTTTGCCGTCGTTATTATTGTTGTTGGTATTACTATTATTATTTGCTATCATTACTGAATCTTTTTTTACCACACGCCTTTCTCATACAGAGGGGTTGGCTCCAGAAAGCGTTAGTCTTCTAATACTTAACAAGTCATTTCAGTTGGGGCTGCTAGCTCCATTACCTTCTCTGTGGTTGCAACCCACCACAGCAAAGCAACTACCATGAATATATCTGACAGCTTATATCGACAGAAACGCAATGGAATGTATCAACTGGCAGTGTCTAAAACGATCAAATATAGCATCGAACTGTTGACTCATGCCCCTAACTCACCCAAACCAGACTTCGTCTAACTACAGTTAATTGACCAACGGTTGTCGAAGCGCTTTCAAGTTAAGGGAGACTATTAGAAGACACTGCAAGAACTGTCTTGTTGTGAGACGCTTTCTGACGAGGCTGAGACCTTCCTGAACACGTCTTGCAGATGGAGAGAGGACAGACAAGATGAGATTTCGTC
The DNA here is from genome assembly GCF_040412425.1 of Macrobrachium rosenbergii. NCBI lineage: Eukaryota > Metazoa > Arthropoda > Malacostraca > Decapoda > Palaemonidae > Macrobrachium > Macrobrachium rosenbergii. The sequence continues at coordinate 22,052,259 of NC_089749.1, forward strand.
CTCGATAGTAAGAGAACAGGGGAAGAGTCACGTATTCTCAAAAGTAAATTTTGAGAGAGAGAGAGAGAGAGAAATTTTTCGTGGACCCTGCCATCCCGCTGAGAAAGCGAATGGAGAGGAAACTCGCCAAATTATCTTTGAAACAAAACCCAGCGAAATCGATGGGATTCGTTTACGCCCTAAAGAGTCGGAATCTATTCGAGGAGTTTGAATCCACTGCGAGGTCATTTCCATTATGTTCCTTTTATTTCCTTTAACAGGATACTTTAGCAAATTGTATCAACTTTTTGATTGATTAATAATTTTCTGGTATGAATCTGCTAAACCGACGCCCTCTCTATCCTTTCAACAACCCACCTCAGTCTGCTAACTACGGGGTACATCATTTGATCCTTAGATCACAAGAGACAATGGCACAACCTGGAGTCAAACCAGCGACCTAACCACTGGATCATGAGTGTCCATTATTATTACTATTTTTATTTAAAGTAACAGTAATATGTATAGAATGTTAAGGCTCAAAATAGTTGCATTGCCCAATTAGATATTCATTTTTACAGATAGCTTTACGGGAAATTGTACAGCTCTCATTGTGGCACAAAGATATGAACAGGCTGTGAAAAAAATCTCTGAGGATCATTTTATATACCCGAGAAAGAAATAATTCTGGATCATTATTATTCTAAAATTTCTCAAACTTACTGAAACTGCTAAGGAACATTTCACTGACAAAAGACATAATCCTCTCTCTTTCTTTCTCTCTCTCTCTCTCTCTCTCTCTCTCTCTCTCTAGGAACCTTCTTTAATACTATATCTATTCAAAAATCATATAAAGGAAGATTTATTTCATTATTTAACAAATTGCACATGGGTCTACCCCATCGTTTTTTACTCTTGTGCATATTCTTCTTTTCCTTTAATTTCTAAGCCATCTCTCTCTCTCTCTCTCTCTCTCTCTCTCTCTCTCAACTGACAAACTAGTTCTTTTCTATCCCATTTAAAATAAGCAAGAGCAATTTATTTACCCACGTAAAATTATTCACCAAGGAACTGAAAATCTAAAATGTATGGTTAGAAAACAACTCAAGAATTTTACAGTTAAGAAATATAACATAAACCTAATTTATTCACCTAAATATTTTCAGACAACGATCCCAAAATTTTCGAATCTGCTCACTCACTTATTCACGCATCAACAAGCATTCACAAAAACTCAGAACCTAGCATATAATTAATGATGTATTTTTACTGGCTAATTAACTGCATAATCCACCGGAACACGAGATATTATCACAAAGACGCATCAAATTCATGATCACTGTATTCAGTTGCTTTATGCGGCTAGGATTCAAGGACCAGAGTAGGCCTACAATAGGACGCGGATTTAGAGGGGTTTTTCCTAACCTCTTCCTACGAACGCGTTCATGGCTTTCATTGTTGCAATATTGCTTGAGCAACGGAATCTTTATGTCCTGTGCCCGAGGCTGAATGACTTAATTGGGAATGAGGAGCACAGGTGAGAGAGAGAGAGAGAGAGAGAGAGAGAGAGAGAGGTTGATCTAGGATAGGAAGGTACGTGCTTTATGAGAAAACGGTGACAGTCGTATATTTACACAAACACAGAGAGAGAGAGAGAGAGAGAGAGAGAGAGAGAGAGAGAGGAGAGAGAGAGAGAGAGAGAGAGAGAATGGTCCTTGGTGGTTCATCTGAATCATCTCCATAAAACCGGAATAAAGCCGCAATATGTCGGCGACATGAATGAGAAAATAAACAGCAGCGAAAATCTTTTGTCTAATTGGATGTGAAAATGGACTGAACAGCGAACAGAATAGACTGGAACCCAAAGTAGTATAAAGAATGTGAATAAGAATAAAATTTCAGGTATAAATTAGAGGCGAAAACAAACACGAGAAAGAATATATATATACATATATACACATTTATGTATATATAAATATATATAAATGCAATACTCATATATACATATATACATACGTTATATATATACATACTATATATATACACATATACATATATATATATATATATATTGTATATATTATACATATATACATTATATTATATATACATATATATACAAAAATTTACAGAAAATCTTTTGGGATGAGGTCGCTAACCCTGCGCCCTTCTCCAGCCTGACTTGCGATCCACTAAGCCAGCAGGGAAACAATTGCATTCAACAAAATACGCCTAAAGATTTCTTGTTGCCTTGAAAATCGAATTGGCCATCTTTCTTCACTAATCATTAAGACTACGAGCACACACATATATATACGCAGATAGATGTGTGTATCAAAGCTTGAAATCTGTAGAAAAGAATATAGAATTTAGGCCAAATGCCAAGCCCTGGGACCTATGAGGTCATTCAGCGCTGAAAGGGAAATTGACAGTAAGAAGGTTTGAAAGGTGTAACAGGAGGAAAACCTCGCAGTTGCACTATGAAACAAAAGTTAGTGAGGGTGGAAATTCAGATGACAGAAAGAGAATATGAACGGGGGTACAGTGAAGGGAATAGAAGAGGTTGCAGCCAGTGGCCGAAGGGACGCTGCAAAGACCCTTAAGTAATGTCTACAGCGCACTACGTGAGGTGTACTGACGGCACTAACCCCCTACGGGGTTGAAATCCGTATGATAATGCTTTGTCAATTACATTAAACAATCAACAGCTGAGAGAATATTTTACAATAAATCAATATGACTGGAAAGTAACTCTAAAACCCGAGAGTAAAAAAATTATTAAAAGAAACTTCTCAAAAAAAAAAAAAAAATATTACGTGAAAACCCTCCCTCACTCTCCCTGCTGTGCCAAGCTTTGAAATTCTCTCCCTGCCTTTGCTTTCCTTACCAAAAAAAAAAACTGGTTTTTCTCCGTTTACTTGGGTCCTGGGCTAGATAACGATAACAGTTTGCCAGTTCTGTCGTTCTCTGCGATTTATGTAAGAAAGATATTCTGCCAACATGACATTTTATCTAACAGAAATGTTTTCAATTACTAATTATTTTAAACGGTATATTGGTCTATCAATAAACTTTTTTTTTATTAACACAACATTTAATAAAAATAATGTTTCCCGACTTTCATTTTTTTGTCTTTCCAGCCCTGATCGTAAGACTGTTGACTGGGAGATTCATAGGCGAATACGACCCGACGATGGAAGCTGTGTACAGCTACCAGATCCCTCTGCCAGGTCATGACCTTCCCATGCAGGTCATGGATACGGCAGGTCACGTAAGCATCCAGTCCAGTCTCTCTCTTTCATATCCACACTCACATCTACGAGGTGCTCTCATAACCGTCTGTAACTATAAATTAGATTCTCTCTCTCTCTCTCTCTCTCTCTCTCTCTCTCTCTCTCTCTCCTGTACATCTCACTTTTCAGTCGCATTTAATTATAACATTCACATTCTGGCACTTTAGCAAGCTAACGTTTACCCTTTTCCCATTCATCACTTATGTCTTCAACCCCTAAATAATGGCATTCCAACCCCATCATATTTTCTATCACTCAGCTATGGATAAAGTTTATATCTATCACTTATGGCCATTGGCTTCCATACTTACCCACGTTCGTCTTTTTCTTGTACGAATTTTCATTTTCCTTGGTAAAGTATTCCTCCACAAGTTTACATTACGCTAACAAAATGAACTCTCCCATTTTACCGCGTCTGATGTGATACCGTACTTTCATCACTTATCAATAACCTTTACCAGCAAGATATAGCCCTAAATTCTAACGAGCATTTCATGACTTTCAAGAAGTCTCCCTTGAAATTTAAACCATAGAAAACTTAGCACCATATTCAGAAAATGGAAGCTAAAGCTAACGGCTAAAGCATTATTGTGGCCGGGTATGATAAATAAAATTGTCAATGAATATGCTTCGATCAAGTTTTAAAAACTCATATTTGCTTAATCCATTATTAATAGTATGAATATAAAACAACAGTTTACCTAACGAAAGATACATGGCAGCAGTTACTGGAACCCAGCTCGTTCGGGTTCCAGCTAGTCGTCAGAATATTTAGTTTCCAAAAATCTGCAATTTCTTTCAGTCCGTTAACCCAAGGTCTATAGATTAAACCCATGTCAACACTGAGGGTAATCGGGAAGCTATAACGTCCAAACTAGCGAACTACCAATAACCGTAGTTGAGCCAAATCACCTGATAATAGGCTACCCGCAGTGCTTTGCCTGATAGTGTTCACGGATGCAAGTACCATTATTATTCAGATATTTCTATTACCATTCTTCAGTGTTCACACGATTTCAGACACTATTCAAGACAATTCAGGCAAGACTAATTCCTTGTTATGACAATTAATTCAAGCATCTTGAGGGCTATCACGGCAATGTCGCTCAGTCCATTGTTTTCAGTCTATTTATTGGAATATATGGGCTGACAATCGACGAAGCCACCAGCTAACACCTAAACCAAACTAACATGAGCAATAACTGAAGGTGCCTACCTCTACGTCCTTCCACATCGAAAGAAAGCCTTGATCAAAACATTTATACCCGTTGTCAGAAGGTACAAATATCGATAAAATCACATAACCTAGAAGCTCAGCCGCCAAAAATGTGTGAACACCAAGATGGTAAGACTATCGTGACTGGGAGAATTTCACAGCGGATATTTTGCTCTCGAAGATAGAGAATACTTTTGAAGGTGTGCACACTTTAAACTACTAGTTTCAACAAAGTATGGGCGTAGGTTCTGCATTAAGGTTTTTTTAAATGAAAATAACAATTCACAACTGGACCAACACTGAAAACAAAACCGTCCAAGCAACATTAACGTAAAACATAATAAGAACCTCGAAAAAATTCGGTTATAATATGGGAATCTTAACACTTACCGAGGTTTCCGCTCCCCCTGATATCAAGAGCTAAATCTGCTTCAGTGTTAACGGGCAAACTGTGAAAATACCCTGCAAAAGGTAGAAACTATTAAGAGCTGAGGCACAGTGCCAGTAACACTTATTATCGTTCGTACCATTTGGCGTTATACCCGTTAAATACTTAGTAATTAACCTACCAATTTACAGCTCTGGAGAAATATTGTTTCTTCAAATTTGGTATCAGTGTCATTTTCATTGAATAACTCTTAAGACTTCTAATAATTCACCTTACGCTAATCCGCAATATTAACCATTATGAAAATACAACTGTGGAAACCCATTTAACAAACCGTTGAGGTTTAAATACTTTAAATTTTCTAAATCATACAAGGGTTTCGTAAATTTTAACTGCAGTGGAAGGTAATAAACAAAAATATGACCAGCAGTTCTAAAGATATATTCGAAAGAAACCGACATTTATTTCTTGAAAAACGTTGAAATACTATAAATTTCCATATAGCCCAAGAATAATAAGACTATCTTCTCATATCGCAAAACGTTGAAATCCTTAGAAACCAGATACTATCAACTAAAATAACTAAACTAAAAAAAACAACACATTTTCACTAAAATATACGATATTGTACTAAAATGTACTTAACAACAACAATACCTACTGTAGGCTACACGCAGATTATTACTTGATGAGGAGGAACCAACAGTAGTAACACGAATAACAGACCATTAAATAATGAACAACACTAAACACAAAACAAACAATAAACAACGCCAGTTACAATGCAGGACGGTACAAACACCGTTCGTCAAAACACACTGAATTTCCGTGTGTCAATATCGTACTTGCAAGTACGCCTGAGACGATGAGTACTTAGCACCATATTAACCAAGGAACGTGGACACCAAGCGGTGTCAAGCGTAGGCTACGCGGGGCTTGCTATTACCATGTAAGAAGCCAAGGAGATTCTCTCTCTCTCTCTCTCTCTCTCTCTCTCTCTCTCTCTTTATTTTTAAGTGAGGGTATAAGCCAACTTTCTTGGGTGTAAAATTTACTGTATCGAAAAATGGAGTCTCTTTCTATAGATACAAGAATGTCTTTTTCTCATTTTTATAAAATGTGGGAAGTTATGAAACTACTTTAATGCTGGATCCGAACTAACCTAAACAAGGGAGAATATTTCGCAGAGTATTCAGTTTCATTTAGGGTGGCCAGACGTCCTGCTTTAGGAAGGACAGTCATGTTTTTGAGCATTCTGTCCTCTGTCCTGCTTCACCTTAAGAAGGACGCTAATTTGTCCTGCTTTTTGGGTCTGTCTAAAAAAAATATATTAATATTAAAAATATAAATAAATACAAATACATATACTAAAACTGTGAGAACTGATGGTCAAAATAACCATTGATTTTTTTTCACTAGGCCAATAAGTTTATATAGTGGCTGTTGGCACAATTAGGAACACTAGGCATGGAGCCCAGGTGTACTTGTATAAAGGCCAGTTTACACAGTTACGTACAAAATTGTTCCATCATGAAAAAAATTTAATAATTCATTTCAGTTCTTTATTCATACACTATTTGACATTTCAACACTCAAGTCAAGTTATATACAGTATATATATTATATATATATATACAATATATATATATATATATATATATATATATATTATATAACATTTTATATTTCAACTCCTCAATAATCATATTTAATTTTGGTTAAAAATTGGTGTTGGCAAAAAAAAATTGGCCTTTTTGGGAATTTGGAAATGGCCACCCTAGTTTCACTTCTGTATTACTCACCGACGAGACACTTTTACAAAATTATGTTAAGTGTAAATAGTACTTTCTCTTCCATGTTATTTTACATTAAAAGAAACAACTTACACTACGTTGAAAAATATACATCTAAGAATGAAATTTTACCTACACCCTGGTTTTTTTATACCAACTCCTACTAGCCCCGACTTTTTATTAGGCCAAGCGACAAGTACCAGCGTTCTTACACCAATTTACCTTATAAGCTGTGAGTTAACTGCGCTACCGATTTAAAGAGAATACAGGAACAATCTTCATTTATGTAACTCAGACTCTTGATAACCAATGAAAACAGACCTTAATAAATGGGTATTTTAACTCATAAGAAATGTTTTCTTTCAGCTAAACAGGGAAATTACTGTTACCATGGTTTCATCGAGCTTTGCTGCCTGTGGTGCCCGAACAAATTAATCGTTCGAACACCCATCTTCTCCTAACACCACATCCCTTCTCTTCCCCCCGCCCCTCTTCACCAATACCAAAGAGAGCCCTCTCCCACCACCGGTTTCCTGAGACTTCGGTTCTGTGGACTTTCCAATACCGCATCCATAGTAGTGGTGATTAATCTGCCCTTTGTTGACAAAAATTGGGTTGATTTAATTAGCAATGCGTTAATTACCTTTTCGATCCCTACAGGTAGACGTTGTGGACGAGGGACGCGAAACGCAGGTGTCCTGGGGAGAGGGATTTCTACTCGTCTTCTCTCTGACGTCCCACGATTCCTTCGCCGCTTTAAGTCGACTGCGTCGGGTCATCATAGAGCTGACCCCAGGTGCGCCTCGGCCAATGGTGGTTGTGGGCAACAAGGCTGACCTCAGCCACGCCCGGCAGGTCAACGACCAGGAAATCAGGGAACTGACAGACTGCTGGGGATGCGATTATTTCGAAGTGGCGGCTCCCGAGCCTTGGGATGTGGTGGTCAGGCCATTCACAGCCCTCTATCAGTCTATACTGGAAGGGCGAAGTAGTCGATGACGTCAGCAATAGCTGCCAGAGAGCGGAATGATCAACAATAAATGAACGCATAAATGCGTGTTCATTAATCTTGTTATTGTTGTTGTCCAGAATGTGATCAAGCATACTTATGGAATATGCATATGACGTTAAATGTGACGTTTTTCTCTATTTTTGAATTATTAACTACATAAAAAAGTAATATGAACAGTAATATGAACGTATATGTGAACGTGAACTGCCGAATCTAATACCTACAGTACAGTACATACTTACAACTATCACCCAAGCTAGCCGAAACATTTAATTTTGAAAATGATATTGTCGTTGTAACACGTCTTTGTGACTGTTTAATGTCTTTACTATTCCAAACAATTTTCTTTGACGTTTCCTTTGTCATACTTGTAATAATTTGTGCGTGGGTACCGTAAGGGGCACACGAATTCGTGAGCAGCTGATGGCGAGGCTGATGTAAAGGATCTTCAGATAATAAGCTCCCACGGCATTTGTAGCTGATTTATATCTAGCCAGCCTAGTCTTGGTATGGTCACTGTGCTTTTTGAACGGCCTGTAACTGGAGCAGTCTGTAGGACAAAAAGACAGATACTGGCGCTGGCGTTTAGTCAGGGACAAGGAGTCTGGCAAATGAGACAGGCGAGTTCACAACCCACTTAAACCTTGCAGTACCCATCAGTAGGAGGGAAAGTGTTACAGTAGTGTCTGTCAAATGGAAGAGGACTGAGAATGAAAGGGGAGAAGTGTTGAGTGCGAAGAAAAGAAAGGTCCCTTGACCATCAGCGAGGCAAAAAGAAAAATCAGTGTTTCGAAAGTTGCTACAGACCTTCGCCGTCTGTTGTGAGCGGCAGTGGGTTACAAAGAGGCCCGAAAAGTCAAGAGAACGAGTAAATATCTTGACAAAAAAAAATTTATTTCATGGCAAAACCAGTGTCCTTCGGGCCAGCCCTAGGAGAGCTGTTAATCAGCTCGGTGGTCTGGTAAAACTAAGGTATACTTAACTTTAACTGCATCTTTATGATTTATGAAGATCAACAAAGATCACCTAACTAGCATCACGTCCCATGTAGTGACCATAATTAATATACTCAGCTACGACTGTCTCTGTTCCCTCACTTTGAAGAAAGAAATAAGTTTGCCCCTTATTCATCTCACGCCTAATTCATTCATCTTTTGAATGTATTTCATTTTATCACCATAAATGTGTTGTTGCGTACATTAGATTAAGACTGGTAGATATGCATTAGGGGTCTGGTGGAAGCAGAAATGGACTACAATGAGGCCTACCAGTTACTGGTCTAAGAAACAAAGAAAAATACTGTTTTGTTCTACTAGATTAATTTTTTCTTTAAGCCAATTTTCGTTTCATTAAGATGCAAAAAGGGGCTTATCTATTGTTTTTAACTTATTCAATAAATGTTAAAAACTATTTAGATTTTATTTCGTGCATCATTTCCTTCACTAAAGAGCATGAAGAAGATGGACGTAACCCAAACTCCCTCACAGATCAATAAATAATGTCACTAGTAATACATATGATGGCAAATGCAAATCTTGAAATATTTCGCTGTGAAGACAATGATCTTTTTAATTTTTTTCTAGGTATCAGAGAGATTTATATCACTTCACTTTTCAACGCAAATTGCTCAACTGATTTCTAGTTAGACCAACAAATCCCAGAAAATTAAGTGCAAATCATTGCCATTTTCAGTACTGTGAGAACTCTAAACGGCAAATTAAAGCAGAGTTGAAATTTAGTGTGTTGGTAAGGCTAATTCGCCTCTGAGTCGAGTGGCTATAAATGCTGAACCACCTTGGGCCAGGAATTTTGGAAGAAAAGTTAACTATCCCTGATTTTGGTAACTGTCACAATTTGTTTTTGCTCCTGAAATGGGAGCTTTTACTGCCCTAACAGTTTTCGTGGCGAACACTCAAGCAAATACTTGTAAGGTCTCACTCAAAAACTGGCTAATGTATTTGAGTGGTTTTTAAATGCCTCTCTCTCTCTCTCTTCTCTATATGTCTCTCAAAGAATTTCTAATTCATACTTCCTTGTCTCTTTATTCTCGCTTTACATTTTTATCCTTTATCACAAGGCCACCCCGCCCCCTCTCTCTCTTTTCAAATTTCTTGTATTTGACAGTTTTCGCAAAAGAAGTACACCCAGCATATTCTACCTAAAAAAAAAAAAAAAAAAAAAAAACTGCCCCAAGAGACACGAAACGATATTCCATCCCAACCAGGACGACTGAAACAAACATAAACAAATCACACTTTAACAAAAAGTGCCACTGCCAGAAACTTTTCATTTAAAGTTTTTTACCTTACTGGCTTTTTAGCATCGAGCTAAATATCAAGTCCTGGGCTGTCTGGAAAAGCCTTTCTCACCGAGTCACCCTGGCCAAGAATTCAGCTTTGAGTTTACTTTTAGCAGTTCACGTCCCAATGAGCAAATGGCATTGTCTTTTCACAGTGCTACTTTGGCTTGTTATCTACGTGTCACCTACTCCGAAGTGCTATAGTACTAATCGCCGTATGGTAAACGTAAAGTAGACGGTCGCACGAAGATATCGTTTATTAATATAATTTGTTGACATCACAGTATAGAAATAGGTGTATATAATACTTTGATCGCCGAGGGGCTAGTACTAAACACGGCGTCCCAAGGAGCATCCGCCATATTTAGGCCTAGTAATGCCTCAGTTGGTGATCAACGTAGATATGCAAAAAGAATTGCATTTACCTGGAGTTAAGCAAAAGAGTAAAATTAAGGCGCGATTGTCACAATAATCTGTGTTTACTTTGTTCACTTTACATAAGCATATACATATATACATAAATATGTAGGCAGACATCTATACAAAGCAATGTTTGACCTTGATTTGACCTTGCCGCCAACCTAGGCCAGAAACTAAAGCTATTTTTTTCAGGTTTTAATCAAGGTATCTCTTTGTTTGAGGCATAATATACTTATTAACTACCATTTTCCTTAACTGGTAAGTAACAAAAGATAACATATATATATACATATGCAATATATACACATTAACATGTAGGTGTGCAGTGCTATATATATATATATATATATATATATATATAATACTCTGGTCACTTTTTTTACCAGACACATAAGTAATTTCAATAACCACAATGCTCTCTTAAATTCTCGATTTCATTTGTTAGGATATACTTGTCACCACAAAAACCTAAGATCAGACTAAGTTCTGAACATGCATCTAGAAAATCGAAAATTACTCCAATTGACAATATATATATATATATAACTGACAATATATATATATATATATATATATAGTACATATGTGTGTGTGTGTGTATGCATGAATGGATAGATGGATATATATGTGTATATATAAATATATGTATGTATATATATATAATATATATATATATATATATATATATATATATATGATACCATGTTCACACAAAATTTTTTCATACATTCAAATATTGAGCTAAATCATCTTCCCCGATCCAGGATTCGAACCTGTGTGCTTTTGAGGAAACGGGGGTTGATATGTGTGTGACAGTGCCTTTACCCATTCAGCTCTCAAGAGAGATGACAACTAATTTCTTCACTGTGGTCTTTGTTGCTTTAGAATTCAGGTATCTTGACCATGATTCGAACCTGTGCGCTTTTGGATGCATGTGTGTGTTGGTGACAGTGACCTTATCAACTTAGTTATCAACAGAAATAAGAACCAATTTCTTCACTGTGGTATCTATTGCCATCGAATTCAGGTACTATATTGAATTGAATTTAATACAGAATTTAGGCCAAAAATCAAGCACTGGGACCTATGAGGTCATTCAGCGCTGAAATGGAAATTGACAGTAAAAGGTTTGAAAGGTGTAACTGGAAGAAAACCTCGAAGCAGTTACACTATGAATCAATTGTTAGGAGGGTGGAGAGTAAGATGGAAGAAAGAATATGAAAGGAGGCACAGTAAAAGGAACGAAGGGATTTGCAGCTAGGGGCCGAAGCACACAGGCAAAGAACTAAGTAATGCCTACAGTGCACCACGAGTGCACTGATGGCACCAGCTTCTACGGGAAATTCAGGTACTGTAGTTATAATCGAAAACAACCCATCTCAACCGTGATAGTTGGTTCCTATGCTTGAAACACTGTAAGGATAATGTTTATGTCACCAACATCTTTACCCCAAGAAGGCATAGGTTCGAGTCCTGGCTGAGGTAGATGTGCTTACCATACATAACTTCCTTGGGGTGTAAATTATTCCTGATTGTAAAGTAGATTAGTATTCTCTCTCTCTCTCTCTCTCTCTTTATATATATGTATATATATATATATATATATATATATATATATATATATACAGTATATATATATATACTATATATATATATATATATATATATATATATATATATATATATATATGCCATTTATATGCCATTTTCCGTAACATGGATGGCTCCAAATGAAATGAACCTAAACACTATAACGTCATCTGCTTCATGTACTGGGTACATAGCTTATCCGCAGTGCACCAAGACCTTTCACATACACTACGCCACTCACCTCTACCCGTGACTCAAGCTTTCACTTTCTGGATAGCAAGAGCTTTCCTCGTCATCGCTTGTTTCATATCACCTAGTAAAGGATGTCTCGATCTTTCTCTCATCCTTTCTTACATATACAACTAAAATTTATACCTTTTTCAGCAGCCTACTGTTTTCCATTCCTCCACCTTACCTAACCACCTCAAAATACTGATCCATCATCTCCCTTACACTTACCTTTTCACTACATCTCCGTTTTATCCTTAAGTTTCCCATCCTTTCAATTCACCTCAACATCTCTTACCTTTCTAACATTCACATTCAGCATCTACTGTACACCTCCACATATCCCAATTTCTGCCGCGTTATTTCATCAACTCCTTTGATCAACCATCAAAACAGAAAACTTTCACTTGTACACACTACGCCATTTACCTTTATCTTGCGCGCAGTTTCTCGCCTCTTCTTTATCAAGGTCCTGCCTTTCCAATACCTCCCCTAATTAATCTTTCTGGCAATTTCTAGATTAATTTTATTATTTGTTCATACATAAACACACACACATGTATATATATATATATATTATTGTTATTTGTTATATATCATATATATATATATATATATATATATCTCCTTTCAATTCTCTTTAAATACTCCAAATATTTTACTGCAAAGAAAACACTTCCTCACTTTAAATATATCTCATCGCTTTTCAATAAACCCTAAGCATCCTAAGAATTCTGGTACTGGATCTAGACTCCCACAAAAAAAAATTGAATAAATCCTTCCATGCATCTTCTTCTAAGTCTACGCTAAAGGATCCTGCAAAGGATCGGGCCAGGACGCTGGTTTCGGATCAGGCGAGCTGTTCAGGTGGTAGGATCTCATGTGGCTTTTGAGGTGGGTCTTCTGAACGAAGCGATGTGGACAGTGGGTGCAGGCGTAAGGCCTCTCCCCCGTATGGATCCGCATGTGACGCGTCAGGTGCGAAGGGAACGGGAAGAGTTTGCCGCAGACGTTGCAAGGATACTGCATCTCGCCCAGCGTCCTCGAAGCTTCTTGGCTCTGCAAAGGAGGGACATTGATAATGCGTTAGATTTCTAGGCCAGGATCGAAAGATACACGTACGATTTTCCATTGTTTTTATTGAAGATTATGCGCCAGTCTTTTATTTTGAAATAGGAAGAGATGCGTCGGTCTTTTGTTTTGAAATAAGGAGAAATGCGTCAGTCTTTTGTTTTGAAATAAGAAGAGATGCGTCAGTCTTTTGTTTTGAAATAAGAAGAGATGCGCCAATTCTTTGTCTGGGAAATGACATCGGAAGGAACTTTTGTTTTTGATTCGTCAATAAGCATAAAAATTCTGTTTGGGGTCTTGTTCAGCAGTAAGATGAAAAATGGAGAGAGAGAGAGAGAGAGAGAGAGAGAGAGAGAGAGAGAGAGAGAGAGAGATATGATCATATCAGCGGTTTGAGTGTATGTGATCTGAGAATTTACTATAACTAACTATATAGTTAAAATATATCCATGATTTCTATAGTTGCCTTTATGCTAAGTCACCTCTGAGCAGTGTAACACTAAAGGAAGATTAATTCTCCAGTCAGCAGAAAAAACTTCTATATATATCATCTGAGATAAGTTAAAAATGAACATCGCAGAAAACGAACACAAAACAAGAGGTAAGAGAGAGAGAGAGAGAGGGTGGGGAGGGCCTGTATTGGTGTCAAGTTGCATCAAACTAACCAATAAGGCTCTTCAGTAAAAGAACCTGCAGAATTTGTCCTGCCTCAGATTTCAGACCTAGCAAAGCCTGAGCTCGCAACACTATGGCAGGTGGAGCTGCTGGCAAAAATGTGCCGTTTTAGCATCAGGACAACATCACTCACTCTTGCTAGTTTTACTTGTAAGGCAACCAAATGTGGGGACAGTTTGCGGGCGCAGTTGTTGATCTTCTGACCTGCCAAATAATTAAGCTGGCAAGTCTGCTGACGTCTCCTGGAATTTCATGGATTTGGCTTTATTATCTCCATTACATTATTTATCACGATTCGCATGACCTGCCTTCGCGTAAGCCGGTCTCCTTGGAGCCCTGAGGTTTATAAATTGTTGACTTGCCTGCAAGCGTGGTTTTCAACGCTGAAGATTTTAAGAAAGAAAGAAAGAAAGAAAGGTGCACTACGTACACTCCTTACCTTTCAACTTAAGAAGAAGAAATGATACAATATTCAAAGCTGGAAGGTATTTTCTGGGATTCGAATCATTTCAGTTTTACGCCATTTCAGCGAATTATTTATAGTAGTAACACACTTTGAATGAAAGTGAGTAAATGAGCCGTTGCATGTATGGGCCTTCCATGGCCTTGACACCCACATAAAACACGATTACACAAAGTAAAGGTAACAGTAAAAAGATATGTCAATTAATATTGTTTATTCTAAGTAAAAAATGGTGTTGGAAACCAACATTCACCAGTGTCTATCTTACAGTGGATTTTTCATCCTACTCACGAAAAAGGTGAAAATAAACAAACCTTTATAGACTAAACTAATACACGGTTTCAGTGATAATTATGTATTTACACCTGAAAAATCCCTGTTACATATTTTGGCAAAGAACGTAGGCTGCCCTTGAAGGACCCGTGGGGGTAAAATGAATCCTTCGAAGGCTGTTACACACGTCTACTGCTTGGAGTCTTCGCATCTTCCCGCAAAAGACTTCCCCGAGCAGCTAATACTTTATTCTATTTTTGTAGAAAAACTGCAGTCGTGTGGTTGTCACGATTGGTTGTGTTGGGCAACGCATGGCGAGACAATGATATAAAGAACCACCAAGACAGTCGTTAAAAAGTACATTTTCTAAACCTACTCACAGAAAGTTAAGTAATCTTTACAGCACCCTTATTCTTCAAGGCAGTACAACCAATGTCATGAGAATGAAAAAATAGACTTCCTGAACTTCTGAGAAACAGAGAAATAAACATATTCATGGCGAAGCTGCATTCGACCCATGCGCATCATAAAAGAACAGTCCCAAAAGAAGATCCATTCCTACTAGTCCCGAGCGCGCTCCGGAACATCTTGGCAGGATACAAAAATAAAAAAAAATAAAAAATAAAAAATAAAAAAACAAAACGTGTGAACCACCAACACGCACCACCCGACACACTCAATGCATAATTTTATCAAAAGAATCGTACGACAATCACCGCTGTAGCTTCATAAAAGGGACGCGCTGCCTAACGCGTAAAGAAGACTATTACAAACATCGTCTCTTGCCATATGAACACACCAGCATAGCGCTTCCGTCTCGCTAGCAGCGAAAAAAATAATATAAATAAAAACTATCCATACGAAAATGCCATCGGTATTTTCTTCCTGTGTATATTCTCTCTGAAGACACTAGCGGATCCAGAAAAATTTCATGGGGGGCACCAATTTTCATATTATACATACATACATATAAATTTATTTATTTATATATATATATATAATATACAATATATAATATATATATATATATATATATATATATACATAATATTATCATTAAAAAAAATTTTTTTCAAAATTTTATTATTTCTATAAAATATTTTTTTTCCCATTTTTATATTTCCCATTCATGTTATTATCTAAATCTTCAATATTATTATTTTGTCATTATTTTCCATGGGGGGGGCGGGGGGCACCTGCCCAAGTGCCCCCGCCCATAGATCCGCTAGTGCCCGAAGAACATTTTTAATAAATAAAGCAAATCTTCAACGCTGCTTTTCCACTACAGACTGATTCACAACCAATACATTTTCTTCTTCGCGTTATGAACAAAAAACTGATTTTGGTAATTACTATCCTCACTCAGCACGAAACAGAGTTTGGGCAAAAACATTAAGAAATGAATAAAATAGGCTCAATACAATCACCAACATGTCAGTCACTTAAACCTCTCAAATTGATACGCATCACCTTTTTTCAGTTTAACTTTAAACTGAAGTTATGATGACGTTGGTCATATATATATATATATATATATATATATATATATATATATATATATATATGTTATATATATATATATATGTTATATATATATATATATATATATATATATATATATATATATATATATATATATATATATATAACAGTACTATGTCGCACTTAATATAAACGTTAGGTAAAAGTCCATTAATGAAATTTGTTATAGAATATAAAGCATATTAAAAAAATATAAATGTACAGAGCTTATAGCTTTTGTCCATCTGCTGGACTCTTAATGTTCACGGTAGATGTACAAAAGCTATAAGCTACATATATATATTTTTAATATACTGTTCTGTAACAGGAATTCCATTGTGGGCTTTACCTAACACACACGCGCACACATACATACATACATATATATAGGTATATATATATATATATATATATATATATATATATATATATATATATATATATAATGATTATAATCACTTTTGTACGTGATTCATTTATCACACATTACTACAGGTGAAAAATTCAAGAGACGGGGTAGGTCCTGGACCGGTTTCGGATTTTATTTCCAATCCATTGACGAAGGACTGATACAGAGTATTAGATGTCACAAATATATATAATAAAGGAACAGTACTGACGAGCATGCACAACTGTTTGAGACAAAAAATCCACCCACAGGCCGGTGTCAAGGTAAGACTGGCCTTCAAAACTCAGTTTGGCTATAAATCAGGGGACAATACTGATAAACATACCTACCATAGGAGACTACAGACCCACACCTGACAGGTGTCAGGGAGGCGGGGCTGGAAAACTCATTAGCGCTGCTCCCCCACACTGTGTTTACAACTATGATGATATTATTTCCATACATCTCTACTGCCTACCTTAAAATTTAAACAATTTACAAATTTCTTTTGATATTAAAGGATCAAGTTTACACATCCCTGACTGATCTATATTAAAACCCTTTCTTTATAAAGTTAGATAAATGATATTCCTTCAGGCAAGGTTAGAATATACAATCCTTTTTGCCCCTTCCCAGTTGATAGTATGACTGTTCTCACTAACGTACAAAAATACCACTATTCCTCTGTGCATATCTCACACATTCTTTTATGCTGTTCTATTCTCTTTTCCAGTGCTGTTCTCATACGAAGAAATAGTAGTGGGTTTAAATATAGTGTGTATAGAAAACCTACTAATATTTCTTCCTATGTGCATTTCTATTCCGGACAAAGCAATAAGGTTAAGAAATCAGTATTTTCATCTATGTTTTTAAAAGCATTACGTGTATGTAGGCCTGAATATATTGATGGGGAAATAGATTAGGAATACAGGCAAGAAATTGAAATATCCTGACAGTGTATTAAACAATGCATCAGAAGCGGCAAAAAAAGGCTATGTATCAAAACCAAAAAGAACCTTACAACACAAAAAATTTGATTGTACTGCCTTATAATATCAATATGAAAGATATCCCCCACCTTCTTAAGAATTTTGGTGTTAATGTCGCATTTACGAACAATAAAACAATGAAACATGTACTTATCAAGAATTATCCCAACAATGCTGAAGGGTGTGTGTGTGTGTGTGTGTGTGTGTGTGTGTGTGTGTGTGTGTGTGTGTGTGTGTGTGTGTGTGTATAAAATTCCATGTAAGTCTTGTGACAACTTTTATTGGCCAAACGGGTAAAGCACTGGAAAAGAGAACAGAACAGCATAAAAAAAAAAATGTGTGAGATATGCACAGGGGAACAGTGGTATTTTTGTACATGTTAGTGAGAACAATCATGCTATCAACTGGGAAGGGGCAAAAAGGATTGTATATTCTAACAATGCACCGTAAAAGAAATATCATTGAATCTAGCTTTATAAAAGAAAGTTACAGCCATAATATGAATATCAGTCAGGGGATGTATAAATTTGATCCTTTAATATCAAAAGAAATTTGTATATTGTTTAAATTTTAAGGTCGGCAGTAGAGATGTATGGAAATAAGATTATCATATTTGTAAACACAGTACGGGGGCACCAGTGCTAATAAGTTTTCCAACCCCACCTCCCTGACACCTGTCAGGTGTGGTTCTGTAATCTCCTATGGTCGGTACGTTTATCAGTATTGTCCCCTGAGAGTATATTGTGATTTTTAGCCAAATGAGTTTTGAAGGCCACTCCTACCTTGACACCGGCCTGTGGGGTGGATTTGTAGTCTCTTACGGTTGCGTATGTTCGTCAGTACTGTTCCTGTACTATATAGATTTATGACTTCTCATACTCTGTATCAATCCTTCGTCAATGACTTGGAAATAAAGTCGAAACTGGTCAGGACTACACCCCGTCTCTTATTTTTCACCTGTGATCATGTGTGATATATATATATATATATATATATATATATATATATATATATATATATATATTTATATATATATATATATATATATATATATATATATATATATATATATTATATATATTATATATATATATATATATATATATATATATATATATATATATATATATTATTCATGAACTTCAGCGCTATTCAATCTCTTGCAATTCGGAAAGTCTTGCAACTTTTCTTCCTCCCATCCGCCAACCTCTTTTCTTATCATATGCTTCTCCAATATACTTGAAAAGTAATAAAATCGACGATAAGTAAAAATTCTTACAACCTCAAGTTTCTTATGATAATAATGATAACATCTCGCCTTTAACACCAGCAATGCCCTTTTCTACTCCAAGCGAGAATCAGGTAGTGAAACACGAGGATGAGGTAACTTTCGTAGCATGAAAATACCATATGTTGCTACTTTCAATTTGCTGATGAATCTTACGGGCAAAAAATAGGTTGTCAAAGGTGCGGATGACACGCTAGCCACTGAGTCTAAGAGTTGAATGGCCCACAAGATCCCAATTCATGTATCCGTGACCCCGAAATGTTAGACAACGAACAATTAATCAGCGGTTATTCAATTCCTATTTGCAACAGATTCCGAGAAATGAAACACCTCCAAATGTGCCGAATAAGCACTTCATTTTATTCTTCAAAGTTCCTGATTTCTCAGTCCTATAAAGCTTCAGTGGTACTTCATGAAAAAATCCACTTTAGGAGTCCATGCCAAACACCACTGTTTCTCCATACTTATGGAGACGATCTCCAATGAAGGCCCCGATATCCCAGAGGAAATGACTGGAGAATTTTTCTCTCCCACGTGGGACTTAAGCCTACTAACCTCAGTTTCCTAATCATCTTAGTTTCAATTCCCACTTGGGAAGAATTTCTTCATTCATATGACATTATAAACATTGTAGTCAACGCGGAAATCACCTAACGCCAAACACAGTGATCAAGAATAAGTCCAGGATCAATCCTGGTCTGACAGGCTAAGATTCGAACCCGGATCCAGTGAAACAAGATCTTTAAACTAGTGTCATTGCTTATAAACCTCTCCCCATCGGTTACTGAAGGTTATAATTAGAGTTCATGACCATGCTGTGGCTGCTCCGGATGTGAATGATGAGGTTGGACTTCTGGTTGGCACTGTGGTTGCAGTAGGGGCAGTGGAAGGGCCTTTCGCCCGTGTGGACGCGCATGTGCCTCGTCAGGAGGGACGGGAAGTTGAATTTCTTGTTGCAGACGTGGCATGCGTGTTCTCCTTCCCTCCCCGACACGCAGTTTCCTCCGCTGATGTTGCCCTTACTGGATGGCAGCCACGACGATGGAGATCCGCTGGGGGTGGAAGAGGACCCAGCCGTCAACGGCGTGCTGCGAGTCTGTGGGGGAAGGAACAACCAAAAGGTCAGGAAAGTGACGTCACAGGTCTGAAAGCTGACTACATGGTAAACAAGAGTTTTCCTTTACTTAAGCTAGTGTTACGAGTGGTCGGTAAAGCCGCCATCTTTACAAAACCAAAAAGGGCATCTTTGGAGGAGTGCCTTGAGTTTTAAGTCGTGACGATAAGTGTGCCGTGTGATGGGTTGGAAAAAGAATGATAAGGAGAAAAAAAAAAAACAGAAAGCGGTATAAAATTGCTACGTAAAACTTTATGTGCTTTACGATGTTATACCACACGCGTGGGCATACCGCTAATGAAGACCAAATGATATTATTACATGGAGTCAGTTACTGACAGGACTGTCTCGAAAACTTACTAAATCATTCAGATGTGTCGATTACTTTTTTCCAATCTCCTCTTGAGCTGACTTGTAGTCGTACAATTCATAACCTCAGTTGGTAGTCTGTTCAAAAGAGAGAGAGAGAGAGAGAGAGAGAGAGAGAGAGAGAGAGAGAGAGAGAGAGAGAGTTAAGTATACCTTGATTTTACCAGACCACTGAGCTGATTAACAGCTCTCCTAGGGCTAGCCCGAAGGATTACTTATTTTACGTGGCTAAGAACTAATTGGTTACTTAGCAACGGAATCTACAGCTTATTGTGGAACCCGAACCACATTATAGCGAGAAATGAATTTCTATCACCAGAAATAAATTCCTCTAATTCTCCATTAGCCGGCCGGACTCTCGGACTCGGGCCTAGCGAGTGCTATTTAACATTACTGAATTCACTAATCACTCCGATGTGTCTTGAGCATTTTCGAGGATACATTATTATTTGACATGAGATCCCTTCCTCTCAATGCGGTCATTCATACGCAAAAAATAAAACGAAGCACCAACGCATACCAACTGAACAGTCTCTTAGGTTAACCTTCTCATTAACTTGAATCAAACTAACTCACTATTTACCCCATTCAGGGCTGACCCTAAAGAAAAAAGTTATAACAGTCACTACCACGTTCGTCCTTTGTTTGCTGGATCATGACTGAAAGATGTTATGAAATCTGGGTCACAAGGACCAACAATGGGGACCGGGATGACATTCAGCGCCAAGGTTGAAACCAAGTGCAGAAAATTTCCACGGCTTCAGTATTTACGTACAACTGACCAGGAAACCACTAATGTAACATCTTTGCAGTTTGTTCTTCCTTTCAAACGTACTTTCAGCGCTTCTTGTTATTTCATTTAAGAAGCATTTCATACAAAATGTTCCCGTCCTCCACTGCCATCTTCTTCCTTTAACATGCTTTTTTCCCATTTTGTATGGGGTAAGCACGATGCCTTCTTTTGAAGGACTTTGATTTGGCTTTGGGGTAGACCGTAGTCTCGATCGGCTGCCCTGCCTGACATGGCTTGGACCCTGGTAGCGTATGTACATGTATCATTCTAGTCCCCAGCGCCCTTTCTCCCAGCAGCGAGAAGTTAAAGATGTCAAAAACCAAACTTAAAAAAATCATCCACGTCTTTCAAAAACTTGTCATTTATTGCCATTAATGCCTGATTGTGACAATTTTAACAAACACTTTCTATCTTTATAAAATTTTTAATCTATCTGTCCATTAATTTAATAATGTTCTCACTCTGGCTTATCAAGACTTTTTTCACAAAAATGGCTACAGTTCAATACATGCAACGTAAAGTTCATCATGAATGTAGCCCATTTGACCAGAAAATGCAAAACGTTCAAATAACTAATTGCTCAATCCTCAATTGTGGGTTACCACACACACACACACACACACACACACACACACACACACACACACACACACACAATATATATATATATATATATATATATATATATATATATATATATATATATATATATTTCCGATTTGTATGTATAATCTTTATATACATACAAACCGGAAAATTCTTGTAAAAGTGATGGTAATAAACAAAAAAAGATGCTAATTAAAAAAATAACAGAATAATGACAATATCAAATAAAGAAAAGATAAAAGTAATCTTAAAATGAAATTATCTCCCAATTGCTGTCTTTCACGGTCCTACAAATCTTCCTCTTTCTATACAGGTCTACAATAAATGAAGGGTGTGAGTGTATACGTGCTATTTTTTTACCTCCCTCTATCTGTCAGGCAATGGTCGCATATTTTCATGAAAAAAAAACTACTCTGAAACAAATCTTGTTTTTATTCGCATCAAATATATCAAGCACAACAGAAAACGAACATAAGAACATCAAGCAACACAGAACTTAGAGCACTGACATCTAAAGTGCATGAGTTCAAAAACACTTTAATTAACGACACGTATCACATGACAGCAAAATATATATTTTTCAGTTTTTGTTTTTAAACAATTAAACATTAACTAATTTCACTTAGGAATGTTAAGCTTTTGTTTTTTAATGCTCAATTTGAAAAGAAAGACAGACGCTGAACATGAACTGACCTCGCACCCAAATCGCGTAGCCTATGATCCTATCTAGTTGCTACCCATGGCGGGTTCATTCGCGTTGGGATGCTCGGTGAATATGTGCTTGTTGACATACTCCCTCCTGGAGGCGCGGAAGGGACAATACGGACACGGGAAAGGTTTCTCGCCCGTATGCGTCCGCAGGTGGCGCACCAGGAGGTAAGGCCACTTAAAAGAATGTCCGCAAAAGTTGCAAGTGGTTGCTTTGGAGCAGACATCGCCGCCGGCGTTGTTCATCAGGTACGCTTCACCACCACCCAGTGCTGCCATCTGGGGGATGACATGGAAGCCAGGCTTTGACAAAAGTTTTATATTCCAAATGTTTTGTTTTAATGTGTAATATATATATATATATATATATATATATATATATATATATATATAGATATATATATATATATATATATATATATATACATATATATATATATATATATATATATATATACATTATATGTATATACATATACAGTAATACCTCACTAATCTGACTCCAGATAAGCCAACCCTGTTCACAAATATTTTGTTTATATCACAGTATATTCTCCTTTAAAAATTCAATATATACCTATAAATATTCACAGAAATCAATGAAATTCATCTTAAAATCACATCTACTTGCCTGATTATCAGAGAACTGGTCATATTAGATTTTCTCAAGCTTGATATTATGCTATATTAATTCACAGGAAAAAAAGTATTATTCAAATATGAAAATATTGGCGTAGAACCCACGTAAATGACAGTTCCCTTGTAAAAGAAACCCCACAGAATAGCAAGCCCAATTTTGTGAAAGGAAAATAGAATAGCAAGAGAGATAAAGCAACAAATAAATAAATATTTACGTACAAAAACAGCGATATATGTCAGAAAAGCCATGGCAAAGGCACGCGGCACTTTAAATCAGTAATACAGCCTCTCATCGGCTTACGATCATCAGACTTAGTAACACATCCAGGAAGACTATTTAACAGTTGTAAAGTCGAGGAAAGACTTATTTTACTGTGCAGGGTAAGAACATAGTACCTCGACTGAGCTAGGCTATGCATGCTAGGTTCCTGCAAAACTGCAAAACATATATAACTTCTCGAGGTCCAGGTGCTCATGGAAGTTTCGTGCTAAAACAGAGCTTTTAAAAGATAAGAACAGAGGATACCTCTGGGTGACAGTCTCTTTCATAATTACTAGTACCGTATAGGCGCCATCATCATATAAATCCAAGGATGCTACCACATCCAGAGAAGAGAAAAAAGATCAACAATATTTGAATTAAAGATCTGGCGCGTGCAGCATCAATACCACTATTTCTGCTGCAGAGTTAAGAAGCGCTATTTATAAACCTACTTCCCTGGTAGCGTTTTCTGAGTGGCTTGAAAATAAAGCTTGGAGTCAAAGGTAATGTAAAATATCATCAGGAGACAAAAACTTTCTGGTGTAATTTTTTTTAAGTATATTAGTACAACAATACAAAAATCTTTAGCTTTCTAGGGTTACTGTCCCTCCGTCAGAAGAACTGTAAGTAAAAATTATTGATCGTAAGAATTATTATGACATTTACGCTAACAGAGCAACAAAACCATGGGGAGGAAAAAATTTCACAAAATCTCTTAATCAGTAAGGTATTACCTTTGACATTAGTCATCCTCATGCCTCACTAGACCACAATTACCCTTAAATTAACAGAATCTAGAATTACGTCTACTATATACAGTACTCTTTGAGGTCTCAAGACCAAATGAACAGATGTTGATTTGTATTCCTTCACTTACTATCCCTTGAAAATTCCCTACTCTTTGTCAACAACAACGACAAAAATAGATGACTACAGGTAAATAAAATGACAAGCCTTTAATAGGAGGACCACAGCACAATATACTGACAATGAATTCCTGCATCATATGGCATAGCTGATAATCTCTCTGCTATGTGATTCTGTTGTCTGATAACATTGTTGTTTTATCATGACAAACTTCGGCAAAATCTTTTTAGGATTATCTTGGGTGTTCTTTTTTATTTCCTGTATCTCAGTAGGAGGAACAGATAAAAAATACAAAGACAAACTAAAAGCAGCATTCAAACAGATGTGAGAGATCGGTTTAAGTGTTGCATATTATACAAGGATAGTTGCCTATTAGGGTTTTCATCATTACAGTATTTAGTTATTGCCCTTAATGAACAAGGCATTCATATATTGACTAAAAATACCAAAGAAGTTAAGACAACCAAATCTCCAGCCAATTTAAAAGGATTTCAAAGTTCTTTAGCGATATTTTATGGTTGCTTCAAATAGGAATAGCCCACAGTTGTTCACCCGTCTCAGCTGCTTCCAAAAGGTATAAAGTAGAAAGGTCAGGTGAAGGTCTAATATTTGCTTCGTCACAAACCTGTTACTTATAAAAAAAGCCTCATTTTTGGGGCCAACAAATCTCAGGCTCATCAAATTCGAATCAACGGAGAGAAGGAGAGATCTCCAATTCAAAGGCACCTCCCCTACCTTTGGTATGTAGGCTATACGCATCTAGCTCACTTTTTGTGACCCTTAGTATAATCATATAATCATCATTGTCACTTTACTCCCATGATGGGCTGTAGAATTCCCATATCATTTATCGTTTCCACGTACTGATTTCATTATTATATTTCTAAGCTTATTCTTTTTGTTACATGTTGCTGTGAAGTTTAAGCTCTACGTGTTCTGTTTACATTACGCCGTGGAAGGTTGCCGCATTATAAATAGGTCTACGTAACTATGTCATTCGTTTGTTTCTATTTTCTCATTTTAAACTTCATAATTACTTTCGTTTATCCTTATTGTTCTAGTTTGTTATTAAAGGAAATATTTTTAAGCCTTCAAAATAAATTTATTTTTTGTTCTGTAGTGGGCTTGGTCTATTACTTTTGGGTGCATTTGCAAATGCATTTGCCAGTACTGTTAATGTGAGGTATCTCGAGCAAGTATAAGTGCAGTCAGCGCTTGTGTACCTGATAGCTTTTCATATACCTACTACAGTTTCTTCAAAGTACTGAAATAAAGAAACGAAATCCAAGAGAGAAAATGCAATGTCACTGAAATATGGTGTAAATAGTCACGCGTATATTGCAACCCATTCTTAATTTATAGTACTTGTGGTAGAAACTTTACTAAGTGGCTTGAGGTAACTCCATTGCAATCCACAAGATCTTCATCAGCATTAAATGTTTTGAGGATATTTCTTCTCTAAAACACACAATGGTCCACAATTATTCTCCCATGCATTTGAACTATAGTTTGAACCAAATGGTATCAATTGCTTTTTCACCAAACACCATAAACCTACGAACGGAGAAGCAGAAAATCTGAGTAAACTTTAAAGAATTCTATGAATTGCAAATAATATTTATCTTTTCATAAAAGCTTTAATATTACATTTGTATATTTCAATGTGCTTCAAGACAACTCCCCAAGCTTTTGCTGGTATAGCACCTACAACTTTCCAAATGGGAAGGAAATTTGGATATAAATTCAGCTCGATTTATCACCAGCTTTTTCATGGTGAGGAAGGTGAGGGATAGACTGCACTTAATTTGTTTAAGTTTTCATACTCTGGAGCAAAATGATTACTATCTCCTGAAAATATCTGTTACAAGGCAAGCACAATTTGCCAAAGGTGTTTGGCATTCTAAGGCTTGTTGTACTTTTAGAAACCTACTTACCATCTCAATACATCATTTTCTATGTCAGTTTTATTTGCCTTTTCGCACGCAACTATCGTATTTTGCTATAACAGTGTATACTGGCGCCATCTATATGACACCACAGCGTGAATGTTTAAAATCAACAGCGCTCATAACGCGGATCACCACGGACAATCGTGTATCTATTGGCATATCAGAAACCGTGTCGAAATCAACTGAATCTTATGAATCGGTAGATACAGGATTTCTGAACCCGTACAAAGAGAATGTTAGGTTTCCAGACTCCATTTTTCCTATTTGTAAAACCAATCCAGCGGAGATACATAATAAATAAAGTATATCCATTACATTACATGTACCCAACATACAAAATGTGCCCAATATCAAAATACACCCAACATGTACGCAGCAGACAAAAATATATCCAATCAACAGCTGCAGCCAATATACCAAATATTTGTACGCAGTATACCTGACTTACACAATTATAAAAATAACCTGCTATTATAGATATATTTTGCCCTGAATGTGCATTAGGTACATCTGCAGTATTTGGTACTTTTTGCTCATCGCGTCTCGACAACAGCAACTGTCTTTTTAAAATTGGAGACTACATATATACTAAATATTACCATACTATTTCTACGGTTTCGAATGTAACTACCGATTCATATTGATGAGTGGAATTTAACTCGGTTTCTAACATACCAACAGCCATAATGTGATATATTCTCTATTGTAAGATAAATTACTTTCCGCTCAGGCGTTTTTTTTTTGCATCTGAAGTTCCTCTAGGAGATCTATTCATATTACATTTTTTAACTGGATTTCACTTCCTCGTATAAACGTCCATGTGATGTCTTGTCACTCACACTTTCGTAGAAATTATACTGTATACTTACACTTTAACATCATACAGTTCAAGCCTTTCTTCTCATGATATGGTTTCATTACACAAGTGGATCCTTTAGTTGACCTAGAAATAAGTAATTTCCGCTATGGTATAAAAGTAAATGTGATAAACTGAAACCATGCATCACACAAGTAGGACTTTGCCCCAGTGGAACCTTTAAAAGTACATATTACTGTACACTGAATGTCAGCTGTGGATCTACTATGAAGTTTTACCTGTTTTGTTAAGTTTTTTTGCTGTAAAATGATACTTTATAAGTGGTTCTCAACCTTTTTATTACCACGCCCCCTCTAAGAGCTGGTCCTTCCCTCCATGCCCCCCTTGCATCTATGAGTAAAAGTCCCTCCCAGATTCGGAGGAAACTAAAAAAAAAAAAAAAGAGAAAGAGAACGAATTTCGGGGAACAGGGAGGGAGGTAAATATTAGAAATAAGTGCTGAAAGGTTATTTCACCGGGTGACACAGGTCGGAAAACCCAGAAATATAATTACAAAATAATGGTCAGCCTAGCGAGTCTAACTAGAGTGGTAGAGTATAGGAAACTAACGTTAAAAGGCGATACTTTTTCATTTTTTATTTATAAACTTCTGGATATTAGTTCCTCACTCTTGTTAAGAAAATAACGAATATAATTCTAGAATTTTTACATTTTCCCTAGGCTTCGCGCCTCCCCTAGAAATTGCTGACACCCCCCAGGTTGAGAACCACTGCTTTATATGTACTAGAAACTCCTTTGACAGATAACATCTGCGACATGGTGATGTAAAATTAGGTCCCTTATAAAAATCATAGTCTCCAGAGGGAGATGAGGTGTTTCATACTATTTCTTATTGTCAGTGACTAGAGCATAGAAAGTTCATCAAATTATTTTTAAATATGAGATTGGAGATTTTATCACGTATGTACAGTCTCAACTCAAGTTCAAGAATTTTGGCGTTCTTTCTGTGTATCGTTTGATAAATAAAATGCATCATTGTTCTAATAGGACTGATGACCTTGCAGACTTACGGAATAAGCGGGAAAATAAGGCCAGTACCTTTTAGTTCTACAAATAAAGGTGGATTTTATTTATGAAAACATTCCATGAATAATATTATATACAAGGAAATGGCCATTCCTCTCTATTTCGATACATCTAGGGTGACAACTTCATTACTATACATCCAAGACCATTCCAGGGATCTGCTGACCTCACAAAGGTTTGAGAATTTCTACTGAACACAAGAAAGCACGAATTTCCAAATTTATTTACTTGTTACCCCAATCTTAACCTTCTGTACAAGAACAGGATGATGCAAAATGAATAGCAAGCCTAGACAGCCCAGAAAACATTTGCATTTTCTGCTAAGTTTATTTTGTAGCAGTAAACGTATTGTAGGGAAAAGTCCTCACACTAATCACTTAACAAACACTTAGAAGGCAAACCTGATTACTTAACAAACTCAAAAAAGAAAACTTGAAAAGTAGAGGAACCTTAATGGAATATTACTTCTTGTAAAATAAGTATTGTCGCATGAGGACAATTCAACAAAAGCAGCCTGAAATACCAGATACCAAATACTATACACAACATGGATTCGCCTTACTTCTCCTTAGGAAGCCACTTCTCTCACAGCTAAATCTCAAGTGTTAAGGTTTGTGACAACTGAAACTTAAAACTGTCATTGGATAATTACAAGAGCAGTATGATAAATTGACCCATCAGTATTACAGACTCTTCCTTTGGCACTGTTCAGAATGCACAGCCAAAACGTGCTTCGTGACGTCAAACTTTTGGGCAGCGGCGTAGGAGCAATAGGGGCAACTGTATGGTCTCTCGCCTGTGTGTATCCGAATATGGCGCTGAAGAAGCCAAGGCCATCGGAAGATCCTTCCACAGAAACTGCAGCGGGCTCCTCTTCCCCCTGCGCGAGCAAGGAGACTCATTCGGGCTGCTTCGCTGAAACCTCCTTCTCTACTTCCTCCTCCTCCTCTTGCTCCCTGTGGGGGAGGAACACGAGGGTCAATGAGGATGGAATCTCTCGAAGGATTTTTGGACACGTCTTTCACACGAACTCTTTCTTTCCATGCAAGAGGAGCACCACAGCAGGAGCTCTGATGCTTTGTTAATGGGCTCACGTTATTAACATGCACAAAACCAATGTCAAGTGTAAGGAGGTTATCTGAGCCATCTTAAATAAAAAATGTTACGTTAGTTGGCACAAATAAGTTTCTGCAGGATAATAAGAACAGCAATCAAGCAATGAATATTCAATGAAACAGCTGCAAAGACAAAACATCAGTGTGAATCACAAATCAATCTCAGGAAAGGAAGTAACACCTGCCAATCCCAAGCATAGGAATCACTTTGAATTTTTGCTTCCATGTTTTTTACAACTTCTCTTTCAAGGGATGTATATGTGTAGATGTACTGTATACTGTACTGTTTGTGCATGTTTGTATACAATACGAAATGTGTACGTTACCACCAAAAAGCCTTCTGTATGACATAGCAGTGTGAAACTTTAAATTTTCTTCAGTTTCAATGGCCAGTCCTTTCTTGACTCAACAATGAAAGAATGAACAAGGGAGTGACTGCCTTTTATTACTGTCTACTCATCCACCTTAAGAAAAGCAACTGCTTTAAGGAAAATGTACATCTTTAGATCGCACCCACGTTAAGATAGAGCAAGAAAAATTCAAGTTATTGTTCAGGTCCAGTTCACCGAGGGAAAGAAACATTGACAGTCTTTTCTTTGTACATCAAACCATGGTTGAGACTCACTGCATTCCAGATACTGCTTTCTCTTCCACACACACACACACACACACGCACAGATACTATGCCAAATTGATTAAAAAAAAACTGTATGTTCTGGACATAATGTATTCCTTCATTTGAGTAAATAGCAACTTTGTTTTCTGGCAAAAATTTCTCTAAATCTGACAGTCTTGTGCCTTAAACTTGATTAAACAGTTATATATACCATCTCAATATATTTGTATGTTTAAGTAATGGTATATGAAAATAAAAAAAACTTGTAAGACTTTAATAAGTCAAAGGTAAACATGACGTGAGAATGTACAATGATAATGAGTCCAGTTAAACCTCATCAGTTCTTCTGAAGAGAATTCTTCTTCATTCATTGATACAACTCACCTTCCCCCCCATCCCTATTCAGTATGTATTTCAAGGATTAATTCTCTTGGTTACTTACCATCCACTGTTAGTTCAAGCATTGCTCTCAATTTTTTTTTTTTTTTACTTTTATTAGATGGCCAAACCAGTTTTTCTAGGTTTTCTCATATTTTGCAAATGCATTCTCTCCCATTCTATAGAAAAGCAGCTTTGTTACTCATATTTATTTCTTTTTCTACATTTTCCTTCCAGCTGCCATGACATCATCAATGTAACTAACTTTTTATTTTACTCTCACCAACAAAGCTGGAGGATGCTATGTTTATGATTTGATTTGTTTGTTCATGCATTGGTTAACGGGATAGCACAAAAAGTTGGGTATGGTAGTTTAAGAAGAGTTTAAAAGAAGATGGGCTTTGTGCTGAGAGCAAGTGATTAGATTTTGGGAGAGACAGAACAGTAACTCTTGGGAAGAAGAGACCTGTCTCTCTCTCTCTCTCTCTCTTGGGCAGGAGATAACGATTACAGCCTAGAGTTGTACAAAACATCAAGAACTCCCACACCTACTTGACACTGATGGGCTCCAGAAAGATGTGGCCTGGATAAGGCCAGGTTGGTCCATAGCCCTGATATAATTACTACTGATCAGCCTAGGAAGAGGTTTGCAGTTTCCAGACACCCTTGCAGATAGTTTTCCTTTACTGGTCTTCCAGTACAATAATTTCTCCACTCTCTGTCTTCAGACTTTTTGTTTGAATCTCCCCCTTCTCCTGGTCCTGATGCATTTTTTGGGCCTTGCTAGTGACCTTGCCCTGCTTCTTACATATTTACTAGTTCTCTGACTGGCTTTACCTGGCCTGCCATGTCCAAACTGTCTCTATCTTTGACATGTCAGTCTCTTTTCTAGAGTTTGGACGATATATCTTTTTGGAGTTTCCTCATTCCTTATATGATCTTCCCAAAGAATTCTATCTGTTGTGCTTAATGTCCCCATGGCGCCCTCTTATGAGTGTCGAAAAGAAAAATTTCTTATGTCATTCAACTTTAATTTATACTAAAACTTGGCAGTTCTTTCTTATACTGTACTTGAAATCTTCCTGATACTTAGGATTACCTGTTTAAATCTCTGCACATTCCTCCTTCCACTAGCGTCTTTTTCACTTTTCTTCACATATACTGTAATGTGTATTGATTATATACATGCATATATATACTAACTTAGCCAACTGCCAAATCAATGTAAATCTTATTATAGTAAAGAAAACTTTATTAAAGTTGCTGACAAGTATAGTAATGGGAAAGGATGGTGGAAAGTCGATTCCTGAAAAATTAGTTTTATTTACAATTACATTTTATGAATAAAAACCTACAAAAGGAAATAATCATTTCAATCTAACTTGGGAAACATCAAAGCCAGAAACTTCACTGGAATACAAAAACACTTCAAATATTTTTTTTTCACTCACAGGAAGAGCTGAAATTTCTTATAACACCTCAAAGCATTAATTTTTTAAAAAGTATTTCCTTGTTAATAAATATCAGTCTTTTTTTACAAAATAAATTACATAAGCAGCATTCACAAGAGTAGTTTCTTATCCTGTCTTCAACAAACCTGTGTTGAATTCTTCAAGCTGAGGCCTACTGATGAAAAAGTCAAGAAACTTAAGTAACTTTTGCATTACACATGTAGACAGCTCTTAAGAACATGGGCATGAATAAAAATAAGTAATTTGATGCTTTTATTAACAAACATGTACTCAGTACTATATCTTAAAGCAAATTTAACTAGCCTTGTCCTGCATAAGTTTTAATTTACCATTGTAATAAACAACCTTGGATAAAAATGCAACACAGATTTCTGGAAAAATACCATTACTCCATATTTTATTATTGTATGCATAATGTCTCATCACAATTATTCAAGTTAGCCAAACAAAATACATGATACAGGCGGTCCCCGGTTTACGACGGGGGTTCCGTTCTTGCGCCGCGTCGTAACCCGAAAATCGTCGTAAGCCGGAAAATCGTCGAAAATCGTCAAAAATCATAAGAAAACCTTACTTTAATGCTCTGGGTGCATTGAAAAACAATGTAAACTGCATTATTGAGTTTACATCAAAAACCTTCAAATTAATGATTATTCTGCCGTTTTTGGGCCATATTTCTTCCGTTTGATCGGCGATCGACGCGTCGTAACCCCGAACATGCGCCAGAAGCCAGGAATAATTTCTGATGAATATATTTGAAAAAGCGCCGAACTCGAACGCCGTAGTTTTCGGAACCGGCCGTGAACCGGGGACTGCCTGTATATCAAACAATATAATGTCTAAAGTAAATACTGTTCTTTTTTCCCTTTGCAATTCCTTATCCAACACAAATCTTGATGTGGATGTATATGGTGCAATACACTTTCCAGTAATTTTTATTAGGTGATCTGTATGAAATACCTACAATTTTCTCATGGGCCTTTCAGTATGACTTCTAAACAATAAAAAACTCAGTTCAGTAACCTTTGTCCAGCACTCTGTGGGTATAAAATGTTTCTTTTGGGCTTCCCTATGTAAAGTTGCTTTAAAAAAACATCATTTAAATACTGTACTATGAAAAAGGAGTTGGTTGCTTTGATAATACATAGCGAAACTTTTGAATAATAACCTAGAAAATTAAGTAACAATTTTTTAATGATCAATATAAAAGTATGTACAGTACTGCAAAATACATGCAGTCTTTCTAGTTTAATTACAAATGCAGGAACTACATAACAGCAGAAACAGGGAAAATACCTCCTAAGTTCAAACACTACAGCTGATGTAACTTGATTGTTCATACCTACAGGAAAAATCACCTTTCTTTTACGACACCAAATAATGAGATTTAACGGGCATCCCATTGGCTAAAGTTCTAAAACTGATTATATAAGAACATTATAAGACAAGAGTATTGCACGCAATCAAAGATTGAAGCAGTATGCTTCTAAATGTCACAGCGAAACTAACACAGGGACGAAAGGTAACCTCACAAATTATCAAAATCACATTGTAAAAATTGGAAAGAAGAATAATAATTTAAGGTGGGTTTTCTTCTGCCACTATTGCATTTTGGTGCCTATGAAACACATGACTGCGAATCATCTCTTTACGATTTGCTCTGTAAGGGCAGTAATGGCAGGAGAATGGCTTTTCTCCCGTATGGGTGCGCATGTGACGCCGTAACAGCCACTCCCAGCGGAACTTGTGACCACAAACATAACACTGAATGCTCTTCAACTCTTTCTGTTGGAAAACGGGATGCTGGTGGGGCAGCTGAACCTGCTGGTGTTGTTGTTGTTGTTGTTGCTCCTCTCCACCAAACAGCAACTCATTCATGGCAATCTGCGAGAGGAAATACCACACCATCAGTGAAACTTTCCTAACGTCCCTCCTTGCAACATTAATATTCAGTGTCACTCTAGTGCCATAGTGTTATCCCAGATCCTCTGTCTACTACCAGTGAATGGGAACATTAAAAATATCAATGGCAAGCTCTAGTAGCCCTGAAAAGAAAATGTACTGTATTTTCTACATAACTTACTTTGTAGCAATGAATGTAACATATGCAAACTACATCACGCTAAATACTTTATGAAGGATTACAACGAAACACAAGGGGAGACTTTCCATCATAGGACCATTACCTTTTTAAAAGTTAAGCTTGACGTTGAGGAGCAATCTGACAGAAGCGATGCAAAATACCGGAGACACGAATGAAACAAAAGGCAAAATAAATTCACCCTCCCTTCACAACTGGAAGCCACTTACGTCCCAAATAAATCTTAAGTTCTATAAGGGATTGTGATGTCAAAAAACTTAATCATAATTACAATATCAATATGAACCACCAGTCACTGTGGGCTCTTCATATGGTATAGTTCAGGATGCAAAGCCAAAATGTGTTTCGTGACGTCAAACTTTTGGGCAGCGGCATAGGAGCAATGGGGACAACTGTACGGCCTCTCGCCTGTGTGTATCCGAATGTGGCGCTGAAGGAGGCAGGGCCATCGGAAGATCTTCCCACAAAAACTGCAGCGGGCTCCTCCTCCGCCTACAACAGCAAGGAGACGCCTTCGGGCAGCTTCGCTGAAACCTCCTTCTCTACTTAATCCTCCTCTTGCTCCCTGTGGGAGAACACGAGGGTGAATGAGGATGGCATCTCTCGAAGGATTTTGGACTTAATATTTCACACCTTCAATGCTCTGTCATGCACAGTAGGAGCTATAACCTATTGCTATTGGGCTCACAATTCTATTATTAGCATGCACAAAACGACAATATAAAAGGGATCAAAGGTGTTGGAGGCAGTTAAACCTGACATTCAGTGGTTGCAGTCCTATAATTTGATCTGCTACTACATTTGATTGAAGATAGACGAAAATTACTATATATCATTATAAAGCAAAGCCAAATTGCACCTAGTCTCTCAAGAATCAATCACGCAAGAATTATTCTGAAATAAGTTGCATCACTTGCTGTTTTGAATGCCCAATCAGTCTTATCATTAGGGATAGGAATTCAGCATAAGATGCCACCATTTAGAGCATCTCACATATGCCTCCCTGTAAGTAAGGATAACTTGCCATGCAAACGAAACTTAAAAATCAAGGATGAAAACACCTCTGGATACTATGGTTTTCATGAAATACCTATCTACTTTGCAGTCTTCTCAAATTCATGTTCAGAGGTGAAACATAATTCCAAATGAACCCTGAATAAGACTGAAAATCAGACGCCCTTCACCACAGAAAGTTTTTACAGAGAATATTATATATATTTGTATATATATATATATATATATATATATTGATATATATATATATATATATATATATATATATATATATATATATATATATATATATATATATATATATATATATATATATCAAAAGATCACTAACAATCACATCCAAGGTGCAATTAACATGACTTACAGGTCAATGATCAAAATAGCTTGAATTATGTTAATGATGGATTTGGAACTGAAAAAGATACCACTTTTATTTAAGTTAAAAAGGTCCTCCAGAGAAGTAGTGAAAATCAAATGAAAATGAAAAGACTGGTGATGCAAACTCTGACAGCTTAAAATTTTATAAAAAGAATTCTAAAAAGTAGGTAAATAAACACATTTGATAACTGAAGCTGTACATGATATCCTTAATTTCCTTCAAAATTCTTTTCATCTTTAAAAACTTTGGAATGTTAATTCTTATAATTATTATTCAGATGAATCCTATTCATATGGAACGAGCCCACAAGAGCCATTGACTTGAAATCCAAGCTTCCCAAGAATATTGTACTCATCAGAAAGACGTAACAGAAAGAAGCGATCACATATTGAAAAAAAAACTAACAAATTAATAAATAAATAGGAAAAATTTTAATTATTTATTTTAATAAATGAATTTGGGTAGTAATGCACTGCATCTTCAGTTGAAGTTCTTAAGTTCCAATTGCACAGCATCTTCTGGGAGGCTGTTCCACAGTCCAACAATGTGAGGAATACAGGACCTCTGGAAATGAGAAGTTCGACAGCAAGGGACATTTACTGGATATTGGTGCTACTGTAACGTGAGTCTGGTTGCTCTCGGTAGATAAAGGGGATCAGGGATCAATTGTGAATCTGAAACATCTCTGTTAAAATACAACTTATGAAATATTGACAAACAAGAGACCATCTGTCAATGGTCCACGTCATACCTGATAATATTAGGAAACGGAAATGTACCACCAAAAACAAATTTATCTAAAAAAGACAAATCGCTGGCAGAAGAAGACATCCACACCAGAGAGCAGTACTCTAGTAAAGGAAGGACAAATTACCTAAAACAGGTTGCATTGATTTTATCACTGTCATAAATACTGTATAAGAGGCCTTACGAACAATACATAACTTTCACGTGGCATATGCTGAAAAAATCATTAGATGTTTCTCAAAAGTAGGATGTGAGTAAAAGTTATACCTAGAATAGTTAAAGCTTCAGACTTATTCAGCAGAGTCCCACACACCTGAAGGGGAGAATGGGGTGGAAAATCTGTACGAGATCTGCTAATCAAAAGTGTTTTCATTTTACTGGAGTTCAGCCTCATACCCCACCAACTACGCCATTCACTAATCTGGTCCATGTCATGATTGAGACTTTAGGGCAGCTTCATTTCTCATGAGTGGAGACTTTATTGCACCCGCAAGTGTTGCATCATCAGCATAATGAACAATCTTGTTTTCCAGGCCAACAACCTTATCACTTGTACAGTATACACTTAAAATAACAATGAACTCCAGACACAATAGGTCTTGGTTTGCTAAAGATCTTACCACCAGCAACTTGCGGCTGCCTAACTGTAAGGAAATCTTGAAGTAATCCTATCCACCCACTCCAAGATTCTTAAGTTTTTAAAATTCATAAGCAGCACTAACATCTATTTCAATTACTCTGCACTCAACACCCTCATCAAGGCTCTCTTGCAAATGGCATGTCAATCCTTTGGATTCCACTTACTGTACTTATTTCGGTGGCTTAAAAATAAGTTTTCCTGAAACTTTTGAGACTAAGGGGAGAGTAGAAATTGGCCTGTAGTTACTGCAGTCTGCAGATATGCCATTCTTTGGCACAGGCACTGTATTACTAAGCTTGCGCTCATCTTTACAGGTACTACATTGAGGAAATGATAATGACAGGTCAGTGGA
The DNA here is from genome assembly GCF_040412425.1 of Macrobrachium rosenbergii. Classification (NCBI taxonomy): domain Eukaryota; kingdom Metazoa; phylum Arthropoda; class Malacostraca; order Decapoda; family Palaemonidae; genus Macrobrachium; species Macrobrachium rosenbergii. The sequence goes on from NC_089749.1 coordinate 22,089,169, forward strand.
TGATGCTGTTATGAATTAGGATTATGAGAACAATGATTATGAACCAGAATTACCCAACAAAAGTTATGCCAGTCTAACAGTGATGCTACTCTATCAGATGAGGATGCAATTTTTATACACCTAAGAATGGCAATTTGACCCCATTGGAATGCGTCATTCTTTCTTATTAAAGGTTGTGTAGTTTATTACTGTTACTAACTATAGTTTTGTTTTCTGTCATTACAGATCAAAGAGTCTAATATATTTGGCAGGCTGAAAGTTAAACCATAAATAAAAAAAAAAAAATTTTACAGTTGAGCAAGTAAATTTTCTACAACCTAATATTGTAAGGCAGTGCAAACCTATTTATGCATGAATGCTGACTGCAACACTGACAAGTGGAAAGAGTGCACACTGCAAACACCCTGGATAAATGAGTAATCCAAACTTCAAAACACTTCCCCCACATACACACACATTTCCTAACCAACAGACAAACATAAACCATACCAAATCATGCCAAATCAAATCCAACTTGTTTACAAAAACTTACAACAAAGGTAAGAAAATATTAAAACCATAGAGCTAAGGTTGATGATTTAGTATCATAGCTGCAGTTGTAACAGTTTTTGGGTTATGAAGAAATTTAATCTGAGGCAAAGCAATGCATATTTCAAAAAAGACCATAACATCAGTTATGGGAGCATTCAAAAGCACTTGAAGACCTACCATAATAGTAAGGGTCTGAAAACAGAAAAATTTATGTACATACAGGCAGTCCTCAGTTATCGGCGGGGGTTCCGTTCTGGGGGTGTGAATATAACCGAAAATCGCCACTAACCAAAAATCGGCGATTTCCGGCTCTTTTTCGGCGATTTTTGGGGCCTATCGGCACTGAAACCCACCGATTTTCGGTTATCGATGCCTCTGTTAGGTATGTATCGGTGCCAATACCCAATTATCAGTGCTAATAAGCGGAAATCAGTGATTTTCAGTACAGAAAATTGCAGATTTTCGTCGCTAGATAAGCACTGTAAAACCGGATCGCCATTAACCGAGCCTGCCATTAACCAGGGACTGCCTGTATCTACCAAATCAAGGCAATAAAAAATTTTTAAAAGGGTTTACTTTCCATATCTGATAACTACATTAGGGTAAACAAGAGCAGACCTAGCCAAGGCCTAATTTCTAATTGGCTAAAATTATGAGAGTAATCACCAACAAACCAAGAATAGGTTAGATATGTTACTCCTAAAGGTCCAGGCATACATTTTCAATTTAGCTCTGAACCAACAACTAAATTTGAACACTTTCATAAAATACAATCACCCATCTTCACGTCAGTCTGAAACCAAAGAAACACACCCCTAGGACTGGACCAAGTGGGCCAGATAGGCCAAGCTGTAATGAAGCAACCAGAGAATTCACCAAAACCAGTGCATTTCCTATTCTTACCTTCTCTAATTTCTCCTATATCATTCTACTTTTCATTGTTCCTTTTCATGAATCATGATAAGTCAATCTTAATTCTCTTGAGTATTTGGATTCTCACATGTTGCGGGAATTATACAACCCTTGTAAAAGTTACCCAAATTTTTAAAATTTGGGCAAAACTCAGGCACAATGTATTATAATACCTGTTTTAAAATGCATTCACATCTTTTGAATTTCTCATATTCTATACTTCCCACTGATTTATCTGTACACACTTTCAGGAATATTCTTCAAGTTTATTAACAATGTTTCACATATCCTATTTTTATATATTTTTACAATCATGTCAGTGAATTCCACTCCACAAGCAATACCGTACTCTAAAGTTCTAACCAATAACCTGCCACTAAAATATAAAACTGCAGTTGTAATCTAGTAAATTATGAGTCATGTGACATAAATCAGAAGGCTCAAGGTCCACAAGTCTTGCAACAGATGTATTTACTGTCACATAAGAGTACACTTCACCTTTCAGGTAGAATTGAGAAAGGAATACAAAGCAATACAAAACACTCCAGTAAAAGTATCAGTCAAGTCGGATGTTGTAGAGATTTTGAAAGAATAAAAAGATAATAATCAACAGGTAAGACGAAAGGCAGCACTGAATAATGAAAGATTCAGGTTTATCACAGAATGGTATTCGGTGAATGAAGGTAATATCATTGACAGGCCTGTCTACCTTTACATTAGAACACATTATCCAAACATGAAGGATTCCTAATGAGGTAATGCAATAAGCCTGTGATTTGCTGCTATGTCTACTAACATTCTCCCTTTCAATTACAAAAATGGATAATGATGAAGTTTCCCTGAAGAGGCCGAGTGTAAACACAACAAGGTTATTACTAAACATTAGAAAAGCAAACAAAGAGAATCCATATAAAATCTGTGAGCATACATGTAATTGCACTGTATAATACTTTGAGAGACTCAATCTAGAAAGGGTTCAGAAATTGAGTCTTCTAAACTCCTTAGACATTCTACTGTACAACAGTCATCCATGATTTGCATATTTCATATTAAAGCTATGTTTCACTGCATAGCCTGTGTATAATATTAAACCAACAATAGAACTCTAAGAGAGAAAGGATAAATTTTATTTTATTGAGCTGATTTTGATAAAGGTCCAGTTATTATCATTACTATTATTATTATGCAGTTTATCCAGATATCAGTTAATGTCCGAGTTTACAATTTCAAAAGCTCCCATGATCAGTTCCCAGCAAAATTTGCAGAGCAACTAGATGGTGTCCAAAGCATAAGAATTACTTTGAAAGGTAAACTGAGAAACCACATCTCAATGGTGTCATGAAATACACAAGAAAAACCCTCTACAGCTATAACACCCCTATCAATATGAGGGCAGATAAGCCCCACTTAAAGCGTAGCTAATCATATTCTGAAGTAACAGCTCAAAGAAGACCTGAGACACTGGGCTTCCTACATATGCCCAGCCCATTATTTCACCCTTCTAAAACATGTTAAATAAAAGACCAATAAAATGAAAAGAGAAAATGAGTGGCAAAGCACCAAAAATGTGCTTAAAAATGGAAACACACCATCTATCATTCACAACAAAAGGATCCCCGTTGGGGAGCACTCCAGACGATGCATCTTGTATGGTACATTGTACACTACATTGTACAAAGACTCTTGGTAACATTCCTTCCTACACCTCTGTTTATTGCACTGCTTTCTTTCTTTTAAATTTCATTTGTTACTTCTGGCCTCTTTCCACTTAGCTGTCCAACTTTCAACTTTTTACTGATCATATTTTCATGTTTCAGTCATAAGACAAATTTATCTAGCAAGCACAAAACAAACTTATCTTGCGAGCACTAGGAGTCTAATAGTGTGACTAGGCAGTCTCATTAAACTACTTTACAGAATCCACCTTCTTATGACCATGACACTTACACTAACTGGTGCATGTGCATTCTTCTAAATGATACCCGTATACTCGTCCAAATGATGAAAAGGCAAAATTAAAGTCCCCACAATTCAGTGTAGGGATTACCTATACTTCTTGCATATCTGTACCTAATCTTATGTGAACCATACAACCACTTGTGCAAATAAGGAACCCACTAAAGACTGATACATTATTCCAAAGCACATCCCATCACAGTAAACTGGAAATTCATATACAGTCCATCACTAACAAAGTGGGAATCAAACCTTCATGCAGCAACAGTGAATTGATGCTAACTTTTAGGCTTCCCTGAAAAGATAAATACCTGTAATAAACCTCTTCAAGCCTGGGAATATTGAACTCCAAGTATATTCCAACCTATCACTTGTACCTTAAAACTAAAGGCTTAGATACTGCAGTACCTGAACCGTGATTGTTATAAGATTTCAAGATGCTTATTTCACAACATTGAATATCAATGCCTTGTAAAGACATTACAAAATTCTTATAGCTTCTCAAGAGATAACATATTAGCAACTGTCACCTGAATGCAATATTGCATTGCATTTTGGAGTAACAAAAGCCTGTCAGTTATCTAATGACATTCCCAAAATTTGGTACTACAACTTATTAACAAGATGGGGATTTTTATATATCTCCAAATAATTATCTTCTTCCGTTATATTTCCAGATCAGAGGTGTTTTTATGCAAATCCCCATTCAGTCAAAAATTTTAAGGAAATTTAGAATGTTGAAGAGTAAGGTAATGTATGATAAAAATGTATATACCTCACTTTACAGTGGTGTACTATAATTGTAAGTGGTATAAAAATGCCACTAAAAATTAGCTGTTATTAATTTTCATAATTCAGTTTCAACATGAAATAGAAAATCAGTATCAGGCACTGTACATCTACATTTTCAGCACAAATGATCAACACTGTACAAGGTCAATTAAATACACCAAACACAACAAGAGTATTTAATTCTAAGCCAATGTACATATGTACAGTTTATTTACACCATAATTTACGGAAGTAATAGGGGAGAGAAAAGAATGCAAATAAAAAATAATAATGAATAAGCTCAGCTGACCAGATAAAGTAGTTTTGAGCAAAAAAAAAAAAAAAAAAATGAATCTTTTAAAATCCCATTTAAATAACAAACATGCTATTCACCAAAACAAAAGCACAAACAGTCTCCTTACCAAAGTTCAAAATTTAATGCTGGCTAGCACAGGTAATAAGTACATTAAGCATGAACCCATCCTCAACAAGACACTTGAAGTAAGAAAAACTCAAACTTAATGCAAATGCCAAACGCTTCTGTTTTATTCCTAATCAAAGATTATTAGACACAGTACAAACTTCCCTCAATTCAGGATTCTAAATGATACCATATTACTTTTCTTCCCTCACTTCATATTTTCCAACAATGAAATTTGTGACTGATTATTGTTTCACCCAGGTTGAAGCAGCATCAAAAGATGACTTTCAATACGATGTTCAAAGCTATGGCACATTTTTTATTTACGACATACTATGTTAGTGTGCTGTACCTCGAAATTCTATGCTGTGCATTTCTTTTTCCTCTTTACACATCTAATAACAGTTGCTTGGTGGATACATGTCAAACATTTACTGTATTATTAATCAATATTTTAATCAGATCACTGAGTCAAATATTTATTATGGGAAGCAATAATCTTTGACATGTGGCCACCAAGCAACTGATATGCATATGTAAATAAAAAATCTATCTATAAAATATAAGTTCAATCTTCAGAAGAACATCCATCAAATAAAAAATATACCAATTAAAAAGGTTAATCTATTACCACAGATATTAGATTATTCCTTTTGACTGAAACTGATGAGGATAGTAAAACTGGTTAAAATAACCTGGGGAAATTCCACAAGGATGTCTAATTCCATGTGCATCACTTGTTCGGTTTCTCCATTTTCAAAAACACTACAGTACTGTATGTGAAACAACTCTTTCACAGTACTAGCACAATGTCTCATTCTGTATACGGAAAAATATCAACATTTGTTTTCTCTATTTAAAATATACAGAATGTTAAGATACAATTTTACTGTACAGTAACCAAATACAGTAAAAAATTGAGAGAGATAAATGGACAGTGCAAGACAGGTAGATTGAAAGATGCCAACAAGCCAGGCAACGCAAGTTATAAATTTAAAACAGGCTTCCTATCAAGTTAAAGTATAAGTTCAATTGCAGTTAAGAAAGTATTTTTTTTCTCTTAGGAACTGCCTTGTAATTGGACTACATAACGAAGTGGTCAAAACATTGACAGTATAATGTCAGTTATTCCAAAATATGACTTTGTCCACAAAAAATTTTGAGATAATATAAGAATTAAAAAAATGGGTACATAAGGACTAACCACCATTAAATACAGTCAGTGAATAACACTGTGAATGTTATTCAGTGAATGACTGAATAACAGCCACTGACTGACACAGCATAAAATGAGTGCAGTGAGCCATTTATACCTTGAAAACAAAAAACTTCCCCTTACATCACAGGAGCTGTATAAGATATATACAAAAACAACAATGCAGGGCTATACTGTTATAAGGATGACTCCAGTATGACATCATTATCCTTTATGATTAATATATAAATAATTATTCTCCTTTATGATCAACATAAATAATTATTCTAAGTAAAAAACAAACTGCTCCCATTATTCAAAATCCTTTTCTAACACAAAAAATGTGCAATCCAACATGAGAAACTGAACTCTTAGCAATTCCAAGTACGCTAATCAGAACATGTCATCATCATTATAAATATCAATACTGTACAATTGCACTCTGGCCCTTTCTACATATAAAATAATATTCCTATTGTACATGGCACCAAGCAGATAAATATCCGGTATTTTTTCCCTTTGAATAAATCTGTGCAAACTAACAAAAATAATAAAAGTGCCTACGAAATTACATTTCCTTGACATCAATCCAAAAAACTGCATGTGATGTAAATAATGTACTACTTAGGAAATGAGAATAAAGAATCACTCCAAAAATCTAATTTTTTTTTATTAACCACTGTTCAATTTAACATCTGAGCATTGAGGAGAGTTACTGCCATCAATTAATTACAAAACAGAATCCGGAGTAATAAAATATACAAATTCTCATTTCACAACTTAGAAGAGAAAAAACATGTTCATAATGCTACAGAAATAAAGGAGCTATAATCTAAATTTGTTCAGTTCACAAATAGTATATTCCCTCTGACTTTAGACATTTTTTTTTAGGAACTGTCCAAATAATATGACAGTAAATAAGGTAGTAGCAGCAAAATCACAAACTGAATTCATCTTCTGAATAATAATAAGTTCTAACCTTCATATAGTAACTCTGTCAAACTGACCTCAAGAACTACTAGCACAGCTCTTATTTCCTGTCAAGTTCTCAAGGTTACATCTTCTGATTACATCATTCTCTTAAGAAGCTTTGAATATATGTGCTGTATTCATTACTATGCAAAATACGTGACAACTGAAATATGCCAATGAAAGAACAGTTGTTGTGGAGTTGCAATTCAAACTAAATTGCCATTGACTTTGTTCAAGAAACTGACTAGAACAGATTATAGCTGCTTTCCATAGTATGAGAATTGTTTAGGGTAAATTAGTGATCTTTGACAGAAATCAAAAGAAATTTCATAAAAAGGGCTTTTTAGAAAAGTTAACACGATCTCGTCCAAAAAACAAAAGTAAAGAACACTTCGCTTTCCATAAAACAAATTACTTATTTACTCTATGAAGACAATTAGCCTCAAATCTATATAATCTTCCTTTAATATAAATTTTGTATAAATGTAATCCCAATAACTTGCAAAGAAAACTGCATAAACTCCAAAGAGTGGTATGAGGCAGAAAGACATGGTTTTACTATAACCTGAGATCAAAAGATGGCACTGTCTCCTGCAAAGTATCAGGTGCCACTTTGTGAACAGAACGAAGATGTCTCTTCAGTATCTCTCTTTGGTTAAAGGAGTGCGGACAATGGGAGCAAAGGTAAGGACGTTCTCCCGTATGCGTTCTCTCATGACGGACTACTTTTGAGGGTGTGGCAAACCACTTTCCACAAAACTGACAGGTGTAATGTCGTTTATTTTCAAAAAGCTGCTGAAATTCATTGTGAGAATCAACCTTGTTTTGCTGTTGCTCTTGATGTTGCTCCTGCTGGGCCAAAGGTTGGTACAGCTGGTGCCAATCAAATGAGGCGGATGCCCCACCCCCTCCCTGAGAGCCAATCCCATCACTACCACCATCACCATCACCACTACCATGGCTCACCTACAATAGAGAAAAATAAATACTGTATAGTAAGAAAATTAACACAACATAAGCAGTCAGAGTTCTTTATAGTTAATTTAAAACAGAAAAAATTAGGATGGAAATCTAACACAGCATCAGAATCTGTGATAGAATAATATTTTCTGCTTCCGATTTCTGAGGTCCTTAACCAAAGAAAGACAAAACCAAATCTTTTGTACCCTCAGAATCCAACCTTACATGAAAAAATATGAGCAAGAATGACAAACATATACACAATAACTTTCCTCAGGAAGTGTTGGTAGTCACATACCTGGGTGTTCTGATTTTATGCCGACATTACTGCCATTTGAGCACCGCGTGAAGGTGCATGGACAAAGAAGGGTTTCTCCCAGTGGGTGCACGTGGAGACGTCTGCCTAACCCACCAGGTCGGGCAAAGAAACGATGACAAAGAGGACAAGTTTGATTTCCAGTAAGAGGCAAGTCCTGAGGATTCTGAGAGGAAAGATGAGAAGGCACCACCCCACATCCAGAAGATGGAGACACTTGGGTCTGTAAGCGATGGCTCAGCATGTGGGGAAGAGAAGGATTCGCTGGCACTCCACCTCTTCCTTCAGCCTGCAGAAGAGACAAGTCAACTTCAGTATAGACTTGACGACTTCTCCATCAATATCATCAGCATCATTAATCATCATTAAATCAACAAGAAGAAGTCACTTCATTTCCTTACATCATAACACAAAATTCATTCCTTAAAATCAAAATAAAACCAGATTTCTGGTTCAGTCTTTTCATTTCCTTAGCAACATCATGATCATAATTTTCTAGATAGGGACCCTACAGAAAATTTTCAACACCTCATGACACAAAAGAAACACAGGCACAATGAACCAAAACACTCACAAGAACTACACCTTTAAAGAGCAGAATATGGCTGGGGGAGGAGATCCAAGTGACGCGCCTGCATGTGCTTGGTGACATTCCCCTTGAGAGCTGCTCGGTAGGGACAAAACATGCACGTGAACGGCTTCTCTCCCGTGTGCACAAGAAGGTGGTTCTTCAGGTTATAGGCTCGATTGAAGGGCTTTCCACAAATATTACAAGGAAAGATCTGGCTGCAAGCTACACCAACCCCAGAACCTGATGCTCCTGTTGTCAGCAGAGGGGTCCCAACATCACCAGAGCCTCTCCCTACATCACCTTCTCCTCCAACCCCTCCAACCCCACAATCGGACACGGGTGCCACCACCTGGACCTGCTGATGACACATCTGGGTCAGTCCCTAGTTCAATCCAAAAGTGAGATGCAACTGAAGGATGCTTTTGCAATTTAGGTGGTTTACTGCAGCAACCAATCATAAAACTGATATTCATAAAAGAATAAGCCATTGTCTTACTATGGCCTCCGGCTTTAGTATGGTTTGTATCTGTGAATCTATTTTAATTTTTCAAAGCTACCATTCCTTTTATTTAATGTGAACAATTGTGTTTCCTTAAGAATTCAACCCCAGTTCAAATTAGCTATGCACATTAGACGGGAGCATATTTTCTAAATACTATCAACAATATGGCAATGACTGTTTGACTGATAAAAAATTAAATGCAATATTTTGTAGACAATAAACTAACATCTACGTTTATAAATCCTGGCTCAACTTACAAATCCAGTTCATAATATAACTAAACAACAAAAGATAGCTCATGACAAGTGTGAGTTTTTCTTACAGAAATATATAGTATATGTTATAAAATTATTCTTCATGAATAATCCAGTCCTTCCACAACAAGAAAATGTATAACGAAGGAAAACTGCAACAAATAAATACAAAATAAATGGTCCATCTAAGGAAAAATAAGGTCAAACTCAAAAGGAAAGAAAAGGGGCACTGAGGACAATGATCTGAATTTATGAAACCATTTCAAGGTGCTCGTACAATCCAGACCAATATCACTGCTATAAAGTGGCTAGTCTTGCACTTGATAAAGCCAAGGAAGATACTGAGCCAGGTGCAATGAATACAATAACTACTTGATGTTGGAAAGGATTAAGTCTGAAACTGTCAAAACAACTTGAGGTGTTTCTTTAGTGCATATGTTTGAATTCATTTTGTTAAGAGTTTTGGTATTCTTTTTCACTACCTGTACAAAATATCACAAGCCAAGTCCACTCAACATGAATGAAAGGCCAGGGTTAGCTGCAGACTGGCAGTCTTGGAGTCAGTGTTCTCAAGGTTAATGATGATGATCATTGTTATTTGGTGATTTAACCAGACCACTGATTTGAAATTCTTGACTATCTTAAGGAAGATATAGAGGGTTTGCTCTTTTGTGAAATTATTATTTAATAAAACGTAATTCTTTACAACTGAATAATTTGATAAATTAAAAATTATAAAGATTCTGACAAAACTTCTTGTGTTTGTTTCCAGAACTTGACATTTGTTGTTGGTTGCAGGCTGGACATATAAAATGTCTAAGCAGTTAATATTTACCTATATATGAAGTTCACAGTAATGATGATGGCAGCCAGTGATCACAATAGTTACTAATCCTTACAAAAATGTGAACACAGTACATATTTACTACTGATATTCCTTAAATAAAAGATGGTGAATGATGTATAAAATATAATGATGTGAGGGAGATGAAGATGGTTGGAGGTAAATGCACCATTAAAGAATAGTATGATAGTGTCAGCTAGGTTCCTGTAGTCATCCAAAGAGTTTGAAGACCCAGACCTGCTTGGACGAGATCTATGAGACAGGAGGTCAGAGATGAATGGAGATTTCCAGAAAGAGAAAAACACAGAGACTAAAGTATAAATTTTCAAAAGCCCTTTTGCTTCTTATGTTGGAGTAATGGTGATGATGAATATAAAAAACCTATGTCCAGTTAAAACATTAAGCTGAGTGACAGAAACACTACTTCAACAATGCACATTAAGATTAAGCTGTAACTATATGTGCAATGACCATGAAATCACAGCCTGACCCTTTTGTAAGGAGTGTAATCTTGATAAAGTACCATGAACACCTGGATAACATAGGATAACATTAAAGTTCCCTCACCAGACAAGAAAGAGCAGCCTTCTCATCCTCCCCCTTCACACTTCCATGGGTAGGAATTGCAAAAGGTCCTGTTATACAAGCTGCCTTCCCTGAAACAAGGGTCTTCATCAAAACTCAAGTAATGGGTGATATCACTGACAGCAAACTTCCAGTGTAACAAACAAGTCTAGAGGATGTAAATATTTCAATACTAACACTGTGTAGTCAATTTGAGGTTCTTGAAAGCAACTGAACTTTAAGATAAGATTCATGCATTTCCCTCCGAAGGCTCCCCAGAATTGTGGTAAGGTACCAATCGGACTGAATAATGTCCTGGAATGAGTTTGTGAAGTCCAACTATTTCCGTAAAAAGTACCCCTTAACAGTAATAATCTACACCCTTAAGTGAATTTAACAGGAACATCTTTTCTCTTCTTAAAAAATTAAGAAAAAATCCACTAAGAGAGGAATAAAGGCTGAAACCGGAGAGAAACTGCCAACAGTATGGGCAGAAAATTATCCCAAATGTTATCTGCAAAGAGCCTCAGTTATTGCATGCATTGCTGGATAATCCTCAACCATGAAGACAACAGTTAAACTAGCTAAAGTGGGGCTAATCCATGAGCCTGGCCCACATTGAAAGTTCCTTTGCCAGATTCACAGGGAGAAACAGCAGGTCAACAAAACTCCTACACTGGAAACATGATGTTATTTTCAACCTTCTGAAGCATACAGGTTTGTAGGTAAGTGCTCTCTAAAAATAACTCATCAGCAACAGAGGCAAGGGAAAAGCCACTGCACTAGCCATACAGTGCTCAGGTAGAGGAGTGGTATTACATAGTAAATGAAAGCTTCCAATTCATAGCAAAAGAAAGACCAACACCAAGTTTGAAGTTTTGGTTCAAGACATGGTAGAGGTAGGCAACAAATTGGAAAGCTTCCACTAACTGAGAGGAGGCAATTCATTGTGTCCTGCCATCATTTTTATGCTCCCATCTACTTCTTCAGAGGGATAAGGGATGCCCACCCTCTTGTTTATGCAAAAGCTATGAAGCTTGAGAAAATTAAACGAAATCAACAATAAGAAACAGAGTATCCCTCTACATTATTGGGCCACTTTTCCTCCCTAGAGTGCCTGACTCCCAATGTCCCTAGCAATCCCTTTGTGATGAACATCTTGGGCCCTGGCTCTTGTGAATCACCACTACATCAGTGGACTTTGATACCATAAGCCCATGCCATTGACAAATGAGTCCTACATCAAAGTTGCAGCCTCTCAGCTCCCGAATACAGTATCTATAAATGTGAAGGATAAAAATGAAAAAAAAAAAAATAAAAAATTCTCAACAAGTAAGAGTTTCTAGCATGAGATAAAAGCTTCTTTAAAGTGGGGAAGTCTAAATTATCATCTAACCACTGATTCACATTTTTTGAACCATTATACACCACTCAATTTAGCTGTACTAACTGTATTACCAAATAAGTAAAAGTATGAAGGTCTGTGATTGCAGGAAAAGAAATTTTATGAAAGAAATTCCCTGATGTCCCAATTTTCATACAGGAATGGTATATCTGGTCTATGGTGAATTACGAGGCATCTGAAAACTCAACTTTTTCTAATGGCACCCTGAATTTCAAGACTTTCGCTATCAAACAGTCACCCTTAACTGATGTTGAGGATGATCCCATTTACTCTTTAAAATTTTCTATACCCCTGAAAATCTATTAGTAGGATGGTTATGATTAATTTTTTGGGATGTTGAAGTCAAATTTACCATGTAAGACAAACTAGTACACCATCAATCTTTTCCTTTCAAGACAAATTCCTCCTACAGACATATCCTGGATTTCGAAAGTGTACCTTATTTGTTCTTATAATTTTGTCCCTTGTATACAAAAAGAACAGCTCACATTTCTGAATCCTTTGCTAGGAATTTCAGGAGTTACTTTCCAAAGAGAACAATGCTGTTATTGCATAGTTTGACTTTTGTAAAACTCATGAAAACTTGCTATAACAATCTTTCAACTGCAGCACAGAAATGATTGATTGCATATTTAAAAATAATCAAACATATATAGCGAGCAGGTCATATGACTGAACACTGTATATCTAATGAACAGAATATTTACAGCAACAGGTTATACTGCTCTGTTTCCATGCCCCCACTTTAAACTGTTATGCTGAGCTATTGCTCATGCTCCTGACTTAAGTTGTAAATGTAATGCTCCAACACTTAATTTGATAAAACAGGAGAGTACATATAATCTACTATACACTACTTGTTCTCTCATTAAGGAATGAAAAAAAAAAAAACTTTGGTAGTTCAAATGGTGGATAATTTATTGTCAATGAAAAACACCTAACCACTCATTTACATAAGTACTTATTTTTATATCACCAATATAAATGCATTTGTCTTTTTCTTAACTTATATATTCACAGATGTTCATGGCATCATGACTAATAACTTTCTAAATTCTAACTACCTTTAAGTACAAACTCATACTCTTTGGCTTTCAAAGTGTTTAGTTTATAAAAATGCATAACAAACTATCTAAAAATGAAAGAAATCCTTTTTAAACAATTGGTAATACCATAAGATGCTGCTAACATCCTAGCCCTTAAAGATACAGACAAAAACAATTGCAATCCTTTTCACAAGTATAGTCAACAATGAAAGAAACCTAAATGACTCTCAACACTGGGCACCCTATTGAGCTGTGTGAGGAGAAACTATAGATGATTCTGATCTGGATGCCACTTTCGCAGGTGAGCATGTAGGGTGTCCTTTCGACTAGATCTATAGTGGCAATAGTAACAGGCAAAAAGGTTCTTGACTCAGTATGAACAGGGAACAGGTTCTCCAGATGCTGTTTAAGTGTTCCTACCACAGAATGTCCTCTGGCACAATGGACACACTGCAGGGGTGCTTATGGTCTTCAGGACATCGGCGTCCCTTCCTCCTACTCCTCCTACAATCCCATCTCCTCCACTTCCTACAGATAGCGACGCAGCTTCGGCACCAATTACAACACCCTGCAAACACACCCAAGAGGAGTTCTTATATCACAATGGTCCCACGAAAAACATGAAAATACTCCATCCTACATCTTGCACAATAAAACATTCAACCATTCAATTTTCTCTCTTTTTTAAAATGGGTTCTTTCTTTTGCTTACCACACATCAAATGCACAATTCATCACTCATGTTTGATAACTGGCTAAAACACTTTGACAGAAAAATAAATAACATGTCTAACTAAAAACCAACCCATCCAAAAAGTGTTGCTTTACACTACCATCAACTTAGTTTAGCATTTAATGGCCATTTCTATAGGGTTGGGCTAGCTTGGGAAGGATCAGCAGTGACAGACTGATTTTCAAGCAATGATGATGATGCTGAAGATTCTCTCTGTTGAAGAGAAGTGTTTTGCAACAGTTGACTATGATCAAACGTAACCATCTCCCTCATGGTTCTAATCCCACTTATTCGCAACATAGAATTTGATTCCCTTTGAGCTTGAGATAATGAAGCATCTCCTGCTCCAGCCCCTCCAGAAGAAGCAGCAACAGTAATATGTTCCCTATGCATCCTGGCAATGTGGGTCTTGAGCGTGTCCTGACGAGAGGAGCGGAAAGGGCAATGACCACAGGTGAAAGGTTTGTGCCCAGTGTGAGTAGCGATGTGTCTCTCCAGGATCTGACGGCGATTACGGCCACCAAAGGCCTTTCCACACATAGGGCACACCAGCGAGGCCACGTCTCCAAGTCGCACCTGCACAGCCAATCCCTGCGGGAAAACACACAACACAGCTACACTCTCAGCCTCCTCAACATTCAAAATTTCCTTCTCAGCAAGATCTTCCTCCTCACTAATGTACTGTATCTAGAAACAATTTTAAAATTTGTTAACTTTCAAAGGGGCCTGGTATCCCTACAATATCTTGACTTCCCTTTCAATGCTCTAAATTTACATGAGAAATATCTCCAATAAATTAATATAGCACTAATTGAAAAACAACTTTAGAAAAATGAGCCTCTATAATCAAAAGAAAACTAACAAAATATCTAGCAGTAAGCATTTTTCAGGTTGCAAAAGAGAGAAGAGAAATTCAAGACAGATGGACAATAATACTGAGGACTTTTTTGTGTAATCATCAGTTCATAGTAAAATTTGTTGTTACATATATAGTACTGTTCTTTAAGTATAAACCTTGCATTAGCTCCAAAGGTCTTCATAAGGTAGCTTTTAAAAATTTCAACTTGGAGATATATAATGAGTTTCTGCCACAATGCCTGAGGTTCCCTTCAAGACCCATTTTCACTGTTATTTCTTTAAAAATATTCTTATTGATGTACAGACAACAGATTAAAAATAAAATTATGTTTGTGGAGTCTCATCATCAAAAACAGCGAACAAAACAAAAGAAGAAACCTAACAAACAAGTGGAAAAATAAATGAAAATATAAGGAGGTTTCAACAGTCTCTATATTCTATACCTGCAAAAACATATCACACTGTTTATAAGAACCCTGACTTTTACTGTCTCTGACTATTTCCAGCACCAGCACTAGCTCCTTCATAACTGCTTCTGTCAAAATGGTGGTGGTGGGAGTCACTTGAAGCAGCATCTGCTGCAGAAAGGAAGGAAGATTGCATCTCAACATCTCGACTGGAGGTTGTGTGTCCAGGTGAAATCACAGACTGTGCAACCACATGGTTCCCAACTTCCCCACTTGACGGAATGAGCCCTTGACGAACAGATGGATTCAGAAATGGATGAGCCCGAGAATCACTTGACTGCGACTGTCCAGGTAGGTGAATGCTCTTGATGTGGCGCCTGAGACGGATAAGTTGACGGCTCTATGTGCAATGAGGAGGCGACGACAGCCTTGCATGTACCGCATGACATGCCTCTCATACAACTGCTGGCGTCCTGGTCCACTGAAGGTCTTTGGGCAATTAGGGCATGTCAGGACAGTTCCACTTCTGCTGCCGCTACTGCTACTGCTGCCTCCGCCACTGATGCTCTCCTGCTGATGTGAGGCAGCCCACCTCTGCAAGATATAAGGCGGCTCTAACAGCAGCACCATATTCAACTCCAAAACAAGAGACCGAATGCCTCTGTCAATGCAAACCCAATTCATCCAAATTACAGAGGTGCCGCCACTATTTTTCCCTTCGATGATACCATCTGCAACGCACCTTTATTCCTGCTGTTAGATGATATACATCACTGATGAGAATACACAGTATAAACTGTTATGCTTAGTAAAGCTAATCACACAACTACTCCACAATGCCTCTCAATACCTTATTATACAATCAAGGAACCACATGATTACCAGTGATTATAATAAGAACCGAGTTAAAAAAAAAATTAAATACGGTGTATGTGTGTGTTCTTACAGATCCTTAGATAAACTACATAAAAATATTAATTTTACAAACCCAAATGCATAATCTGATGAACAATCTGCCACAGATATTTCAAATATAGTAAACTGGAATGATGGAACCACTCATTTCTCTGTGGTCAACATGACCTACTTTAAAATTTAAGATTAACTTTTATTAAGAATCAAGTGAAAAAGTGCCAAATTTGCTTATAAATCACCACAAAACTTACAAGTACATTATTTAAAAACTTGGATTTTTTACTACAACATCAGAAATCTACTCGTGTAGAGGATAAAAAAAAATGGATACATCATGTCTTCCAGTTAAACCAGGGTACTTTGTGAATTGTGGTATGCACCTTAAATACACAGGAATCATCTGAGAAAACTACTAACTGGTATTATAAAATTATGAAATTTTATAAAAAAAATAATAACCCAATATCTTATCTCAAAAATAGTCTAGTTTCCCTTCCTGTCTTTTCGATAACAAAATTTTTTAAGTGAAAAGCAGAAATGTGTCCGCTTGCTAATTTAATAAAAAAGAGTAGCCATACCTGAGAGCACATCCATATTTTTACAGCATAAGTTATGTAAAACAGTACGCCTAAGATCCAATTGTTCTGCATTTACTGATACCTTCATGCAACCAGTCTGATTTTCACTGGTGAAGAAAATTTCAACCACAAACCAATAGTACAAGATGTGAAATACTGTAATACTAACTACAGATTGCCCCCAAATAAATGCCAATCAAACAACACGTCAAATTTCATGATCAAATCTCATTTTTTCCCTTCGCTTTCCTGGCTTCCTTGGACCCGGGCAAGATAAGGGCATTGGGTTGCATAATCCACAAGTCTCACCCATAATAAAAAAATTATTCATTTGCAAAGTGGCTTTTGCTTACAGTAATACTTCTGCTCAATGAAGTGAGCTTCTCTAAATGAATAGTATGCTACTGTAATAAACTCAAATATGCTAAATATGTAAATAGTCCAAACATTTTGCATACAAATTACAGGACTGTATTTAGAATGTTCTCATAAACTTTATTCAAAATATAAAATAAACTTGTAGCAATATTTTTCAAAGAAGAAATTTCCCATTTATTTCATGTCCATGGAAGAATTGTAACACTTCATTAGCATTTCATGAAACTTTCAAGGACATAACAATTTTTAACATACCAAGGTGATCTGCCCTGAAATTTATGATTATGAAAAATGTCACTTCTACAAAGCTAAAACTAAAACTCAGTTACACTTTCATAAATTCTTTTGGAATTTGTTACAAAATATTCACTGAATACTTGGGAAGGGATGATTTAAGGAAAGCTCATATTTCCTTATCATAATGCTGAGAGAGAGAGAGAGAGAGAGAGAGAGAGAGAGAGAGAGAGAGAGAGAGAGAGAGAGAGAGAGAGAGAGAGAGAGAGAGAGAGAGTGTTTAAGGGCTTTCAGAGTGATAAAATCTCTTTCCTTCACGTATTTTGCAATGTACCTTCTCTTCAAAGATTACTTAGAACCCAAAAAATAAGACCTTAGTAACTGCACGAGCAAGTTTGTGCTACACAATTTCTATTGGTGCTCTTTACAAAGCCCAAGGCAAAATCACCCATCTGTCTAAACATGAAACCTGACTTTGCAATTCTGTACCTTAATACACTTGAATTATGTAGTTTAAAAGGCATGGCTATCCTTACATTGATAATATCTGAATGATTGAGCCCATATCTAACTACTTATTCAATGTCTGTGACTGTGACCTTTAGTGCATAGCTATTATGCTAACTCTAACAGAAGTTGTAGATTTCTCTGTCAACTTAGCACTGGCAATTGAAGACACATAAAGAGAGACTGTTGGAGGTGGAGGAGGGGACAACAAAATCGCAAGCTCAAAGGAACCAAGCAGAGAAGGGTAAGCAGACAAGGATGTAGAAGGAGAAATATCTTCATAAAGTTGGGTGGCATGTGGCCTGAATATCATGCTTGATGGATCAGCAGAATTATTCATATAATAAGAATATGAGCCTACTTCCTTCTTCCTCTTCTTCTCAGTACTGGAAGGAAAACTGAGATCTACAAACAGAAAGGGCCAAAAGAAGCAATACAGTAGACCTCAGCATACAACTTTTACACAATCTCTGGTGGATGAAGTGAAACTACTGACCCCCTTGCCAGCCACAGAATGTCCCTCCCATAAAGTGAGCATCCTTGTCCAGCAAAAACACTGATGAGCTACAAATTTACTTGGGCAGATCTTGACAAGTAAGCTAAGGCATTGTAGGACATCACAGGCCAAAAACAAAAAATTTCAGTACACAACTTTAAGGCCTAACCTACCCAAAACCCTGGCCTTCACTCACTAAAGAACAACAAAATGCAATTTCCAAGCAAAATTCACATGGTTCCAAGAAATGTGAAATGCGTTATTATAAACATCGTTTCTAAAACATCACACTGGATATCAAAACTGTCACAATAAATATCCAATATTGTGACACAATGTCCACATACATCCAGCCCAGCTGGGAAAGAAGACATTGAAAAAACTGATAATGAATGAACAAAATAACATAAAACCACAAACTTACTAATAATCCCAACTATGCACTTACTGTAAGCAAACTTACATTAGGGCAAAACACACATAAAAAGTACCAAATATTACATAAAAATGAACCCATGGGAATGACAAATGAAGTAATCATGGTACTGCACAAAAAAACATGATAAAGCCATTCCTTGGTAGAGAAACGAAGTTACTCCAAAACAGTCTTAAAAAATGTGAGAGTGAAGCAGGCATTGTATTTAGGACTGCTCAGGCCTCTCAATCTTGAACAACACAAGCCAGTGTGACTCTGGTTTCCTTGTCCAAAGATATACCATGTTATACTGTATGATTAATGTGGTTGCAACAACTTTTTCTAGAGGTCCCTGTTGACATTTTTGTGTAGGCGACACACAACTAGTAAAATATTTCCTATAGTTCTTAAAAATTTGATTTTGGCCTAAGTAAACACTGACTTGATGTTGATCATGAGAAAACTTCCCAAATACAATGTGGAGGTAGCCTATACAGAAAAAAATTCAACTGCTTGTATCCTCAAGTTTGAAACCCAGCCTAAGTTCCTCTGAAATAAATACACTAAGATGACTAATGTGCCATTAAATGGTATGCATTTCAACTTTCACTAAGACATTCTGATTGGGCAATGTGCAGTGTTTCCTGATCAGGAAAAAATGGGGCAATTGGAATCCAATGTATGGAAGTTAATCATTTTAAGATTAACAGCTTAGTGTGGACAAACTGCCTACTGAAGCAGGAGCTACATTAAAGTGGCTATCCCCTACTCCCAAGCACCATGCTTATATGGACATAATTCCATTTTGTTTCTTATTTAATGGAGGTTCACTCTCCAAATTTAAGGACTACTTCATGTCTCCTACTAAGATACTCATCTGAAGACCTACTGGTGATGCAGTCTACCATATTAGTATCAAGTAGAGAGCAACAAACATTACTGTACTACCTATTCAATCATCCTGACAGATTCTATGTTAACAGGACAGTTATTCCAAGCACAAACTTCTCAGAATGGTTCTGTTGTTTTATGAATCCATCAGAAAAGAATGAGTTCTGCTATTCAATAACAGCAGAATACATCAATCTTTATTGGACTTGCATAACCTTACTACCCACTAAGTGGTAGTGAAAGTGGTAGTGAGACTCCCCAAACACCTCCAACCAATGGTAAAGATCTCAAGCTCAGACAGGTCACCTCAATCTATTGTTATGTTCTAGTAAGAAACATAAACAATCAAGAAAGCATCAAGCTAAAACTGAGAAGCAATGAGAAACGCTCACTGCCAAGATAAAAACACACATAATTACTCAGCACACAATAAATTTCAGCTATATCATTGGTGAGTAGGAAGTGAAATGTTAGATCTACTGTACTAAAGTAGGAAAAGGCATGTACCTGAAACTGATCAGCTATTGATCAATTAACCATTGCACATCATAATAAATAATTGTGCTTCCTTGTCACAATGAAAAGCCTAAATTACTGAAAACACAAAATTACTGTTTAACTAGGTATCTGCACAGCAGCTTTCCAATAATCAGCATTACCTACTTGGTACTGACCCCTCTAGAAAGTAATATCCATTCCACAATCGATACTGTTAGTTGGTAAGCTGACATTAATGCATATTTAAAGATGGCCAATGAAAAAGTGAAGAGTGTTCAACATCATTTATTTTATTAAACATTACCACTGATCATATCTGAAACACCTACATAAGTACCATACCATCACAGCAAGTCAACATACATTACTCATCATAAAAAACTGAAAAAATTATTGTTTATAAATTACTCAGTGCCTCTTCAACTACAATCGCTTGCTCTAAACATCTTTCCCAATAATAAAACTAAATTAATGCACAACAAGAGGTACTTCATTATGCCCATTTGTTTTCCAATGAAAATTAAATAAATCCACAATGAAATCAACTGCATTGACAAACTCTCTTCCTAAGCATCACAAAAATGTGCTAATTCATTACACATTCCTTAACCATATATTGCTTTTCTTTTGTGCAGCTGATCCCAATCATACCAACTTGTACTGATCAAGATTGAGAAGCCTTCGGCGCATACACCCAGACCCTACGGCACCTCAGTTACTCTTTAACCTCTCATACTACTTGATAAGTGTTAACACTGCCGTCATATTGCTCTCCTGTGATATAACTTTTTAACGACTTCACTGTGACTTCATTTTTCATTATCAATTTTATCGTGTTCATTGTCTTCAATGTGTGCATTTTGGCTTCCATAGTATAATTATCCTCTCAACTTACAGATGCCCTGTGTAAGTTTCACTTTCCCCCATTCAGCATTAGTATGTGTTTTCCTGTTATTACTGTCTAACATTAATAAACTTGAAGTGTTTCATCATGTAAAGTTAATTTTATGGGGAAATTGTCACCCTCTCTCCTCCAGTAACATTTTTCCTAGGTTGGTGCTTTTTCTCTAACATGATTCATTCCTTGTAACCTAATAATTGCATTGCTTTACTTCATGTGCTCAGTTCACAGTAAAGTTTTGAAGTGCTCAGTTCACAGTAAAGTTTCCTTCAATATCCTGTTCATTCTTTTTTGCATACTGTAGTACATTTTTACTTGATTGGTATTTACCTAGAAGCTGTTTTTGAAAACTGAATTTTTGAAACTATACAATTTTGCTCTTGAATTAGAATTGCAGTGTATGAATTCAAATTATAGTAAATTATTTTTGCGTTTGTGTTTGGTCCGTTGTAACCCAGAATACCCAAGTTTGTTTGCCTGAGGTGTTCACAAGTTGTTTGCCTGTGGTGTTCACACATCTCAACATACTTGTAAAGGGTTGCCTGAACAAGAACGTAACCAACTCCTTCAAGTCTTCCCTTAATAAGGAGTGCCCTACCAACCCATGAAAACATTTCCCCTTGCAACGAATTTAGCCCACTTTATGGGGAACAAGAAACACTCTCTCTCTCTCTCTCTCATTCTTTGAGTGTGTTAGTTCTTGTCATGCTTCCTCTGCCTTTGACTTCTGCATCCTGTTATCTGATTCCTCTCCAAAAGGGCCCGACCTCTGGAATCGGCCCATTCCACTTCCCTAACTACATGACTGACAGTGCAGATATTCACCTTCTCCTCAAGGGATTTTGTAGTCTTTGAGGGTTACTTAGAGCAGAGATTAGCCCCAATCCCTCACAATTCACATCATGCTACAGTCTGCTGTTCCACCAACTTCATGCCGACCATGATCTTTCTGTCTCTGAAATATAGGTATGGCTCAAGGCTTCACTCTTTGAGAGCCCATAGAAGGAGTCATTTATGCCATCAGACGGTGATTTTGAGTGAGTGATCCACTGATTCCTATGGTCTATGACTTGTTCATTATTCGCTAATAGCATTTATGAGTTGTTTCATAGACAATTTTTTTCCCTCCCAGTTACATTCCACCATGCAGTGCACGCTTACCTGTCTCATGATAGGCACAGAAGAATGAAGAATAACTCAGCACCATACAAGGTCTGGGCAAGCAAAGTAAAGACTTATTCTTGAACAGTACAAGGTGCAACTGCAATCCATTGCAAGTACAAAAGGTGACATATCATTAATGGGTTTGTATGTAAAATGCATTTTGTGTTATAAAAAATTACACTGTGCTGCTGAGTTTGCATCTTATCATGTATTAAAAAGAGTACACATTTTAGAAACTGCAGTATTAAATCAATGGTTTATGGCTAATTCTGTATTCCATGATCATGTTAAAACCAAGATGGAGGGGGTAATTCATTTTGCTTCGGTTGCTTCAAACAACAGAAACTAAATTCAATCCCTAATTTCAATAAGTCAAAGAGAAAAATTAAATTTTGAGTACTCATGACAATACAGTACTGATATTTAAAATAAATCACTTTTGCTTTGCGATTAAGGAAGACAACACACTACATCTTCAACTGTTTTTAACACTAATTTTTCACATGTGCACAATACTGCAAGGACCTGGAAAAACTGAAAATAAAGATATTCCACATATAAATCATCATGTTTCAAAGTAAGTTAAAGTCTGTTGCTATAGCTCTTGCGTGGCAGGTGGAGATGAGGAACAACTTTCTGCCCATTGGGATGAGCCGCAGCGCCGACGACATGACGAGGAGATTACTTTGACGGCCATCGTAGGGGGGCAGTGAGGACAAGCAAAGGGCTTCTCACCCGTATGAGTGATAACATGTCGTTCATATCTCTGCTTCCTGCCACCTCCTTCGAAGATCCGCTGGCAGTAGGGGCAGATCATCACCTGCAACAACAACACCTCAATCTCAGACCTCCTGTATTTTGGCACTCTTGACTAACACATACACAAAATACTGCACATCTTTATGAAGACTTATAACAAAGTCAAGATTCCTGCACAGGTGTAGTAAGTTCTTCAAAATCCAGAATGAAGAGGGAACAAAGTTAATGAAAACAAAAGAATGGACTGATGACACAATACCATCAACATTTATCTAGATTGTAAATGCCCTTGAACAGAATGGGAAACAGATCTAGAGTTTATATCTGGATGAGGTGTTGCTTGATGTGGCTGTGAAATCAAGGCACGGTGAGCACTGCGTATATGTCGATAAAGGTTGCTACTTCGATTACAGGCGAAGGTGCAGTGGGGGCAAGAATGGGGCCGCACACCCATATGAGTCAGCATGTGACGTTCCTGGTCTGCTTTGCGAACAAACATGCGCCCACAAACGCCGCACAAGTGGCCCACCTGCCGAAGAAAATAGGGCCTCAGTCTTCTTCAAGTGTATCTGGTAAGCAGCATTTAGTGCTTCAAACTTCTTCATCCCTTCTAACCAAAGAAGTCACAATAAAAAAAGAACTACCAGTAATGAATGGCACTGCTGTTCCCAAATTCAAGGTCTACACATTTTTTTATCCAAATCTTAACACATTCAAAATTCAGTTCAAGTGATAGTAGTCAGGTACAGCATCATTTGAAATACCAGGTAAAGAACTCTGTCCCACAACCAAAGAATCTTGCAGTACAGACACACTACTTGAAGACAGTGACGCGCCACTGGATTCTAAAGTAGCCGTAGATGTTTCACTGCCGGCATTTTGTAAAGGAGGAAGTCTGGAGCAGCGTGACGCTTTAAGGTTACTTCTTTGACATCGCAGCGACAAGAAGGATATTTAAAAGGTTTTTCCCGCAGTGTTAGCAGATGATTATGAAAGTTTTGACGGGAGTTAATGCCCTGAGAGACAAAGCCACACAAAGGGCACGAAAGCTCTGCACCAAGATGACCTTTCATGTTGAGAAGATCTCCCTCAAGATGCATCAAAAGGCGAGACTCCCCTCTTCCACCCCAGCCTCTACCTCCTCCCCTGTCTCCCCCCACCGCTGATGTCAGCACACCTCCGTCCTGAAACATAAAGGACAGGTTGTTGGTGATGGCTGACACCTTAGCAGACTCTCACAACACTAAGCATACTAATTATATTACTCTTCTAACATAGGCCCATGGCAAATCAGGAGCCAATATCTAAAAAAAATTGACCCAGCACTGAGCAGTATCTGGTGAATATCACAAAAGTACAGATGATTGAAATGTACCATAGTGGTACAACAAATTAGCCTGTCCATTGACAGAGCCCAACTGGAGCCATAATTTCTGAGAAAACACTTCAAAGACATGACTTCCAATAAGCATTTTTTAACAAAGGGCCTTCACAACAGTCTTTGCATATTCAGTATTTATAATTTCTCCTAACAGCCCACTCACATATATCATCTGTCACTTCCGTTTCCTTTGAGAAAAAAAAATATATGCTTTACAAAATTCTAAAAAACTCAAGAGTCATCCTTCATGCAATAAAAGGTTTCTTGAAATCTATCAGTATGTGATATACATAAAGATAACCTGAAACAGCATTTTGGGAATGGAATCAACTGGACATTAAAGGTAATGATAATGTTCAGAGGAGTCTAAGCTTTCCACATAGCACACCAAGGGAATTTCTAAGAAATTACAGTATTCTCTTGGAATACTGTAATTCCTTAGAAAATATGTATAAAATACAAACAAATCATAACAAAAAGAAACAATAAAATATTGGTTAATCTCCACTGGTACTAATGAAATTACCAGATAAACCTGGCTTAAATTGGGCAATTTTCATCTTTCTCTCCCATCTACACAATAGTTACTTCCACTGGCATTAAATTGGATATACAAGCAGTGTGTGCTAAAGAATGATATCAATGATGTCATTTGCAAAGCTCCATCCACTTGGGCCAGCAACCAGCAAGAGAGACATGATGGACTTTATGAGAAATCTTCTGAAAGGCTGACTAGATTTCCAAGCACAATTACAAGATTTAAAATCAGAAAACTAAAGCTAGGTAGAAAGCCACCAGCGTAGTTCTCACAACAGCAGCAAACAACCAATTTTTCTCGTGAAATGTAAGTGCAGAGCATATGATGAGCAGCAATACACTAGAAAATAAGAATACCAAAATTACAGGTGCAAAGAATGAAATATATACCATATTGCACCACAGGTGCAAAGAATGAAAGATATACCTATGTTTTGTTTTTAAACCTCAAACAATTCTTATAGTGGTAGCCCACTTTTATGGGCAAGCAAAGAACAAATCAGCAAAGGAAGAGCAAGGAAGAGAGTGGGAAGAAGTGATTTAGAAGAAGAGGAGAGCTTATGCTCACCCAACTCACACCCTACAGCACCTAAGAGACATCACGTAAATGAAGACAATGGAACTTTTGGTAAATAAAATATTGTGTTAGATAAATGAAATACTTCACTCAAAACTACAAAAAGTCACCATAAAAACAAGTAATTTATTACCAACATAAAATAAAGCAAAAAGTAAGGCATCTGCTCAATTTGTGTGAATTACTCATAATTAAATTGCCCAAACTTGAAGGCCAGAAAAAAATGGGATGAGAGCATTATCGAGACACTGGTTTCTTGATTGTACAGTGAAAAACAATATAGAGACTGGTAGATAATGAATATACTGAACAAAAAAATTGCAGAAGTAAATCAATCCCCATTTGAAACTAAGCGAGACAGCAAAGCAAAGTGTCACAGTATATACTCCTTGTTGAGCATTTCCTGGTGATGCAAAAACACCTTGATAATTCTCAAGTCAATCTGTTACACCAGTAAGAAGCTCCATCAAAGCACTGTAGTGGTTTGTACTATGAACTTACACATACACCACTGTTAAATGATAAGAAATGGGAACACTAAATGAAGATCTCACTATTCTTCTGTTTTTAAATATGTACTTCTGTATGCTAACTTATATAAATATTAGTGTATCTGTCTACTAAAGGACATAATCAATTACCATGAAATATTACGTATTTCCCTCTATGTCATTCCCAAAAGAATCAACCTTATATTCACCTACAACAATGCACCTTGAGTGTAAGTCAAAGAATAATGAGTCACTTCAAACACTAGCCCATATAAAAGTGAATACATACACTGTACTCTACTTTATTTTTTTAATAATTTCTAGAAAGCATTCTTTAATTTAAGATAATTCATATCTATACTGGCATACTAATTACTATAGCTACATTAAGCACAGAGGTGTAATGAAATTTCAAAATTTTCACTAAATAAAATTAAAATATTCCGATGGTATGATGATTATTTACTTGGGATATGGAAACATCTCCAAAATATCATAACCTGGTTTTATTGTCTTTGTAAATATGACATCGCAAGACTGCACCTGGTGCTCTAGGACAATTGTACAATGGCACAGAAGATACAGCACTAACATTAAAATTGCCAAGGGCATCATGAAATGCATTTCAAACACACCATGGTATGAAATAACACACACTATATACAGTGTTCATACATCTCTGTACAATACAACCCTATGCATTACATGTAATAAAATTTATTGCAAAAAAAAAAATCCCACAAGACAGCCAAAGGAATCTAATACAGTATCCAGTTATGTAAAATATAAAAGAATGTAAGATCCTTAAAACATCTGCACCAAAATGTTGTAAACAATGACAGTGGTCCATTGGACTTTTGTCAAGAAAAGTGATTAATCAATTAAATAATTTCTAAGCAGTATTTTATCCTATCTGCTTGTACAATAATATTATGTAATCTGTTGCACATACAAATAAAGGTATTTTAAAAGAAAGCTGGTAGTGAAATAACAGGATTTCCAGCATTGGTTCCTTTGCTTCCGAGAAGTTTGTTGTCTTTATAATTTTCTTTCTGTATATTTTCCTTTTAAAAGTAAAATCACAAAAATATATCACATTTCTGAGCAAAATAAATACTCAACTAAACTTTTGAAAATTATAAAAATAATGATACCTAGTTATTTTAATACTATACTATACAGTACTTGGTGAAATGTTCAATATGATACAATATTTTACAAAACACTGTATATAAATATTCCACATACACAAAAATACAAAAATGAAAGACTAAAGTTAAAACCAAAGTTAAAGCCTTCTGATCTTGATATTGGATGACACAGAGTTAATGCAGACAGTGAATGCAGATAGATACCAGAGGGCTAAAAACTTTACAGGGCACTGCACCCATGTTATGAAATATGAGTATGCGCCCGTCGACAATGGCGAGATAAGTTTCCACTCTGAGTAAAGTTCAGAGGGCAATAAGGACATCGAAAAGGTCTCTCTCCGGTGTGAATTCTGACATGTCTTTCCAACAAGAAGCGTCTCTTTGCCCCACTAAAGGCCCTTCCACAAACCTCACATTGTACTGTTGTTTCCCTTACAAAATGTGGAGGAGGAGGAGGAAACGGAAGCTGTGAAAACTGAGGATGCTGCTCAGCAGAACTTCCTCTGCTGCTACTGCTGTTCATGAAGGAACAGGAGGAAGAAGAGGAGGAGGAGGAGGTCATAGCTGTAGGCTGGGACAGCTCTGTCCTTAAGGAGGAAAGCCCTCTACTCCCACCGTCACTGGAGAGGGCCGACCTCTGGAAGACAGTAAGATTTTTCATCAGCCAATTCAGAGATGAATTTTACATTGTTTTAAGCTCTACCAAATAAAAAAAACCTCCTTTCTTTTGAATGATATTCCTCTACTTAACATCTGTACTTTATCATAGTTCTAGTGGTTTTAAAAGTTAACCAATCAAACAAGACAATTAAAGCTATGAAGACCTTGCTTTGTAAATGACATCTACATCAATTCTCACATTTTCTCTCTGCTATCTTTATACTGAAATCTCCTTTCAGATGTTAAAAACAAACTGTTTGAATTTGGAATCCTGGAATGTACAGATGAGGAAGAGGTAGGAAAATTATAGGAAGATGGCAATGGCAGTGAGCTAGACATTCTGCTCCCATGACCTGAATGCTGAATGGCAATGTGTCGGGTAAGATTCGTGCGAATGTTGGCACGATACGGACAGTGTGAACAAGCAAATGGTCTTTCCCCAGTGTGGATTATCAGACGCATCAAGGCGGAATTTGTACTATCGTTTTGAAGGCTCTTCCATTATTAGGTAACATCATGCGCCTCTTCCATCACAGCCATGCCGCCTCTATCCGCATCCGCTCCAGGGAGGGAGAGTGCACTGCAGATGATCCAGCTACATCCGCCTGTAACAACATCACTCAATCAGGAACACATTGCATGAACACTCACTATCAGATCCCCACTTGCCGGGTGAAAATTAGATATCAATTACAAAGTCATCAAGTCTATAAAAGATACTGAAAACTGACATAATCCTGGGAAACACATTGTACTTTAAAAATTACTGAAACTCCTACAAATCTGATCTAGGAGTGCTGATTCATTAGAACCACTTGTAAACTCAAGCCTACTTTGGGTTCCAGGTACTTGGATAGGAGGTAGATGCAAGTATGATAAAGAAATCACTGTCATCAATGGAATTTTTATTCAGTTTGTTGTTGGACTTCTTCTTGGAGATGATGCTGAACGTCACCCTGATGATGGTGATGGTGGTGAGGAATTTCATCCAAAACAGAATGAGGTTGCTGACTGTCATCTTGATGAGGGAGAGCAGCAAGTGTAGCTGCTGCTGCCAGGGCATGAAGTCGAGGTGTATGCACCATCCTGACATGTCGCGAAACATGGTCCCGGCGTGCAGCACGATACGAGCAGTGTGGACATCCGTAAGGCTTTTCCACGGCATGTGTGGTAGACATGTGGCGTGTCAGCACATATTGCTTGTTGGGCCCCTGGAACCTCTTCCTGCACAGCGGACAGACGGGCGGAACTGCTCTGAACACTGGCCATTACACGTTATCAGCACCTTAGAGCACTAACACTCACCAACACATGCACACATTCCAAGTACAACATACAATTACAACTTCTACTTTCTGGTGTGCAACAGTTAATAAATTGTATAGTTCCCAGTTGGTATTTTTTCTAAAAAAAGCTAGTTTCGATTCCTTATTAGATACTGTAGCTGGCTCTTGCATTCAGATGTTCCATGTCAAAATATTTGCCTTAAAACACTGTCACATTCGGATATCCAATCACATAACACTGCATTGGATATCAAAATTTTCAACATAACACAAGTAAACAGGGTCTCTTCACCAAAAGACTCATGATCTACTAACAGAAGAGCCAGAAGCTTCAAAAGAAAGAAAAAAAAGTGTGTGTGTCACCTACAATAAATTTTCACCAATAACAAATACATAAAGCTTCTACCCACATAAAATTAACAGAGTCAAAAATTAACTTTTATATCTGTAGTGAAAAACATAAATCATACCCAAACTAAATATACTCATGAACAAATAACCAAAAATCAAGATAAATACAAATCAGTACTGACTTCCTTATACATATTACTATAGCTTAACAAAAGTATGTGTCTATGATTCTGAGAGCATTAACAACAAAATTTCCTGATTTGTTTATTCAGACTCAGAAGCACTAAATCACACAGGTCTTCTGTCAGGTTAAGCTTTCAAATTAAAGATTAAAATAAAATAACTTTACTGGAACTGAGGTCTCATGCCAAACCACTTCTATTAAACCATACATACGTTATCAGTCAATTTTTGTAAAGGCTAGCTTTGATATTTATATAAAATATTGGGGGTGGCGAATCCATGATTTGCTACAAACTGTGAGCTGTCAGTGGTATTAAGTGTAGATGTGGGAGTAGCAGCTTCAATAGTGGTGGTTGCAGCTGTAGATGGTGCTTCCATAACGTGGTGGTGGTGATCTGATCGTACAGACAAACTCTGCTGATACTGATCTGAATGACGGGTGCGTATGTGTCTCGTGAGGTTGCTGGAGATGTTTGCTCGATAAAAGCAGTGGGGACACGCATATGGCTTCTCTCCTGTATGAGTCCTCATGTGACGCCTGAGAAGAGTGGCTTGGTAAGGCCCTCGGAAATCACGCCCACACACAGGGCATGTGGCTATGCTAGAAACACCACCAATACTGCTGCCTCCTTCTCCTCCTCCTGTCCCACTCCCAGGAGAGGAGGAGGTTCTATGTGCCATCAAACCCATAGGCCCTGTACGCAGAGTTGTCATCAGCCCCTGCAAACAATATGAAGAGGCTCCTAAATGAGTGGTCCATCATCATCACCTGCAAAAGAATCTTAGTTTTTCTCCCACACTTTACAGACTTTATGACAATTAGTATTCTAACTTATTTATGAAGGACCCAGTTCTACAGTTTATTTATTAAGAACTAAATGATAGCCAATAAAGAATGTACTGGTACAATAATAAACAAAATACAGTGTAGTAAAAATATAAATTCTATGAAATAAATAATTTATTACAAGAATAAGGTGTAAAACTTAGGATAAGGTACAAATCAATGCATTTCAGCACTTAAAATTTCCTTTATATATAAAATATGAATTCTTCAACACAGAAATGCATCATCCCAATTTAGAATTCAAAAACAAAGTTTACATGTACACCATTCAAAAAAAAAAAATTAAACCACTGTAGAAAATTTTTAAGTTTTCCACACCTTTACCTAACAAACATAAAGTATGCCCACAACAAAGCAATGGACAGCAATCTGCAGTGAAACTTTTCAGTCAGTGGCAATTATAACTATTTAAAAGAAGATCAGATATCCTGTATTGGTTACTTAAATTCTGAAACCATTCAGTGTACCACCACACAAACTTCCAGCATACCTGCTAATGAAAAGTCCCAGACTATATTGTTATTGTTGGACTACCTTGTGATGAAGACTGGTAGCCTTGTTCCATAATGCCCCACCCTACATGGGGGAAATACTTGATTTACCATTACAGTAATAATTTTTTTATGGGGTGTGACGTAGGCATTCTAGAAGAATGCAGTGAATTGAATATTAGCATGCAAGAAAATCTCAATCTATTTATCTAGTGCACTAGGCATCTTTCATCTCTTTCCAACTGAGAGTACATATTCTGTAAAGCAAGATCAAGTGATATGCTTCAGTCATCCTCTAAGATATTTTGGGATATCTTTGGGATATATTTTTCACATGATTTGGCATCAGACCCTGATAGGCAAACTCCATTTTTTTGTCTCTACTAACCCCAGCTACTTTTGGTTCAATATTTGTCATCTATTTCCACTGGCAATACTACAATGACCTCCTTGGAATCCACTGAGTCTAGTCCCATGCCATCTTCCTTTCTTTTTCATCCATATTTGTAAGCTTGTTCTTTAACTAACCTTGTGTGATGCTGTTAACTACACTTGGGGAATATGAAATGGGTACACAAAACTTGGTTTACTCTATTACAGTCTTTTCCATACTCCATTCCTTTCGCCTCAATTACCATTATGACTTTCAGCGTTTCCAAAATATTAAGAATTTGGACACAACCCCTCACCCATTTGGGATCAAGACACTAACTGCAGCATGACCTAGAAGCTCGCCACCAACTTCCCAGCTGTAATGTAAAATACAGGCTTCACATTTCAACAACTGTGTAAAGTTGCAAACTCAAAAGTCAGAGGATCTGATCAGCCTCTCATACAACTAACTTGCAGGCAGGCTTTAAAGACTGGAGAAGCCCTTGTTATAACACTTTTCCTTGCAACCCCAAAATAGACTACAGTTTGAACGCCAATAGCAAAGGCAATAAATTCCATAAAGTGTGATGTTAAGCTTACTGTATATGGGAAGTTCATCCAGCAAAACTTGACAGACAATCCAAAATATATAAATTTAACTGATCATATTCATACAATAGAGTTCCTGTAATCCTCCTAATATATAAGCAGAAAAAGAACAAAAATTTCCTATTATAAAAAACTTCCACAACAGTTCAAGAGCAAAAATATTATGCTAAAAAACAGACAACAAAGATAACTACGAAATATCAACAATGGTGTTGGCCAAACTTACAATTAAATTTGTAACTTTTAAATATTCCATGAGTATTAAGCATGCCATCCTCCAACAACCTCTAAAGACAGTATATTCCTACACCCATCATGTCAGGAACACCTTCTTAGATCACTTAAAAATGTCTCCAACCAGAGTTTAATGTCACAGCAACATCCAAGCTACTTACTGTACATGTGCAAATGAATAAGGAAAACAAACCTCACAAATCATTTCCTCCCAAAGACCACTAGCAACATATTTTATCATCAATAAAATGGCTTTTCCGTCATTTTTACAGTCATCATCAATATCAATCACTTTTTCCCATCACCTTTCCTTCTAGGGTGTTTATATGAAATTGTTCTCTATACTTTGATTTTGTGAACTTTCTGCTTGCATTCCAATTTAGTCCCAATCATCCATGCATTCTTAAACCACAATGTTACTCTTTGATATACAGTATGCTATTTCAATCATTATAATACTAACATTGCTTTCGTTTGTGGCATAAACATCAACAGAACATTAAGCCAGCACGTACACCACAAACATGTTGGCCTGTACTGAAGAATAGTTTTCATCTCTTCCCTAGTATTACTACCTGTATGATATGGATTCATTTAAAAAAATAAAATCATGTTTTCTTTGAAGACCTCCAAGGACTCTAAAAGGCCACCACTCATGTTCAGGTATACCTGCACATTTCTGCCTGCACAGTTGGCCTGTACAGGCACACCTGAATGTTAATGTGAACAACCTGCTCATTTTTCTGCCTGCACAGGTGACCTGGGCAAATAGTTCTTCTCAATCGATATGCCTGCGTCTAAACTACCTGCACAGGAACACCTGAACATTCGTGTGAGGAGGCCACTTTTTTGCTCAATTCCCTTTCCGTCCTTGGGTGAAGAGTATGTTCCAGTCAGAAACAAAAAGTGCTGGACTTCACTGAATCTTAAAGTTTTTATACATGAAACAATGATGTATCGGAGTTATCTTTTTTTTTATAGTGGATGAGGGATGTTAGATTAATATATACATGTACAGGCAGTCCCCAGTATCAGCGGGGGTTCCGTTCTGATGGCATGACGATAACCAAAAATCGGTGATTTTCGGCGGCTTATCAGCGCCAAAAAGAGCCAATTTTCGGTTATCGGTGCCTCAGTTAGGTATGTATCAGCGCCAATACCCAATTATCGGCACCAATAAGCAGAATTCAGCGATTTTTGGTGCCGAAAATTGCCGAACTTTGTCGCTAGACAAGCGCCATAAAACCAGATCCCCAATAACCGGCCCCGCCGCCAATAACTGGGGACTGCCTGTATTTGTAATTTTGCAGTTTTTTCATAAGAAGAATGATTGTATACACTGAAGGCTGCAAGTGGCAGCCTCATTGCTGAATGTCTTGAATTCATTGAAACATATAAGAAAGAGCCTTTTCTTGAACGGGTAAAATCCAAAGACTATCATAACAAAAAAGGTTGCATGTTTTAAATTAGCTGGAACCTAAAGCAGACTGATTCTGCTGTTGTCAAGGATAGTATATTTATCCATGGTTATCAACTATACAGGCAGTCCCCGGTTGGCGGAGGTTCCGTCCCGACAGCGTGACGATATGTGAAAATAACCGATAATCGAAAATCGGCAATTTTCGGCGCCGAACTGGCACCTCAATTAGGTACGAATCAGCACCAATACCTAATTATTGGTGACGATAAGTGGAAATCGCCAATTTTCGTTGCTAGACAAGCACCGTAAAACTGGAACGCTGATAACCCAGCCCACCAATAACTGGGGACTGCTTGTACAGTATATGCAAGTCAAGTTTTTAGAGGAGAATTAATATTCAATATAGCGCAGTGCAGTAGTGGAAAGCAAGAATAGGCCTGTGTGCATCTACTCATGATTATGCATCATGTACATAATTCAGTTTTAATATGAGAACAAAGTACCATTCATCTTAGTAATAGAACAAAGTGAAACAAAAGTAGATTATGTATGTTCATTCATTGTTAGCATCATATGTTAACAACAAATACCAGCCACTCCTTCTCTGGACGTCTTTTTTATAAGTTTATTCATTTTTGTTGCTATTAGCAAGCCAGTTACTGACAGAGCATACACTATTGACGTCATGGCTGCTACAGAAAACAGGAAAATACTGTATTGTTTAATTATGCCTGCTCAGGTCTACCCGCACATTAGTGGCAGCCTCAGGAGACATTTCCTCAGGAGCAAAGGGTAAGGCATCCACAAGCAACACATTATTTTCTCTACTGATGCAATTATTCAAACTGCAATGGTGAGAAGCCTTGTCATTTAGTAAAATGGACATCTTTTCATTGGGAAAAAAAAAAAAAGGCATTAGTTGAATCAAACGCCTATAGATTTCCTCAAGATGACTGCCAACTTCTGAAGCCTTAACAAGACCAGTCACAAAAAGTTACCTTTCATTCCATAAAAAAAAAAAAATCTTTTTAATAATGTCAATACTTACAATACACAAGCCCCTATTTCATTCTGCTTTGCCTGCCTATGACAAAATAATTCTTATCACTGCCTTTCTTCCAAATAGTAACAGTCAATGGTTCATATCAAAATTATCACCAACTCATTCTTATCAGTTAGCAAAGTTCTAAAACTACAAAACACTGTAAGTATGTAGGCAAAATACAGTAAAAGCCATGTTTTCCTTCTTCAAGAAGAAATGATCAAGATGAGGAAAGAAATGAATTGGGTTCAAGGAACTGCTCCACTGGATAATGGGGAACACTTGCAAATATATAAGCCAAAACTTATGCTGCTAATTCAAATAAAAAAGAATTCTGCATAAAATACCACAGCTGTCTACAACTCATCAAACTCCCTGGCAGGTCATAACTGCAGTACAATACTGTACTGCGTAAACCCCATATCTGCTCCACGACTGCCGGATCTGATATTTTCGCGTGGCTCTCTGCATATCTACTTCTTATTCGAGGAAAATTCGCCATTCCGTGGTAATTTCACTGTATTTCATATAATTTTCAAGAATAAATTCTACCAGATAAAGTACAAAAATACTCAAGTATAAGCATTTAGAGGTTTTTTCTTTGTTTAAACTAATCAAAATAGGCAGTTCTAAGTGTTTTTAGAGGTTTTCGTATTATGGATTTTAGCTATTTGCGAGGTGGTACACATCCCCAGCGTAGTCAAGGTTCAAGGTACTTGAAAAATAAATTACCTGTTGGACATTTTCTGCCCTTAATGGCAAGGCATCATCATATAGTATCTATAACAGGTTTTGAGTGATGAAGGGCTAACTCATATGAGTATTATTAGCCCCTTAATGATTTGGATGAATTTAAAGGGAAAAATGTTCACAGCACTGGCTGGTGGATAAATGACTTGCTATAACTGTGTAGCTCAACACCGATGGAGGGGGATTAGTGCCTTGAGACTTGATGGGGAATGTATTGCCTACTCTGCCCATGACGTCTTTTTATTTATTTGCTCATAAATATACCCAGGGATTGCTGTTGGTTTTAGTTCTTATCTTTTACGATAGTATGTCAGCTATAATTTTAATTTTGCAAAGAAAAGTGCAAAGAAATATTAGAAAAAATACGTACACCTCACAAAAAGTTACTGCATCTTCCTATCTCAGTAAATCTCATAAACATTTTACAAGAGGTCTACTCAGAATTTGGTACTGATTTTAGTTCTTATCTGTTATGATATTGTGTGAGCTGTCATTATAATTTTACCCATAAAATAAATTATTAGAAAAAACATGTATAACTTGGTCAAATTAGCATATTTTTATGAGTCTTGTAAAAGAGGCCCCACACGGGATTGTAAATAGTCACTTTCAACTTCCGGTGGAAGGCAGGGAAAAACTTTTTGAATTTTTTTTCTAACACCATGTGCATTTCTTTCTCTTCCCATTCGTGTCTTTTCTTCTTAAACTGGCCAACCTTAAAGCTTGCCTGGTCTGGGGGGTGTGTTTAATATACTGTATATTTAGCCTACCCCTTAAGGGTTAAAAGCATTGCTCAACTGCAACACACTCATATCAGACATGCAATGCAGTTGATTTATTTTAATATCTATGTAGATACTGAAAAATCAGGCTTTAACTTATGTACTCATTAAAGATTCCTCCAACAAAACCTCTTTTAACTGGCAAATTCCTGTTTCATTCTTTCTCCTTTTTCCCCAACTGAACTTTCAGCAAGACAGACAAAAAATACAGCACTCTTCAGATTAAAAATAATAATTAACGGAGTAACCATCTACAAAATGAGACGAAACAAAGATGTAAAGCACGAAAAACATCAGTACAGTACATTCCTGTAACCACTGCACTTGACTGGTTAAAACATGATTTTCTGATAAAGCCTCACATGATTATCTTTGAAGATTTAAGTCCCTAATGCAAAATTGGTCATCTACTCAAAGTTTAATTTTGAATCAATATGAATTGCTGATTAAGCCTTTCTAAGTGTCAATGATATGGCATCTGAATTCAAATTGCACACAGTACCATGAAACAAGAGAATCTTCTGACATTCTGGGTTTTGGATGATGCTCTACACAACACATCAGTCTTTTCACTATAATGTCAGTACACGAGACAATGTTGATGCTGTGGTACTCTTTGCAAATGAAAAATGTGCCCCTTGAGTAAGGCCCTCAAAGACCTGCACAGGTTAATCTTTTTTTTTTTTCAAATGTGAAATTGGGTAAGTAAACTGAAAATATGATACCATTCAAAGAAAAATGAGGGGACAGGAAGCAAAAGCTTACAAAGCTACAAATCTTTCTGAAAATCTTACAATGTATGCCATTAATTTACTGGGTAAAAAAGAGCCTGGGGTTGGTCCGTGTCCACTTACTGCTGTATTCAAAAGTAAATAGTCTTTAAGAATAATTTTATTCCATTTATATTAAAAATTCAGTCTTCTAGGCATCTGGATGCTAACAGTGTGCTGAGCAAGATGGAAAAATCAACCATTAGAGCAACGCATTTTCCAAACTTTGTACAACACTACTGTTGAGTGATGGTGCTGAAAATGATTCATCAGAATATGTTGAGCTTAAATGCTTTGAAAAGTCAGTGATGCCAGCCTGTTGGCAAAGTAGTAATAGTAGTAATGTAGTAGTAGTAGTAGTAGTAGTAGCGTAGTAATTAGTAGTAGTAGTAGTAGCAGTAGTATTATTCTCTTGAATGTTCTAAAGGTCCACAATAATATTGTTTTAAGGCTCATGTAAAATTTATAAAAACTTTCGAACCCTACTCTGAGTTCATCTTCAGTCACTGTGACTAAAGATGAACCCAGAGTAGAGTTTGAAAGCTTTTCTAAATTTTACACGAGCCTTAAACAGCTCCAGTAAACCTCCATATTTCCATGCTCACGATCATTGGGATCACGAGTTATTGGTTTCTCTGTGGAAACATATCTTACCCCCTTATCTGCAGAAAATCTGCCCATTCGCAGTATTTTCACTGAGAAATATTCACTAATTAATGTATTTTCATAATTTCATGACTAAATGCACTTTTTGTGATAAAACTATTAAAATACCTAGGTGCCTCAAACATTTTTAGAGGGTTTTTTGTGTGTTTAAACCATCAAAATAGGTAGTTCTAAGTGTTTTTAGAGGGGTTTTAAATGCAGGCAGTCCCCGGTTTACGACGGGGGTTCCACTTTTATGCCGCGTCGTAAACCAAAAATCGTCGTAAACCGAAAAATCATCGAAAATCGTCAAAAATCCTGAGAAAATCTTACTTTTAATGCTTTGGGTGTACTGAAAATTGTGTAAACTGCATTTTTATTGAGTTTTTAATCAAAAAACCTACAAATTTTTATTATCCTGCCATTTTAGAGCTCATATTTCTTCCGTGGATCGGCGTTTAGAGTCATGTCCCGAACATGCGTGTAAACCAGGGAAATAATTTGATGAATATATTTGTGTTGCGTCTTCGCCGGACCTGCTGCGAAATCAAACTGCCTGTATTCTGGTGCAGCTATATTCGCGGAGGGGGATGCATCCACCATGAATAAGGGGTTTACTGTATATTATTCTGGACCCTTCAGAACATTTATGATCTCTCGTGATGTGAGAGCTTTTCTCCCAAATTCTCTTGAATTTTCTTATCAATCGTTAATTTATATTCTTATTTTCAAACTCTTAATAAACTCTTCTTACACAGCTTGGCAATATATATACAGTACAGTATAATAAAAACTGAGGAATAAGCAATGAGGTGGCTTTAAGAGGAATACAATGGTATAAGCAGAATCTCAGCAAAGAACACAAAAATAGATGTTTTGAACTGAGAACAAAGCATGGGAAGATAATGAAAAAGAAAATTAACTGGATCTTGACACTGTGTCTGAAGAGGTTTAAAATGCCCAAGGGGTGATGAAATATGGAATAATTTGGAGTTGCTTTGTGAGAAGAGATACAATTCTGGTGGCACTGACCAGATCTATGAAAAAGCAATAGTAAAGGACTAAAGGTAAGACCAGACAAATGGGAGAGATTCCTAAATGAATAGAGTACTGGAATGAATATAGGAACAATTGATGTACAGTACTACAGTGTACAAATACGGAAGAAAAAAGATTGCTTGTGTATGCTATGAAAATATTTGAGAAGGTGCTGAAGGGAGGGCTGCAAAAACTAAAACAAAATAGGGTAGTTGTCGGTTTGGTTTCACGAAAAAATTTGACAAATGAGTCTTAATAGAGAGGCACCAATAGAAATCCTGTACCGTAGGTACCAAGTAAATATAAAGATGCACTATATATTTATGGATCTTGGGAAGGCTTTACACACAGTACAGTAATGTGAGATGACCAGCAGAGTGTACTGGAAAAAATCAACTCAACACATAACAGTGCAGTACTGCTGTAAATCATAACACAATATCTTACGTGAAGACATTACTAGGTATATCAGAACGATTTGTGGTTTGGTGTTCATCCAAGCTCAACACCAAGTCCACTGATTAAAATATCAAAGGAGAAAAACACTGTTTTTAATGGTAAATGAAGGAAGGCTCTGTGGCATGTTTAACCACATTACAGTACAGTACTAATTTTTTTTGAGTCTGCACCTTCCATTCTTTCCTGGAGCATATTACCATAATGCTGCCATTCAATACCGAGTCCTAAATTACCAGGACCTATTTTACCTAGATTTCCAACCCAAGAAATGTACAAATTTTCACAATAAAATTAATTGTTTGGATACTTACCCACTATTAAAGATGGCTATCTTTAACAGTAGGTCAGACTAATCCCAAATAAAATTATACCCTAGGCACACTCAGTTCACAAGGAAAAGGGAACTCTGTCCACATCAGAGTTAAAAAGGTTAATAAATACAAATAATAAAACATTCAATTTTCTGTAACAACAAGTTAACATAACAGAGAACTGTAATCACAACCATATTTTGTCTCAAAAACCAAAACAAAAGTTATTCACATGGACCAAAATAATGCTGCTGAAGACAAGCCTATAGGCCTATAGCTAAATTTTCAGTAGCCATCCAGAAAACTGTCAGCATTTAATCTCCAAATTTTAAATCTCCAGTGAGAAAGGACATTCAAAATCATTGACATTTGGAACACTACTGTACTATCTTTCAATGTCAACCTTGGATCAACTTCAAGAAAAAAGAAAATTATTCTTTGCCTATTGTGAAAATTGTTGCCATGTTCACAAACAATAAATAAACCATAACAACAAACAAACAAGTTTTATTTTAGGAAAACCAGTCTTTCAAAATAAACTAGCTTATGGGGACAATGCAGAAACCTTGAAATTTCAGTAACTTGCAATGTACTGTACAAATAAATTATTTATTCTTTAGATTCAATGTACAAAAGTGACTCAAACCATCAAGAACTTATTCTGAACATGGCATCTTACAATACATTCTGAGAGTAAGAGTCTGAATAAGATGACTGTGGTTGTGGGTCATGATTGTGCGGAACCACCAAAGTGATTCCTTCCACACTTAGCATGGCACGACCGCGGCAGGTTTTCTTGGTACACCGCCACCAACTGGTCCGTCCACTAGCTTCCTCCCGACATATCCTGTGCTTGTAGCCTTCGAAGTACAGAAGGTCTTTCCCTCTCTGAGACTTGACAAAAGCTCCACTCTGCTGAAGGAAAACGAGGTATCAGGGTGGTTTCTATGGCTTTATTCTCTTCATGAAAGGTGCTATGAGAGTGATCTTGCAAGGGCAATGTGGTTTCTATGCCTAAATATCTCTGCTTTGAGAAAACCTTAAATTTGAAGTGTCTCCCTGGCCAAACAAGTCTTTCAGTTTTAATAGAAACTTGATTAAACAATTCCACTGTACAAAATATATTCTTTACGTTTCTTCTAACAAATCAAAATGATTTGTGACACGACGCCCATGTCAGTCTGGGCAGTCAATTCCTTACTAGACTGCATCAATTACATAGGAGGAGAGGACTGATGCATAGTTTGGCATGGTTCGCTGGTCATGAGAGCTGCAGATGCACCTGGCATCAGGGAGGATGATCCAGGAACAGTATTAGGGGTGTGTACAGTGCGCAAGTGTCGTGTGAGGTTACTGGATACATTAGCACGATACGGGCAGAGGGGACACTGATAAGGCTTTTCGCCTGTGTGAGTGACCATATGGCGTGTTAAAAGGAACTTTTTGTTCAGACCGTGGAATTCTCTACCACATTCCAGGCAAGTCAGTGGAGAACCCAAGTCTGCCGAAGAGGCAGAGGTGCTGCTACTACTCCCAGTCCCAAGAGGTGGATTGCTGCGCTGGCTACACTGGGTCTTCCCATGGGCAGACGCAGAAGAGGAGCACCTCACCAGGGGACTACGCCAAGACAGCCTCTGAAAGACACAAAGGCAGCGTCACAACCCCTGGTATGGTTTCCTCTTTCTCTACTTTACCAATAACATGATCCTTAGAGAGAGAGAGAGAGAGAGAGAGAGAGAGAGAGAGAGAGAGAGAGAGAGAGAGAGAGAGAGAGAGAGAGAGAGAGATTCCTTTCTTTACTTGGTCAATCAACATACATTTGCGTAAGTAGCAATACATAATCAGATTAAAAATGACTACAACTTTGTAGCTCATTTTAATACATCAAAGATTTGCTCACTAAACTTTATGGTGTCATAAAAGAATAATGGACACTAATTGTGTCTAAATATAACCACACCAATAAATTCATTCTCTAAAATGAGAGAGAGAGAGAGAGAGTTGAGAGAGAGTTGAGAGAGAGAGAGAGAGAGAGAGAGAGAGAGAGAGCGCACTTGGGTTAAAAGAATACTGGGAAAGGTTAAAAAGAGGCTAATAAGTTGAAAAAATGCCCCATGAATAAGCATTATGAGTTATCAATAAATCATATACAGTCCACATAACTAGAACCTACAGTATGTTTTACATAGGAGTTTCAAGGGGAAAAATTCTCCCAATTCTACTTTTAAGCTTTACTTTGTTGTATGTTAAAGCACATGAATACTGATACCCTCTAGTCTTCATTTAACAGTTCTCCTAATGCAGAACTACAAATGTTAACTTTGTCCTTAGGGAAAGTTGCAAACTGCCTAACTGATGAGTGACAACAAGTTTCACAATTTTATCTCCATAAAAAACAGCACATTAATCTACCACGTTACACGGAGTAAGAGTTTATACAGCAGATCCATGAAAGATGTGCATTTACTTCAATTACTGTAAATGTAATTTATTAATTCAATTCGAAATATAGTACTGTACTGCTGCTGGGTAAAAATCCATTTCTTTTAATTTTCCCTAATTACAATTTTAATTTTTCTTCATAACACATTTCTTATGACCTAAAGAACCCAGCTTCAAAGAATGCTCAGAAAATGGAATTCAGCTCACTCCCACCACTGGTGAGAGGGACAACCAAACCTGTCATAATGAATCCACTTATCCTTTTATGCCCTTTCTACTATTCACTAAATTATCTGGCATCTGGAACATCAGCAAAACCACAACCACAACTTTACCATACTCATAACAATAATGTCCATGGTGCAATAATTTACAAAGAATACACTGAATATTAATGCTTCCAGCACAGCAGGGCTGGTGAGAAAAAAATAATGCCCAAATACAGAAGAATTAAGAAAATCTCAAAGAATGTCAGTTATAACCAAGCACAACAGTAGCCCGGATAGTGGGGTATGTCTGTGATTTTGTCTTAATTAACCACTCAGCCAGGACAGAAGGGTTAAAAAATCTGATTACCTTGATAAAATGAGAGGGCACTGATACCATACCAATTTCCAAGATCAGACACTGATTTGACTTGAAGGTATCTATTCT
Organism: Macrobrachium rosenbergii; assembly: GCF_040412425.1. Taxonomy (NCBI): domain Eukaryota; kingdom Metazoa; phylum Arthropoda; class Malacostraca; order Decapoda; family Palaemonidae; genus Macrobrachium; species Macrobrachium rosenbergii. Next base: position 22,131,605 of record NC_089749.1, read on the forward strand.
AGTGATAACACCATCCTGGGCACCAAAATGTGAGCAACCATGAGCACTATATGGTAGTGTGTACACTCCAGTACACCAATGAATTAGGTTCAGTATATATGTAAAACTCAATTTCTGGGTAAAACCAGCTCTGTTCACCTATTTGAATGAAATGAAGAAAAGTAAGGCTTGACACAAATCAGAATTCAAGTATATTTTTCATTATGAACAAGAGGTTAGGCCATCTCTCCCATCATTTTTGACAACATGCTGTTCAACCATTCAATTCCTGCCTATCAAAATGGGGGAACTACCTGGATATTCACTGCATTAGATACTATAACAGCTCTGGCCTCCTTGCATGCTTTCTCAGTTCCACAGATTGTCAGATGAGCAGAGACCCAACAGAAATATGATATACAGTACTGTACTGTTTTTCTGAAACTTCACATACAGCTAACCTCTCCCATACTAGGAAAGTTTCTAGAACACTAACATAAAAACTCTTTTCTTTGCTTCCCCCACATGAATTGGGTTGCTCTGATATCAGTAATCACAATCTCACTGTACACATTGGTTCTCAGTTACAGTACTGACGAGCAGTGCCATCCTCTCTTACAGCCTTCCCAGAGTCATCCAACTGAGGGATCAAATACTGTGGTTTTTCTTAGCTTCTGTTGCTGTTATTCACACTACTTTAAAATCTGACACACTACCACACTCTTGTAATTTAAAAACACTGTTGCACTGCAACAAGACAATGTCTAATACTAGTAAATTATGTAGATTTTGGTTCTTTGCCAAAAAATTCTCAACAACTTCAGATCCTTCTCTTCTATTCTTTCCATTCTGATAGTTCTACAGCCTTTCTCCTTGTGAAAAGACCATATTTACCTTCCATTTATCACTTAATTTTCAATGTTCTTCTTAAAACCTACACTGAACCTGATCTTAATCATAATTCTGTACAATTCCTTGAATTTGTGGGCAAACTGGCTATTGTGCTTCAACCACTTTTTTTTGCATACTTGTTCACTCCTGTATTTAATCTTCATACTGGAAAATGCTCAATCCAACTTTCAGAAAAAAACACACACTCTCATCCTTAAACTTACTGTCCTATTCCTTCATCTCTAATATCACTAAAATAATAGAAGCATCACAGAATTCTCACTGCATTATACATAAATCCAACAATGCTTTCAGATCATGAGTGTAGTTGAGAACAACCTAGCTTTCTAACCTCTTAATGATGCTGATCATCTATGCATGATATAAGAACATATTGACCGCTCTTGATCTCTCAAAAGTATTTACTATTCTGACCAAATACACTGAATTGAGAATGCAAAGCTCACTTCTGCATATAAGCCAAACTTTGATGAGGTCACTTTCACCACTGATAACCATACACTAGGCCCAATGATATTCAACCCAACTACTCATGACTCAAAATACTGTACTGTATATACACTAATCAACTTACAATTCAGTCACAAAATAGTAAGCTACATGACCCCAAACACTTAACAAACAGACTCTGGGCTTACGGCAGTTTTAGAAAATGCCTGTGTCTTAGGTTTAATACTGCCTACATGGTAGTTTTCATTGTGAGGAGTATGCATGACCATGGCTGCAAGTAAACAAATTGATCACTAAAGATATTAAAGACTCGGCTAAAGCATTTTACAAATGATTAACTAACACATAATCATTACTCACCGAAAACTCAAATATGCTTTCACAACACTGACATTCAAATCATTCATACCCTAACACTGTGGATCGAAGGAATTGAAAAGCATATCATACTGAACATTTCAGAAAGATCCTAGTTCAATCTGATAACCAGTCAAGGAAGACAAAGCTCTGTGACCCAAGCTTTTAATATGGCAATGTCACAGGTCAATATTTATCATTATTTGGAATGTCTAACTGAAAACATATCAGACTTAGATTAAATGCAGATCAAATAAAAAAGGCCAGCACCAGAAGACCATCCAGATAAAAGACCATTTGTGAAATTGTCTCCCAAAACTAAACTTTCAAAATAATTAGTTACAAACTAACATTAATTTGTGAAATGAATAGTCATTAATTTGTGAAAAAATAGTCATTTGTAAATTCCAACTACTGGGTATTACTGTTAGTAATAACTCAAGATGTTCCTACAAGTCAAGAGGTCTGTACTTAAAAAATGTAAAGTATAGCACTGATCTTAATAGAAATATAAAACTAACACAAGTGACCCAACTACAAAACTTATGAAACCACAAACTAACTAGAATGCTTCTACTTTATACTACAAAGCTGAGGTTACATTAATCTTTTCAAATGCACACTATTCTTCCTCCCATTCACCCTGGCTATCATTGGCGCTGACCTAAATAAAAGCATTAGGAATAATTAACACCCAGGGCTAAATTTTTTACTTAAGCTCCACTGCTCCTATATTAACAATTCTGAAATATAATTACAATAAAAAAAAATAATCAGCATGCAATTACAGTAACTTCCTAGGACTATCAGACCCTGACAGTGTGATTCAGCAACACTCAATGGAAAACAGCATCAAGTTCAGCTTGTTACAAAAATGATCCCCATCCATTCCATATGACTGGGTCAGTAAAATATAAGGGCATTTACAAACAATAACTGATAGAATTACTAGTACATCCCTCATCTTTTAGCTAAATAATACACAAAAGTACTGATTTCCAACAACCCAACTTTCTGCAAAATAATCCCCCTACTGTACAGTGAATATAATAATATTGGGAGATAAAGGAAAAAGCACAAATAAACGATCTTCTTTATTATCAAAGGACAATTGCATAAAAAAGCTACTAATGCTGTCATCTAATTTTAGAAACATTATCAGTATACTGTATACAAAGCAAGGAACAGTATTCTATCTTTTATTCTGGAAAGACAAATTAGCTTTAAAAATAAATCTAAGGAAATAAAACCTTAGCATAGAACTACTTTTGTTTTCTAAGGAATGTCTTGGGGCAAAAAATTGTATGAAATAATAGAGAGAGCAAGAGAAAGAGAGGAAAAAATGCTATGTGCACTGAACTTCTTATAAATACAGTTTTTGGCAAGTGCATCCTAGTCAGTAACTTTTATTTGCTTGGAATGCACACTACGAGACTTGGACAGGATCTCACTACAATCTATCTAAACAATAATCAATATTCATTTACTACTTAACATGAACTTGGCAACAAACACTGAGCAGCAGCAGCAGCAGCAGTAATATGGCATGAGGACTTCCTCCCCACAACTTCTAAGACCTAGCTAGATCAGGTTCTGGCTCTGTGTGACGGCTGCTGTGAGTTCCGACATTTGTCGACAGCTGAGCCAGGTACATACTAACCACAGCCCTAACACGTGCATCGCACGACTCTCTGGATGAGCCGTCTGACCCCTCATCCCCTGCTCTGAAACGGTGGTATACACATGAACCTTTCTTTAAGTGTCTGATCATGTGCTCCTTGCGGACTGCACGGTAGGGGCAACAGGGACATGAAAAAGGTTTCTCCCCTGTGTGGGTCTTCACATGGCGCACCAGGTTATTTCGTCTATTCTTCCCCGTGAACTCTTTGCCGCAAAGGGCACAGCGATCCACTCCGTCCTCCGAATCCTGCAATGGAGAAGCCACCACCTATAGACTCCACTTAAGCTTGAACTATTGCCCACGCTATGACAAAATACTACTTTAGCGCTAATGGGTTCTGAATTAATAATAATACAAGAGATTAAACCAAGGAAATACTCCTGGGATCTTTATCTAGTCTGACTACTTTAAGATCTAAGTTAAATATGAACTTGCTTAAACACTAAACAAAGAGGATCATCTTGATATAAACAACTGATTCACACCTTTAGCATAAGTATTGATCAGATGGCCGTAGCATGAGCATGAGGTGCAAGGCTAAGGTCTTGAGAGGATGGATGGAGTCCATGAAGATTCCTCATGTGTCGACTCAGGTGCTCCTTTTGATTGGCACGATAATCACATACTGTACACGAGAAGGGTTTTTCTCCAGTATGGATAGCCATATGGCGTTCCAAACGATATTTTCGTTTGGTACCCTGGAACTCTTTGCCACAGACCTGACATGAAGCTACACTCGCCCCAGAGACGTTAAGAATGAAGAGTGTCTTGTCGTCACCTTCCACAGGAACATCGGCTGGCATCTCGTCCTCGTCCCCTAAAACTGCCTCCACCTCCAAAAGCGCCGCCTGCAACACACCAGGCCATAGTCAGGTCACTTCTCTCATGAGCAGCTTTTTTTTTTAACTTCAAATAAGGGGCAGCAGTGACCATATGTCCAGGGTACCTTTTAATTTTTGTCATATTCAAAATTTTATGTGGGAGCCTTTGATCACTGGTTATCACACAAAGTTATAAAAATGGCTATCAAAATTAAGCAATATAGCTGACCTCCCCTCATCAAAACTGTACAATCAAATTAATACCAGAATCATAAACTCCACATAATGAATTTCTCATCTATTCAGAAAGCTACAATGTACTAAATTCACCTACAACAAAGCCAGCATTCATGAAGCTGCATTCATCCTTGCGTTCTCCTCTATATAGAAATGTTTACTGCTATGACTCTTGCCTTCGTTACATAATGGAAAATTATCTTTCATGACCAAGGCTATCTCCTGAGACCCATGGAGTTGGGGAGGAGGAAGTCGATGGTGATAGTTCAATGCTGAGGAAGGAGGGGGGTCAAGACTACTGGGGGAAGTAGGATGGTAAGATTCATCAGCTTTGTGTGAGTCAGGCCTTTGAGTGTACATTCTCATGTGTCTGTTAGGATTTGCCCTGCTGGGTAGCCTGATAGGCAGTGGACATTTAAAAACTGTCCCAATGAACAAGCATGTGTCTATCAAGTCGGTACTTGCGCTTAGTCCCTTGGAAGACCTTGGAACACATGGGACAGGCCAGCATTCGCGTCGCCACCCCTTCCGACATCCCATGCACAGTATCCTGCAACACAAATAACACCTCACTAACTCCTAATCGCCGATGCTGTTTGCACAGAAATTCCCCATCACAATTTCCAAACAAGTGCTGCTTTTAATTTAGTATGAAACTTCAATGTACAATTTATTACATAAAATTAATATCCTGCAATATGTAAAACAATATAAAAAATTTAGATTTTCCATAACTGACTCACAGAGTATGCAACATAAACTTCAGGAGTCTGACTCAGATGAGATTTCAGAATCGACTTTTAGACGCAAATGTAACCCAAAGGGTGGATCCTTCTCTCTCCCAATCTGACAACTTTGAGAAATAGCACCCAACGCTGGGAAGTTTGCACAGCTCATGTCAACATTCTGTGAAGAAGACTGTGAATGGGATGAAAATGTAGTGTTGGAGTTGGAGGTGGGGTTGCGATGAAAAGGAGGATTCTGAGGCTGGTTAAAGCCCAACTCTAAACGCTGTTCACTTGTGACGCCTGCATTACTATGAGTGTCTTCCAAAAGTTCTTTATGTACAGCACGAACATGACGCTTGAGATTACCCAACTGAGAGGCTCGATAAGAACAAACTGTACACTGGAATGGTCTCTCCCCTGTGTGAGTAAGCAGGTGGTTGTCCATATTCTGCCGACGATTGCGACCTTGGGCTGTCTTGCCACACAGGTTTTACGAGAGCGTTTCCCTGCTTTAACTGCAGCCATCCCATGAGCGACCACCTCCCTACCAAATGTGAGTGGGAGCTCGATCTGCAGACTTAACCGTCATCCCACCACCTTCAAGCACCTTTCAACAACCAATGAAAGTTGATGACTTGACTTGTCTTTCACGAGATTATGTCCTCCAACCTGTCCAAAACTTAGTTCCCCAAAGGAAGAGTGTATTTGGTCTAAGAAAAATTCTGTCCCAAAAGAGAATTTCTTGCACTTGTTTGAAGGATTTATTTACAAAATACTTGTAACATAAAACATCAAGAACAAAATGTTCACCTTCAGGAGATTTGTATTTCAGTTTTTTGGAATCAACAGTTTCAAGAAAAAGGTTAAAATAAAATACCTTGTATATAGTGGTCAATTCAAGTTTTATGTATACAATATATAGCAATTATCTATAGAAAAAGATAAAACTATATCTCTATGACTTCATTATTGTACAGTACAGTATATTTTCCATCTCTATACACTCAGTGCTCTAGTCTACTAATGCAAAGGTCTGAAATTCTATGAAGGTGTTAATTTTTCAAATTTACTTGATGAATTTGTTTGAAATACATGAGCACATGGGTTTATCACTACTGACATCTAATTTATTTAATCCAAGATGAGGAAAAGGTAACCTCACGTTTAGTTATACAGTATTACTAGACTATTTCATTTTTTTCTTTATACTGTGCAATCATTCAGGTTTACAAACATTTTCTTTCAACTTCTGTCGTGAAAGACAGGGTTTGCCAAAGTTGACAAAAAAAGTAACAAGACACAAGAGGATACATTTTGGGGTTAAAATAAAAGATGGGGTCCAAAAAAACCTCCAAGTACTGGACAACATAATTTAAACAGTAACCTTTACCTACAGCTTGCAAACAGCCCACTTACAGAACTCTAATTATCCTCTTATAACACACCAAGATATCTCATTGCAATATTACAATCACTCAAACAGTATTGAAGAAAACAAGAAGGATAATACTTTGCACACATGACATGTGCCAGACATAGAGCCATATGCTGTATGTGAAATCCCGTGTTGGACAGGTCACGCCATTTTCTGACCAACCTCATGATTACATGCATAGGCAATAATTTCTTATGTAGGTCCAAATGTGAGGGAAAAATTGCACCTTCACATGAGTGTCATCAGGCTAAACTTCAATTACCGTTCATTCATAAACCCTAATTAATGTCAAATACTGTTACTGTACCTAACTATAGAACAGTTATCTTCTAATTAGTATATAAACAACTTTTGTTCCCAGAGCTCGTTTGCAAATTCTATTTGTTTGCAAGTCCAACAATGATAGCCTAGGCAACCAGCATTGTACAGTAGTTAGCTAATGTTATATAGTACTATATGGTAATGCAGATTTCTATCAAGATACCATAGTTTGGTCTTTATACATGACATTTTTTAAAAGAAAACTCTTTAATCCTTTCCTTAAAAATGGCAATGAAATAAATGAAATGGTTTACAATATCCAGCATATCATGTAAGTTCCATTTTCACTATGATAAGGCTACACTTCTGAAACAGCCAGTTGTTCTATTTCGTCAGCTGATGACGCTCCTTCCCCAACTATCAACTCCCATCAAAAACCCTATACCTAAAGCTATTTGTACACAAAATATTTTCAAAGGTTATTGTATTTTTTATTTTTATCGATTCTAGCTAAAAATAAATTTCACCATCCAACCACTTATTTTATTTCCATTGTTTTCCATCAGCTGACCTCACTGTTTCCCAACTTCAAGAATAGACACACCTCACTCATAATTACAAATTTTTTGCAAACTGTCAACAAATTTTGGGTCTATTTTAATAACCCACGACTGAGAGGTCTCTATTTTTATCATTTCCACTTATTCATCAACTTATCTTGCTGTGCACTGCTGTCGAATTCAAGCACATACCTCTCATAACTGCATGGGCATATTTTCTGTAAGTTAGCTAGAGTAAAAAAAAAAATGCTTTTAAGAGAGTTAGTGTATTTTTTTTTTTTAGTCTTTGTGGGAGCAACTTAACAGCCAATAATGGCAAGCTGAATAAAAAAAAATTGTCTACTCAAAACGTGGGTTCCCACAATTTACCTTATGCACTGCTGCCAAACTTGAAATTCTGGCGCAATTTTTAATTTTGCACTTTAGACAAATTTTACACAAATGGACATGGACATTCACTTCTTTGAAAGTTCGTAAGTCGACGGCTCATATGTACAGTAGATGACCTATTGTAGCTAGCTGATAACTGATCCAGTAATAACCTATAGTCTCCAGTGATTCATGAAATTACTGTTGAGCAAAACTTCACTGGAACATTCAGCTCAACTCTATTCAGAAATCATATACATAGAGATGTGCAATTTTATCACTCTTCCTTACCATTTCCTAACTTAGAAGTGTAGTCTCAATTCCAACTAAACTAAAATATTTTACGATAACCTAACATCATTTGAGAAGACTATGACTTGAAAAATGTTAAGACAGCAAAAGCATTTGCAAGTTTTTACACTAAAAAAGTATTCATATTGTTAATAAAGTCACAGCCCAAAATTACAAAAATACATTTCCTGAGTATTACATATTTCCAAGCTACAAACTTTGTTGCATCCTTTACACTGCCATCTGCTCTCTAGCTTGGAGTATCCTGGTGGACCACAGGAAGGCCTCTTAAAATAAACCTTGAAGATGTAATGAAACCTCTACCAAGCAATACAAGTCCATCTAGTTGTAGGAAAAATTACCTGAAAGAATTGCACTGCACAAGTAATGAATTGGCTGGAAAATGCTTTCATCATTTCTTGAAGGAGTCTTTGTGTTGATAGACCATGAACACCTAGGTGACTGATCAAGTATGGTCATGGGAAAAATGGGTTGCCCTTCTATACTTCCAGATAGGCACAGGCAACAAAGGGGAAGCCCATGTTGGCCACCCCTCCCAAGTGGTAAAAGTCAATTTCCTTACAAATGTAACCAGAATTGGAAGATCACTTTATCTACTCTATTCTTGAACTGGCTGTTAGTTAAACTATTCACATCAGCTGGTAATTTGTTTCAATATGTTATCAATCATATGATGGAGTTCCTGGAGTAGCCGGGTGTTGAACCTTACCAGTTGCAGTTTCCATCTCTTAGATCTTGTTTGGTTACCACTTGAAGTAGAGTAAATAGATTCCTGTAGTCTATTATTTATAACTCTGAGTATCTATGTTTCTATTAATTGACCTTTTGATCAATGGTTTTCTAGAGTAAAAACTGAAGCATTGTAGGTGCTTTTGACAGCAAAGGTGTCTGACTCACAGCATTGGTGTGGTTGCTCTTGCCTATGCTGCTTCTAATCTTTTCTATGTCCTTCCTCTCGGACGGCTACCAGAATTCAACTGCATAGGCCATTTAGGGTCAAACTAGGGCCCTGTATTTGGTTAGTATCGTCTTCTTGTCCTTAATAGTAAAGTGACATTTAATGCTTCCTAACATTTTTCTGGACTTTCTCTTCACCTTCTCTAAACTGCTCACAAGGCTGTCACTACCGATAACGATTCTAGCTAGGACTTGACAATTCTCCATGTTGAGTACTTTATACTTGGCAATCTTGTTGTACTCTACATGCATGAATTTGATCCCTTGTAATGACAAATGGGTTAAGAATGAATACACTGTTAAAAAATCAATATAAATTTATCCATATGAAAAATTTTTAACTTGGAAAACAAAAATTAATGTATAGAATTTTACTTGCACTCATAATTTCTTTTGTTACTTTGCATAAATGTAATTTCATTTTTTTAATTCATAATTTTTCTACATACTGGAGAATGACTTATATCCAAAATATTGTATGGTATTCGGACAATGAATGAAGGAGTAAATGCTAATATCCACATGACAAAGAGGCCAAAAATGGTCTAATAAGCTAAGCTACCATCCAGAAGAGGATGACCCCACATGAAAGAAAAAAAGAGCAGAGAGAAGTTCTACAAAACATATAAGAAATAAACTATACAAAATAACCTAAGATGGAAAAAATAAGACTTCAGAATACCTAAAAAAAACTTGAAGGTAAAGAAGCACAGCACTCTAAAAGAGTATTAAAATCCCTTTAATCTACACAGTATATGTTCATCTATGAGGTTGACAAAAGTCTGCTCCTGTTATAGTAGCAACAGACAAGAGTGAGTCACTGCAGTTTTGTAACTGAATGCTCTATGTGTTCCAGTTATGACAAAAACAAAAAAAAAATTGAGGCACTACCTTGTCAAAAGAATACGATGTACTGCAACGTGAGTTACACATGCACACATTAGCATAACCCCTTCCATGTTTCTTTTCAAATGTATAAAAAATCCAAACACATTAATTTTTTAAAATGCTCTATAGTGTACGTGGCAATATGTATTGCATATTTTAAAAATATTATTAGTACTCTGGGAGCTGTTAGACTTTGAAACATGACATTTTTATATGCCCAAGTTAACTTGAGTCACAGTTGGTTTTCTTTGAGTCAGCATTTTTAGGCATTCTACATTATAGTTATAGAAATCACGGGCAGAACTAACATGAATATGAGCCAGTCTCGACTGACATCCACTTACATATAACTGGTTAGACCTAGGGTGTCATGAAGCATGTATCTGCATTAAAAGGTACTTATATAAGGCCATGGAGATGAACTTTTCTTAAACATAATTATCCTTGAAGGATGGAGACTAGCTTAAAATTCCCGATGATAACTTGCCTTTGAGACAACCACTGAATTGCATTATTTCAGTGTATGATAAATGCTTTTCCAGGTTGTCAAATCTGTTAATACTGTAAATGGTTTTTCAAGTTCATAATATAATAAAGGGTAATAGAAACCTTTTGGATAATTTGTGAGAAAAACTGTCCACCTAGCTGTCCAGGTTTTTTATTGAACTATATTGTGATTTGCTATGCCTGTTGACCCTCAAAGCCTGCCCCACCCAACCCACAGTGCATCTTTACTTGTCCTGTTTATGATCATTGGAAAGCATTACCAGCTTAACCAGATCACCCAGTCACAGTCCAGCTCTTACAAGAAAGGTGAAAATGCAAGGACACAGTAAAAAATGGAGTACCAGATGGGAAGAGACCAAGGAAAGTGGTGAAAAATTATCTATGGAAGACAATTCAACTCAGGATTCAAGGGATACCACTGAGACTTCTAAACACCTATGGTGCACAGTAAAAGCCCTATTTACTTATGTCAGTATGAATCCTGCCATTTTGGAATGCTTTGGGTGCACAGCGTCACAAACTCAGAATTGACCTGTATCACAGACAACACAGTTAACAAAGAAGGGATCAGATACCTGTTATCATCATCATCATAAACATTTCAATGGTAGCCCTACCCTCTACAGAGTTCAAAAGAAGTACGTTCTCTGCAATTTTCTCAATTTTCTCCATCTTGTCTTCATTTCTTTTTGATTCTGTGCACTGGCTGACATGACAGACCATTCTCCAGGGTACAGGCTATAAGCAAAAACAATGAGGTACAAGCAGACTTAGTCTATTCTTATTGTACTGTAGTTCAGGTGTAACTGAAAGCATTCACCCACCCTAAATATCCCAGATTATGAAGGAACTGTGGGTATCGGATATCACCAAATTCAGAGAATGTGATGGTAGTTCAGAAACTGCCTTCTTAGATGTAGTGTTGTACAATTATTCACCTGATAATTTCCTATATAATCTAAGTGAAAAGTAACAGATGTTAGAATGATCCCTGATGATAGTTGTGCTTATATGCTTTTGGAGCAGGGCCAGCAATGGCATTTTGTCTGATGTTTTCATGTTAACAAGTCATGGGAATGTTCAAACTAAATTGAGACATCAAATCGCAGACAAAAAAAAAAAAAAAAAAAAAAAGGGTGGGGTAAAAATATCAAGGGTAGGGTTTAAGCATAAAACCTCTGCGATCAGTCCAAATTGCCCACACCAAAATGCTGCACACCTACATTATTTACAATGAAAGTGAAAGGGACTATTCTTCACACACCATCAACAACAGTATTTATCATTTTCAGATATATTACCCAGAGTATTTATCAATGCTGCTTACAAAGAGACCTACTTTCTAAAAGCTTTACAATGACCAATTTCACTATCAAGGAAAATTAACATTCTTTGGCACTTTTCACAGTATTTAATAAAATTATATTTACAATATCGGCCTCTCTTTAATAAACAGTAATCACATTTACCGCTGCCCAAGACACTGAGCATTTGAGTAATAAATGATTATGTAACTAGAAAAAAAGGCGTAACAGAAACCACATATAGCTGTACAGAAATAACTAAATAAGCTCATAGGAGTATTGCATACAAGTCCCTGATCAGCAAAACCAGTTTACAAGAATTTCCACAAAACAACTCATTCGTTATTTACAGAGTCAAAGTTGACAAAACTGATGATGAACTGAGGAAAACAACAGTACTCCTATTAAGACACCTCATTTAATTCTTCAAAAAGCATAAACATAACAGCTTGGTAGCAATAACGAATAATCATCCAAAAGGCAGTCAAATGCAATGCATCATCAAAAAGGCAAACATTTTTTAAGAGAACTAGTTCCAAGTGCTGTATGTACTGTAATACTGTACTGTACTGTAGTCAAATTTACAATATTACTATCCATTACGAGAATATCAAGTTAAGATCACAGAAAACAAAAATAACCAAAAAAACATTAATATAAACCAATCTTACAAAATTTTATTCTTAGGTGTAACAGAAGAGCAAATGCGTACGGAATCAAGGCAACTGAACCTGACATCAATTAACTTTTGGGGTAACGAACAGTTAAAATACAATTAGAAACTACAACTCTTAGGAAAAAATTTGAAGCCTGGAAGGAAGCAGGAATAATCTTAATTCCAAGTTCACTAACATTTCACTGAAACCAATATTCAGCACCTATAATGAATGATATGACTGCCACAAATAAAATTAAAATATGAGTATTAACGATAAACTTTAAATTAGCAAGATGAAAGCTATAAATAAAGATTCATTTATTCAACTGTAAAGTATTCACAGCACAGCAGTTACCAAATTTTCATATTTCACTTTCATACAGCTTTGTCTATAAGCTACATGTCTACATCAAGTGTAATTTATGCAAGGTTGCAACATGGTTCTTGAGGGCATCTTTTCGATTTGTGCGATGTGGGCAATACGGGCACTGAAAGGGTTTGTGTCCTGTGTGAACCAGCAGGTGTCGTTCTAGTTTCTGTTTCCAGGTCATTCCTGCAAAGGTGTGGCCACAGATATTGCATGCCCTTGAACTATTCTCTGCTGCTGAGCCAGTGCTCATGTTTCCACCACTTGCACCACCTCTGTCAGTGCTCAGCAGTACAGCGTGGCTCCTCGCATCATATCGACGTCTATCCACTGGCTCAGCAGCAGCTCCAGAAAGGATGCAATCTTCACGGACTAAGTCAACCTGCAATGTAAACGCATATCACTCAAGTGTCCCCACCTTGTTGGATTTCTTTCCAAATGCTTGGGTAATTTGAAACGAATGAGAGGATGTTTTCTCTGGTTTTTCTTAAAAATTGGTTCTCTATTTTGTAAATTTACTAAGTTGACGGGGCTGCATTGTGCATACGAGATATGTGCAGTTTGAGAGAGTCCTTTCGTGCACAACGATGAGGGCAGTAGGGACAGTAGTAAGGCTTCTCTCCTGAATGGGTCATGAGGTGGCGTGTCAACTTTTGCTTCCACGAGGGGCTTGGCAGGAACTGTTTACCACACACACGACAACGGCGGTCCCAATCCAGACAGGCAAGCAGCGTCCCCACATCCAGAGAGCCCCTAGAGTCCTGCAACACAAACCACTACTAAGTGCTTCACCCTCTCTCCCTGGACTCTTATATGAATAACTACTGTTTACAACTTAGCACCTCAAAAGAATAAAAGACAAAAATGCTCTCAATCGTTTCATGTACAAAGGTGAAATGCATGAATGTTAGCACTTTTTCTCCTTACTTTCAGCAGTATTATTACATTAGTTTAAGTTTCCAACATTGCATAGGAATACCTTCCACAAAAGCTTTAAAGCATCAAAGAAAAGAGGCTGAGAGGGACATCTTATCAGGATGCATTAATCGGCAATGTCTCTTCAAGGAGTCTTTCCTACCACTACGGTAACTGCAGTAGGGGCAACCAAATGGTTTGACTCCTGTGTGGATGAGAAGATGGCGCTCTAATTTCTGACGCCAAGATGATGTAAGACCAGCGAAGCGTTTGCCACAAAAAGGACAGGTGCCAGATTGTTTCAGCATCAGCCCTCCATCTGCCTGCAACACAGGGAGGAATAATTTACCTTCCAATGTAACCAAACCTCAAGCCCTTGCAATGTTCTAATAACCACAAAATTTATAAAAGGGGCTGAATTCTGGTTGAAACTTAAGAAAATAAAGAAAAAACATCATTCCCCATCTACTGTGCTTCTTCTGAGACACTGGGTCCATATCCCGAAGTTAGATGAGGACGGCGTGTGTGTTTCCTTTTAATGTGCACATCCAAATTAGGTTTCAAGTTTGCTCTGTGGGGACAATGGGGACACTGAAAAGGTTTTTCTCCCGTGTGCGTTATCATGTGACGTTTTAATAGGAACTTCCGGTTGAATCCGTGGAAGGTCTTGCCGCAAGTTACACACTCAACACCAACAGTAGCTAAAGTTGGCAGGAGGGGGTGGTGTGTCACATTCGCTGACTGCCAGACTGCCACCCGCCCCTGAAACAACAACACACCGCAAGTCAGCTTCCAAACACTAGCAATGATCGCTACTTCCACTGCTATTCAAGCTACATTTCCCAATCATTATCTTCTTCTTTTCTTGAACTTAATCCTATACATCACAATCGCACCACATAATTCAGTTGTCTTGCATAAAGTTCCAAGTATCAAGGATCACTTACCAAATAGCCCAAATGAGGGAAATACACAATTTCATCTTACTTGTTCTCTGTAATGTAAAGAAATGTTTCCATGACACAGCTACCACTGTTCAGATGCTTCAACCACATGACAACAAGCTTAAGCACTTTTGGCCGAGGTAGTATTCAAAGCATCACTAATAAAGAGAGATCTGTGTTTTACTTTGATATGGACATCCAAGTTTTGCTTTATGTTTGATCTATGAGGGCAGTAAGGGCAATGAAACGGCTTTTCACCAGTGTGTATGATCATGTGTCGTTACCAACCGAACTTTGCTTGCTGCCATAAAACACCTTACCACAAACAACGCATTGAACACCACCATTGAGGGAAGAAGAAGATGTGGTTGGCAGATGCGACTGATGTGTCAAACCAGCAGACTGCCATCCCAACACCTGCCCCTGAAAACAACACTGTATGTTAGCTGCTGAATTCTTTGTACAACATTAGGGGAACCAACAAAGTACTTTCACTCATGAACATCATTTGGCAGATCTAAAAAGTATATGTTTATGGAGAATGATGACCAAGCTCTAATCACCACGAGAAACCACTTCCATTATTCACAGATGATGAACTCCGTGAGGAGCTTGGCAATCTTGCTAAAGTAGCGACACTAAGTTCTTCTGTGCTATTTGAGGACAAATTCAAGAGATGTGCATGGAGTCCCTTAATATGCTTGGTAACATTCCCCTTCAAACATGCTCTGTAAGGACAATACGGGCAAGAGAAAGGACGTTCCCCAGTATGTGAGAGGATGTGTCGGCGGAGATCCTGTCGGCGGTTGCGTCCACAGAATACTTTACCACATATTGGGCAGGGAAGACCACGTCCCTCTAACCAACCACCACCACCACCATCACACACGGAAGATGGAAGATTCGCGCTTCCCTTCGTACCCTGTAACACATAACAGCCCCACTTAGTCCCTCTCCACTTGCACGGTTATAAGATTCTCAATAGCTTCTAATAAAACAAGACAAAATAAAAAGCTGCCCAATAACCACTGACTCCAGTAATTCAAAACCAAACTACAAAGCATCAAAGTGAGAACTAACAGTGTCTCACTTCACCCTAAAGACACGCTTACGTCAGCTGAATTTCAATTCAATGCTCATCAGAACTTCTGAGGCTCAGGAAGGTCCCAGAAGATGAAGAAGATGACAGGGATCCATTTGCTTGACTATGTGTGCCCAATAATGCTTGGGATAAGGGGAGAGCATTAGTAAGCGTAGGATGTAACAAGGGACCTGCCCGATGCACAGTAGCAATGTGCATATTTAAATTGCATTTTTGATTAGTACGATATGGACAATGGGGGCATGCATGAGGTTTTTCGCCAGTGTGGATGAGTGTGTGGCGACGCAGCAGTTGGCGCTGATTCTTGCCGGTGAAGACCTTACCACAGACGGCACAAGTAAGGCCGCCTACCATGCCAGGGGACACTCGACCCACCTGCAACACAAGCACCGGCTTCAGACAAAAATCCACCAAGCCTAAGCGTCTCAAAATCATCTTATATTCACCTTATGCAAACTATGAAACAAAACGTTTTAAAATACCACTAGCCACCAACAGCTCGGTTTTACTGTCTTCAATACCAACTACAGAGCATTTCATAATTGTGAATATTCAAAGTAAAACAAAGAAACAAATTAATAAAAATGGCCATTCAATCAACTTATTCCTGTAACTTGCTGCCACTTTAAAACTTCAAATCATCTCTGCATAGCTCACTTCAAAGAATTCAGCCACTGTGTTTTATTTTCCAAGTGATCTTGAGGCTTTAGTCACCATAATTCCAAAATATAGTTGCAGACCACTGGATAAAGTATCCCAGACCCCTATTAGTTTAAAAATATGTTAATTTCAACCAAATCAAAAGCTTAGAGGTAGCACTACAATCATGTTCTTGTATAACAAACTATGGACTGTTAAAAACTATGCAATTTTCTCAAATAAAGAAGCCTTTATCATTACAAAATGGCTTACGTATCTAAAATTACATAAAATGACTATCCTTTTTTATCTTGTTCAAAAAACGACAAATTTTTAATCAATTTGTATTTTTCATTGCTAACGTCTTTACGTATGGGGAAAATCTCTCTAGCGCAGCGGAATCCGGTTAAAAATAGAACAAGGTTTGGTGGCACGAGTGTATCAGCCAATGGGAAAAGAAAATGAACGGCGAATAATTAAACTGATTACTTTTAAAGGCTTTTGGATTCCACTGAAAGAGAATCTGAAAGAAACAAATTACACAATCCAAAGTCTATTCCTGCACCTCATTCTGGAGTCAATTCTTGCACGTGTCAAAATGAGCAATTTTTTTATTCTAAATGCGTGGAGACAGTCAACCTAAAAAACACATCCACCAACCACGTAATAGGAACCTTTGTTAGCAACTTTGTTTATATAAAGTAAGAACTGTTTATGAGATTTAAAGACAGTTCTCCTTGTTCTTCCCACACTCAAAATACCACAACATGCTGCCTGCAACAATCACCCATCTGGTGTCCTGTCAAACTCATACCCCAGGTATTGGACGCTGGTTTAAAAACCCAGTTGTAACTAAACTGCTGCTTTTTCAGTCTTCAATATTCCCATTGCTTGCAAAGGTCAATTACACTGTCCATAACTTATAAAACCTCACACACACTGGGGATGACACCAGTTTCCAAAAGTAATGTAAGTCAACTAAGAAGAACTGCTCCTTCAAACATACCTTACCCCAGAATAACAACTTGCACTGCAACGGATACTCTACTGCCTAAGAATCTAAACAAAAATTAAATGCCTTGAACTCTTAAATGTCTAACAGACTTCGTTGTCCACTCTAATTCCAAGTTCCATCCACGTATGGTCATAGGCTGTTTACAGTTTTCGTGGTCTACCAATCTTTTTTACTCTTTCACTATACAGGTAGTTCCCTAGGTTCTGTACCATTAATCTACTGTTTTGTCAGTTTAACTTATATATTTTAGATTAAATGATAAAATATTTTTTTTTTAACATTGTCTCTCACAACTTATGGAGCCCAGCCTATACCATTTTTACTAAAAGTTCTGGAAAATTTAATTTTTTTCCCCTGCTGAACATAAAGAATAAAATAAAAAAAAATATCTGCGCCTGTCCAACAAATTGCAGCTCTGAATATTAAACAACTAGAGAAGCTCAAGTTATTGAAAATTCTGACAAACCTCAAGGATTTATTTAAGATTTATTTCTGCAACTTAATACTCCTTGTTGGTTAAAAAGCACTCACAACTGAAAGTAAGTGTTGTTGTTCTGCACTGTAGGACTGAGTTAATACTGGTATTCACCAAATACTTTTGGGTCAAAAAACTGAGACAAACTTACAGACAGGATAATACAACTTCAACCTGACATTTTCCTGAGGAATGAACACCACCAAATTCAACGAGTAGGCTCTATTGTTATAAGTTGTTGTTATCAGTAATTGCACCTTTGAATGCTCTAACCAAGCATCTTCATTTGCCTTAATGCCTAAACATGTGCAGAGGTCCAATAATTCAACATTCATACCAGCCTTTTAGAGCTTTGGGTGAAAATCTGTCAAACAAAAGGATTTCTAGTGGGGTAATTTCCTGGTGGTTTCTTAAGTACTTCTAGTCAATTAAAATGACAAATATCTGTAGCATATTTTTAAAAATCTGTACTGCCAGTCACATTGTGGTTCTGCTGTGAAAACTGAAGCATTATTGGGCAATGCAAAAAATCATAAGCCTTCGATAAATTTGAGCATCCATAAGTTACAAAATTTGGATCTTATGTCTTTTATATCCTAGTGTGTGTTGCTTATAACACTTGCTCCCCATACAATCCAAAGAGGGGAGAGTTCTAAGGCATTAAATCACTATCACAGGACTAACCCATGATTAGTGCAGGATTCTAATTTTAATGGAAGATTTCATAAGTTACTGGCATCCAAAGGTAAGCATAATGTTCATAAGGGATTTAGCATTTCTGGTAGGCTTTTGTATCCTAAACTTAAAACATTTCACGTTGTTTTTCATTTTACTTGGATTACAATCCAAATTACAAATGTTGGCACAGATGCTCATCTTATTTCTGACTGCCAACCTTACAATTTTTTAGTTACAATGGTATGATCGCAATTTCATGCCAGCAGTATGCAGCACTGCAACAATCTCAACTATGCAGGGCTATGCTACCATCCTGCAGCATTACCTCTTACCATACTCTGTCTCCAGGTAAGTGTAGCAAAAAAATTCATGATGCAAGCTCTGCTTGAAGCTAGGAAGCCATAATGGCTGTAGTACTTGATTTTTTTTTTTTTTATAAAATAAACACTATTCAATTATAAAAGAATCTGTGTGTGACCAGCTGTAGTCTATAGTCTGTGTTCTGAGCACATCTTGAGTAGGTTAGGCCAACAAAATTCTCAGTTTTGGTATGTTACACGAGATACTCAACTTGTACAGTACAAAGGTATCACATTAGAGGATACTGCCTAATTGTAGGCTGCAACAATCGCTCTACATATTTTAGGTAGGTCACGCTTACCCATGATGTCTAGTAGGTTAGGTACTTGAAGATATTTTTCCCACTGCAGTTTTCCAGCAAATGATGCTCTCTCACCCATGTTTTTCATTTTTAGTTCCATTATATTCAACTCAGCTTTTCTGAGGGATGCACAAGTAAAAGAAACTGAGTATAAAATACAGAAATAAACCTGTTCATTTAGCATATCTTGAAGGATTTTTCACTGCCTGATCCATCCATAACAAGAGAGAGAATCATTTGCATGTGTTAGAGATAAAAAGAAAAAGGTATGACGAGTAAAAATAGAATACCAATAATCATTATTAGGTATTTTAATAATACCTCAATGAAAGGTTAAAATGTTTTGTTGAGAAAAAAGGAATGACAATCTAGGAGGGTGAATACTTATGACCCAAAGAATACAGACAAGTTCCACCAATGTTCCTCTGACAGACCTTGCCTACTAAGAAACCCCAATCGACACTTCTCATGGTTCCCTGACCTGTACTTTTCTATATATTTGTTCCACAGATTCCAGTTCGAACTTACTAAAGGTTTGTCAACTGGACCTCAAGCCCAGCTTTAAATGGATACTTTCAAAACTGCTTAAAGAGTACTAATCTGTAGTGAAGTCTTGTGTATTATCTGTAAAGAATTTGCATTGCAGCCACACAATGCAACACAAACTTTCCTTAATGCAATAAAGTAGTTCCTTATTCCTCAAGAATTTCATCAGAATAGAAATCCTATTTCCCAAAACATGCACCATCCTGTATTCAATTCTCAATTATATGCAACAAGAATACTGTAAAATCATAAAGTAAATAAGCTTTTTCTTGAAGGTTTGATTATTTAATATGCCTATTACTGTCATATTCAAAATGGCATTTTCTAGTCATGTTGTTTCTTTAAATCGAGTCCACTAATATTTGTGCCGCTCCCATCTCCAATTACAGTCTACAGTTTACAAACAATATAACAGGGCTGCTTTTTCATAGTATTCAACATTGCATTTTAATGCTCTGCAGAGCTGACAATTAATAGTTTTGCCAGTCCTGTATTGATTATCAGTTTGGGCTACGGCCTCAGCATAGTGACACACACATACTATACACACTTCCCTCCCTCGTTTGCTGTCAATTTAGTGTTTCTATCACCCAATCTCTGAATTCAATCATGCTCCTTAATAGTACTTTTCTTGGTATATTGCTGCCAATTTTTCATTTCAATTAACACAATCTCTGAATTCAATCATGCTCCTTAATAGTGCTTTTCTTTGTATATGAGTAATCTTTGAAAGAAGCTTTTCATTTAGTAACGTACCCTGAACTACACAAGGTTTCAAACATTATGCCTGAAATACTCGTAGAAAAATGAAACTGGAATGTAATAAATTTTAATGTTCTCATTTTAATCCCCCTTATGCACTATTACTTGGATCATCTTGAAGCTCCAATATCATCAAAGGCCAATAAACAGCAACAAGATTGGTTCAGCATTTTGTACACTAATGAGGAAACCAAGAAACCCAATCCTGCATTATATGCTTATAGAAATAAAGACCTTATCACTAACAATTTTAACCGAGACCAAGGCCACTGCAATTCACCTGTTACTTACAGGTATAGTATTAATCAATACATTAATATATTTGCTTACACATCTTCATTTACCAAAATATTTAATTGTAACTTTTCTTAGATGCCTCAGTAATCATAATGTTACTGTTTGAGCCAACAGCAATCATATTTCCCTCAGTAATCACAATGTTACTGTTTGTTTTAGCCAACAACAATCATATTTTCATCATTAATTGTTGAAATTATATAGAGGAACTCAAGATTCCTTTCAAACAGTTCCAGTAACAACTGAAGTTTGCATGGATCAACAAGCCTGAATTCTGTAACTTCATCATTTTTATCCCCTCAGATATGGTATTCACGATGAAAAAGGATATCATACTTTAAAATACTGACCTTAATCACCTTATCTCAGATTACCTTAATTCATCAAAACCTAATTTTTTAAAATGGAACAAATAAAAGAATTTAGCCGATCACTATTATTATTATTATATTATATTATCTACAACATTTACATTTGTACAGTATTTCAGATAAAAGGTAAAATTACAAACCACTAAAATTTATAAAAGGGAAAACCTTTCATAATAACCATCAAAAGAAAACCTTTCATAATGACCATCAAAAGAACTTTAAAAAACAAAATTAAGATACACGTTTCCCAGGCAACGCTCCTCAGATTGTGACACTCAACGAGCACCCATGACATGCCGAAAATGAACCCCAGTAATATGAACTTTCAGATTGCTCTTACGATTTGATTTGTGGGGGCAGTAAGGGCAAAGGAAAGGTTTTTCTCCTCTATGAATGCTCAAGTGCTGCTTCAAGTTGCGCTTACGAAAATCTCCGTGGAAAGCTTTCCCACATAATTCACATTGAAGGAAGGCGTCTCCAAGGACCTCCCTCTCACCGGCCTGCAAAGCATAACAATATGCCTACTTAGTGTCTTCATTTAGGTTATACATCTTTTATGTATATACCCTTCCTGACAACTACAGGCCCACATTCACTTCTGACCTTGAAAAATAGAAGGGTTAAATCATAAAAACCAAATATTAGTTTATACACAACACTAACTCCATGTTTTAGAATTCTGCAAGGTATTTGACTCGGTCCTCCAAAGAGGAGAATCACCTTCATCCCGCTTCTCTCGGGAATGCTGTGAAATAATGTGGCCCTTCAAGTTTCCTTTTTGCGTAGCACGGTGGGGACAATACGGACATGGGAAAGGCCTTTCTCCAGTGTGTGTGCGAATATGACGCTGCAAATTAAAGTGCTTATTCTTGCCACTAAAAGTCCTTCCACACACTACACAATGAGACACTGATGATGATGATGATGATGGAGGTGGTGGTGGTGGTAGTTGCAGAGTAGGGGGATGGTGGCCAAGGCTGGACCCCTCACTCGGGGCCGAGGACTTCCCCTGCAAAACACAACACCCTCGCTAAAACTATCCATTCTTATAAACCCAAACAAAATTTTTAAAAACCCTGAAAGGTAAAACACTAAAAAAAACTTAAATTAAACACTTCTTAACACAAATCCTAGTTTGCAGAATGCCTTTTCTTTGGGAAAGTTATTTCTTTATCATCTCAAAGTTAACCAGTTTCTACAATTTCATTTCCTTTGAATTAATGCTATCACTATGTAACTCGAAGCATTCACTCTAATTTTTAAGAAGTCACATGCTTCACACACTTGATTTGTTTCCAGTATTTTAATTTAGCAATGTAAGAAAGGCAGTTAACTGGATTGGTAAGTCACTCCAGGATATGATGACCACTCTTCATGCCTGGCCCGAATGTGAATACGCAAGTTGTTTTTTTGGTTTGCTCGGTGAGAGCAGTAGGGACACTGATACGGTTTTTCCCCTGTATGGAGAAGCATATGTCGGTCCAACTTCCAACGACGGCTTCGCCCATGGAAACCTTTCCCACACGCTGGGCAGAGCAAAACGTCACCAGAGCTCCCAACATCCCCCTGGAAAATGGCATAATCTCAGTTCCCACAAGCTCTCAGTTTTACAAACATTTACCGCTTTGAAGGTAGATCAAGGATTTACTTCAAAACTGGCCATCCAAGTGTCAAAATCAATTCAACTTTTCACAATAAAATTTCTAAATGGTGGTAGGTGACTAGTTGCCAAAGTTCTTCAAAATATCTTCATGTACTCGAAGGATGTGCATGTCTAGGTTACCCTTCCTGTTACTACAGTGAGAACAGTATGGGCATGAAAATGGTTTAACCCCAGTGTGGATCATCTGGTGATGGTGTAGATTTTGTCTTCGGTTTCTGCCCGCAAACATTTTGCCACACGTGTCACAAGCAAGTGGGGGTCCACGGCACTCCTGCAACACAACAATATGCATCTCACTAAAGTCGCCATTTTGAACCTTTTCTCGAGTTAAATTTTTTAAAACTACTCCCTACAGTAATTCATGTAACAACCACATTTAGACTTCCACATGCTGGCTAGAGGCATCAGTTTGATTTTGGATGTTATCTGTACGTTGAAATGTGGCAGCCACTTGTGAAAGGGCTGGATGTTGGGCATGTCTGCGTAGAATGTGTGTTTTTAGGTGCCATTTGTGAGCAGCTCGATGTGGGCATAGCGGGCAAGAGTAGCGGCGTTCCCCAGTGTGTGTTACCAGGTGATGCTCTAGATTCTGACGACGGTTGCGGCCATGGAACTGCTTGCCACACACAGGGCATACTTTTCCAACACCTGAGGTGGTCTCAACAACATCATAGGGCCTGTGCATGTTACTGCCTTGGCCCAGTTGGTGGGAAGGAGCAGCAGCTGCTCTTCCCCTTGCCATCATTTCACCAACTCCTCCTGCTGCCTGCAAGAAGGCGAAGACATTCACTCAGCTTTGTCCCAACTATAGTAAGAAGTAAATTTATAACTCCCAATCTAATTAAATATTGTAACTGAAAATACATTCTTAATTCACTGTGGATACATCACCAACCAACACACAGCTTCATTGTTCCAATAGATTCCCTACCCTTATAGCCAACCTCAAGAATGGTAGATCTTGCCTCAAAATTAAAAATGTAAAACTAAAACATCACACAGACTGATCTGCATTCTCTCTCCATTCAGGAGCCTCAGTAACAACTGGAGGCCGATGCAACATAGTAATATGTCTGAATAACTGAGAGTCTGAAGCAGCACGATATGGACAATGTGGGCAGGTAACTGGTCGGTCTCTGCTGTGCGTTGCCATGTGATGTAGCATGTTCTGCTTACGGTTGCGACCAAAGCACTTTTTTCCGCAGGCTGGGCACCTAACAAAGAGAGCCGCACCGTTGACGCCGCCCACTGCCTGCAAAACACCAAAGCTCTGCCTCAGCAACCATTTATTCTCTTTCACTTTTGACCAAGCCTTCCACTAAATCTCTAATGAGGTACAAGTTTTGAAGGAAATAAATACAGCCAAAACATGATTTGCATGCCAAAATACAAACTTTCGACACAACTAAAATCATAACTACAATAGCATTAAAAAACACTAATCCAATACTCCACATAAAGCTACAATGTGATTTAGAGATTAAATTAGACAATAATATCTGGGTGAATGGCCCTTATATGAGTCTTTAGATTGCCTTTCCTGTTGGCCCGGTGAGGACAATGGGGGCACTTGAAAGGCTTCTCCCCCGTGTGTGTTAGGTAGTGGCGGCTCAGGTCTCGAAGACTACCGAAGGTACGGGCACAGCGAGGACAAGGGTGCTGGCGCAACATACTAAACAGTCGCCGCGAACTCCTGCTCATGAAGCTGACATCAGACACACCCTGTAATGACAACGCACCCACCCTCAGTCTCTAGCCCACCAATTTTTCATCACTACTCTTCTTTCTTTTACATAGCTAAAGCACAAAAATTTTTCCCATCAAGTTTTAGAGAAAAAAAAAAAAATACAAACAATAATAATAAAATAAAAAAAAAGGTATACATATAGGATATGGAAAGTTTAAAACATATGCAAAACAGATATTTAAAAAGATACTGTACATGTAAGAATTCACATGATCACCTTACTGAAACAAAGTTTTCTTCTTCAACAGGCTACACATTTTCAAGGGGAGCAGCATTTCCTTGATTGATGCTCTTTCCATGAATTGTAATTATATGAACTTTGAGATTTCCTTTAAGAGCTGCCCTATGGGAGCAGTATGGGCAGAGGTAAGGTTTTTCACCAGTATGGGTGAGTATATGCCTTCGAAGGTCCTTGGGGGACTGAAAACTCTTGCTGCATTCATGGCAAACGTTTCTCTTGGTGTTGGAGCCCACTGAGCCGAACCTCAGCCTAATGTCACTGTAACTTTCCACTTCACCGACACCCAACGCCTGAAAATATACACAGTATATGGCAAGGTCTTACTTTCACAGGCTAATCATGCTAAAGCTTTCCTTTCACCTGACATTAGTTTCAATTCTACCAGCTGGAAACTACCATCACCCTTTCTACTTAGTACTTTTATGTAACTTATTTCAAGGCCAACACTGTTACATTACAATATTTGTCCCCTTTCTTGGCAAGAGAAGCAAAACAGAAAATAGGAAACATATCGAAGACAAATTCCTAAATGCCCATGGCACCACTATTAACTTCTTTCTAGATTTCACACACATTCTTTATTATGAACGCACATCATATGAGATTTCAAGTTGCTCTTCTGATTTGCCCTGTGATTGCAGTAAGGACACACATATGGCTTCTCCCCAGTGTGGGTCAAAATGTGTCTGCGTAGATCCTTGGGTGACTGAAACCCTTTGCCACAAAGGGAGCAAAAGTGTCGTTTGAAGTGGGCACTCATTGCCGCTCGCAGCCTATTCAGGCTCATTGTTCCCATAGCACCACCGACTTCATCTATGCCCATGCCCTGCAAAATATGGCAACGTCTTACTCGGACACTCAAGACACTGTACAAATAACATTCAAAAAAGTGACCGCCACTTGCAGGTTTCTTATAGAGATCTGAGGTCATGGTTTTAGGATGCCATAAAATATATCTAGGATCTTTTTACATTACCCTTGCCTGATAAGTGCTGCCTCTAATGAACTAAGAAAATATGCCTCTTCAAGCCTGTGTTTCAAGAGGTTCTGTGACAGTAATGTGGTCACCTATGAGCCTCTGCCCACCAATGTGGCTTAGGATATTTTGCCAGAAATCACATTAAAAGGAAACAGATTTTCCACAGCATGAACACACTAGCGATTTCTCTTCTATATTCATGTCTCTTCTATTCAATTGATGCCATTTGTCAAACCAATGGTTTGAAAGAATATTAAGTAATGTACTTTGTATTTTTCCTTGTTCTTACTATCATCATGAATTACTTCAACGAGATCTATCACCGAGTCTTATTTCTAGACTCCCATAAGACTCTCCGAAAGGATTTTTGTACTAATTCAAGGCACTATTAAAACATTCATTGTCAATTACTTTCATAAATTTACAAACAGGACTTGTCATGATGAGACTATTTTCTTTTCGACCTTAGTAACCACAGGATTATTTTATTTCTTGGCCTGCTTATTCCAAAAACATTTTACACTGATTAGCCTTCACAACACCACATGCTACATTTTTCTTATAAGGTCAAGAGCTTACTTTTTAAAGGTTTTAAATTATTCTGAATAAATTCAGTCCTAATATAATTCCAGAACCTTAAATAATTCTGATTTTCTGATGTCCAAATTATTTTCTACACTTTAATTCATTAATTTCATGAAGTCAACCAAACTTTTCTGCATTTCTGGTATTCACATTTATTATTTCATGTCATACACTGTATTGCATTTTCCACTCTACTCTGCTGAGCAATTTCACACAAGATAAGACCTCCAATTCAACATAAAATTAGTATAAATACTTTAAGATGACTAGTTCTACAAAGCTACTTTTTCTCTCTTCTTGGGAACATTTATTATAACACCATTCACTAAACATGCTTCATATTTGAAAAACAAAGTGATTATGCACCCTGCTCTCATATCATCTATGACTACATCGTAACCATTGTCAAAACATTTTACTACTATCACAACTATGTATAGCTGACCACCGCAGAGGAAGATAAATAAACAACGAACAAAGAATGTGGCAAAAACCTACACAAAACTCAAAACATCGTGAGCTTAATATATCAAGATAAAGAGTTTCATAAACCTCTTCAGGTAGCTTGTTTAAGCAGTTCGGCTATCAGGATCATATTACACTGAGACTAATACTGTAGCTCTAAAAAGGCCCCAGACATGCAGTCAAATCACTACCCTACTGATAAAACTAATGTTTTGATAGAAAAGGTCACTGAAAGAGATCCAAGTAATATCATTTATGTTTATCTATATGAGACCCTTTGAACCAAATATGCCCACTACAAGAGAAAAAAACACAAGAGCAACATGCACAACAGCTGCTGAGGAAACACTAAAATCTGTAGAACCCGGCTTGAAAAATGCCTGAAGCCTCCTCCCTTGTAGCATGGCCCAAAATTTTACCTAAATATCATCCAAGCTCTTATGAACAATGAGACGAGTTCCTTAAAACATTAGTCCGTAAATAATCAAGCTTCACTATAATCTGATAAAATATGACTCCCAACTTTTTACTGATATACAGTTTCATTCCTAGCAGTAGTTATTATGAAAATGATTATCAGGAAAAATTAAAGTTCAATTCTTTACCACTTCTGAAGAAAAAATGTCACAAAAACTTTCTAAAGTACTGACTTATACAGTAGTTCCAAATTTACAATAAAAACCCATTCCTTACACTTTACATTCCATGACCAGGAATGGCTTCAGTAACTAACTTGAAACCGATATTTGTCTATTTTCAAGTCAGCAGATGTAGTACTGACTTATACAGTAGTTCCAAATTTACAATAAAAACACATTCCTTACACTACATTCCGTGACCAGGAATGGCTTCACTAACTAACTTGAAACTATCTTCACACCCAGGCAAGTTCTAAAAGGTTATACCTTGCTGAGAACATAACGCTTAGTGAGATACAGTGACTACATTATTGCCTAGGATGACGACAATGCAACACAACAGTTTGTCATTTAATACTTGTGCTCTTTGTACTTATAAATATACTGTGTATATGTGATTTTTATTTTTCCTTATACAGTATATGCAATACAACTTATTTCTAATTTACTTGTGTGGCACCTCTAATTAGCTATCAAACAGCATGTTAAAAAACAGTTCAGTTCGCTTAAATTTGGCCAAAGGACAAAAGCCCAGCCCAATTTTCACATCAGGTCCTTCAACAATCCTCTTAGCGAGCAAAATTATTTTCTTTAAGCAATTCCTGTCATCAAACAACAGCCTGTAGAGGCTCCTTGTTGAGGACTCGTTTTACACATTGACTCGAGTGCCTGCATTCTACATTAAGGGTGATTTCATTTAGTGGTCCAAACCACAAACCATTTAGCCTACCTACATTGTTGTTCATGCCTGCCATTAAGTGTTTTGATCATTTTTTTTTTTTTATTATACCTTTTGGCACTTGTACTGTGTGCCAAAACATTAATGAATCTTCAATGCTGACCACACTGAGAAAAAAATATTGAACACCAAAAGTTTGTTTAAAATTTAGTAATTTTGTTTTACATGTATCTTTGCTTGATAAATTTCCCTCATTTTTTAAAATTTTAAATTATTCTGTTGCCTCAAACAGTCTTTCACACAGTTTTCAACCTCTGTAGACTCAAGTGGTTCAGTGTCAACATAAAACTAGTAAACTACGGACAACATAACCAAAGGGAAGAATTTCCCTTCAAAACTATAATCATTTTAAACGAGACTGAAGGACACCAAAAATGATCCACTTGGACAAACCCCCTTACTATCAACCAAGATCAAGCCAACAAAAGAATAACAGTTCCTGAGATGCTATTTCTAAGATGTGGGAACCAAGTAAACACTGCATTGGGAAGGGTGGGAGATTGTGTCAAGGCCTCAAGACTGGACTGGGGCACTAGTTGAATATAAGCCTACATGACTTCAGGGCCAGTAAGACTGTTCAGTAGGCCTGAGCCCAATTTTTCTTAAGGTCTTGACAAAAGTGATGTCACATGGTGAGAAGCGTTAATACTTTGTGTTAGAAAAGGTGGCAGAAGGTATGTACTGAATTCCAATATTTTGTTAAAATTTTCAATTTTCACAAGGACACAGAACACAACTAAATTTTATCAAAGAGCTAATTTTACAGTGATGAAAATTAAACATAAGATTTTAAAATATGGATATTCCTGCATATGCGTGCAAGCATCTGCACTACTTCTATTTTAAATGTAAAGCCCCTGTCAATTTTTTATATAGTGTAACATTGTGTCAAAAAATTTATAAATAAAAACCTCATACTGATTAAATGTCATATGCATGCTATATAAATGCAAGATACATGTCCACCATTTTCTTCTTTGAAGTTAAAAACTACATATAAGGCACCCTGAGTTCACTCAGTGTGTTACTGTATGCGAGATGTCACAGGCACAAGTAGGACCTACTACAGATAACTAGTCCACAGGGTTTTTAGGCCTCCCATCTTGTGACTAATCTTTACAGGAGAGTTTACACAACTTCAGACTTGAGAAACATTTTAGCACTGGTGCCATCCCAGAGATTAAAATTTTACCAAAAAATGGTGACCCTTACCTCCCAGCAGTTGTAGTATTTGCTTTTAATCTGATAATTTGCATAGACCACATAACTTCAGTTAGCCAGTCATCCAAACCACATCCCAACTGGAAACCCCGAGCCAAAACAGATTCCCGACAAACCTATGACAGGTGATGACCTACAGAACATCTGATATTCTTACAATACAAGAAAAGTTACCAAGAAGAAAACTGACTTCAAGCTGACATTTGTTATACTGTTTCTATCATGTTTTTGCAACACAAAACAGGTTTTACTAAACACAGCTTTAGATAGCTTATTTTCAGGGCAAAAATCCCGCACTCTTCAGCACAGACTCAGTGCGCATGTGTCAGCTTTACTAGGTGAGGTGAGGAAGAGGAGTACATGTGGAACGGAATATAGAGTTTAGGCCAAAGGCCAAGCACTGGGATCTTTGAGGTCATTCAGCACTGGAAAGGAAACTCAGAATAGGTAGGCTTGAAAGGTGTAACAGGAAGAAAACCTCTCAGTTGCACTATGGGATAATCATTAGGAGGGGGTGGATAGCAAGCGAGAAGAAATATATGAATGGAGGTAGAGTAAAAGGAATGAAAGGAGTTGCAGCTAGGGGCCAGAGTGACACTGAATAGAACCTTAGATAACGCCTACAATGCAGCACCTCACAATGCATCACGTGAGGTGCCCTGACGGCACTAACCCCCTATGGGGAAGAGTCCATGTGGATGGGAACAGGGACCCTTTATTTATGATTAATAGGTTAGCATGAAAAAAACCTGTTGCTCTACAAAAGTTTCCTTCATCACAACCCACTGACTAAAAATATTTGAATACTGTCAATTCTCTGTAATATCATCCAAGTAAGGTTTTGTGGAAAATGACTCAAAGTACTCACACAAAAAATAGCATAAACCAATACACATAGTACTTGCTAACTATCAAGGAACCAAAACACCAGAATAATTATTAAAAAAGACTCGTCTAAATCTAAAAGGAGATGGATTTTCGAAAACTGCTTCTTCCACTAGTCCTTGGCATGAGTCTTAAAAAGATATCCTGTACAGTACATACTGTAGTGGCTTTCAGGTAAGCTATAATTCCTCATTGCTTGTGAACCATTTGGCGACGACATTACGGGTTCCAATTTGGAGCCCTGAAATAAGGCGCAAAGGAACACTGATGACCATCAATGGCTAACCACAGTGCGAGTAATTCTCTTTGAAACTCCATTTACCTCAGTGACTCAGCATGAGGCGGCTAGTGACAAAAGAAGTCTTCCTAGTTGGGGTATCTGTCTTTATTCTTTATTCCTACCATTTTTCCTTCCCGAGGAGCAAATGCTTTGACGATGGCCTAAGTTCTAAAAACTTGACTTGACAGTGGCAGTCCTGTTCTAACCCCAGGTCTGTAGCTATATGGTCCAGAAGGCAAGTTCCCTTCTTTGCTTGGTGCATTGGACAACACAGTACTTCCTGCATTGGAGAACAACAGTACTTCCTGAGGTAAGATAAGACTACTGAAGGCTTATGGTATTCTGCCATCACTGCAGGTCCTCTAAAAAGCTTCAAGAGGACAGAGAATATTAGCAGCCAGCTTTTGAGTTACCTTCAAAGACAAATACAATAAAATGAGTACATGCACTCACAAACCTGGAAAGGAAGGTACAACCCACCCAGATGATTCTGAGAAACTACCATGAAGTTAGGGGTATAGAGACTTGACAATATGCATCTTGAAGGCACTGGGATACCAATATGTCTCCTTTCCTGGTTGTTTTTCATTCAGATTCCATTGACTCCAAGGGGTCTGATGCAGGAATTTGTGAGACTATCAGCCTCTAAACATACGTCACCTAAAGGACTATGTACCGGTGGCTGTAGAAGCCAATCCAAATCCTACACTTCTTTGAATGCCTTTTTCTGAACCAACATTCTAACCTCATAATTCTGAACATGGAACTTGTCAAGAGTTTGGTTGTACTGTTGTAAACATCAGAGAAAACTGGATGATGTAACAACAGTAGAATGGACTTAAGCTCCAGAAATAAAAGATGACAATACAGCATATCTACCAAGAAAAATATCTTGTCCTGCCAAACCTTCTAAACCTTCTAGAGTGGAAGCACAGTCCATAGATGTGACATACCATCATCTCACCCCCTTATGGAGTAGTTGAAGTCATGCAGGCTGAGTCCCTGGTAGAACACTGACAGGGTTCAAAGTTCTATTAGGTCATGTATAGTCTAGTCAAAAAATGTTGTTGGCCTAGTCTTCATTGTCGAGGGAGTACAAGCACTGCTATCAAAACTGCAAATGTCAATTTATTACTGAGGATCAGCATCAATGGTTCTGGAAATAGAAATGGGTCAAACAAATCTTCAATACATCCACCCAAAAATCTAATGAACAGAGAAAATCCAAGAGGTCCCTCAAGAACAAGTCCCTTTAAAGCTTCGCCAGGTTAGCCAGAGGCTACAATGACAAATCTGCAGGACAAGGGCCTGATTAAATAACTAAACAATAGGCATCCATTCTTACCAATTATAGGGTGGCATGACTTTTCAGTAGAAACTCTGTGGAGTTGATGCCCGCTAAGAAGGACAAATGCATGAAACATGGCAGGAGTGTTGTTGGCGACTGACTGAAACATCATAGAAGGAAGACAAGCTTATAGAGAGACCCCTCTGAATTTAGAAAACTTCCAGATTCTTTTCAGGAAGGAAAAACAAACAAGGAGGTTCCATCTGGCAACCATAACCTCCGGTTGCATCTCTGCCAAAGATTTTCAGATGTATGTAAATAAAGATGAATTCTACATACTCTGTCAAGGTCAGGTCAAAGCAGCAAGAGAATCACCATCACCTAGCACCAAAGCAGCTGCTAAGGTCTCTTTCAATAGCTTCAAAGGTTTCTACACAACTGAAGTACAGTATAACAGAATCAGTCTTGGACCTCGTGAAAAGAACCTCATCCTGTAACTACCACAAGGCTCCAAGGCACTTATGTCCGACTTGAATAACAGTACTTGGTCCCAGCTAGGATCAAACCAATTTTTTTAGGTGATGTCTTAGGTACTTTAGGTATGGCTGAGATAACAGAAATCAAAATGGAGGAGGATAGACCAGTAGATGTAGTTGTTACAGAAAAACCCTAAAAGACTGGAACCATTTTTGGTAAACTGCCAGTATAGTTGTCCCCCAATATTTGTGGGGGATGTGTACCACACCCACCCGTGAATACCGAACCCCCTCTAAAAACACTTATAATTGCTTGTTTTAATAATTCAAACATCAAATGTATACCTTAAACTATCACCCTACAACAAATATACCCAAAACTATCATCTAAAACACTTTTTAATATTTCAAAGTCCTTACAACATTACCCTTAAAAATATATAGCTTATAGCTGAGTATGAAAACTATTCTAGTTATCCAGGAACATCCATTTTCTCTTATAGTCTATTGAAGCAGTCCCGTTTTCTTTTCGCAGTACATAGGGGAAACCAGGGAACTCACAAGTAGAGTTAAATACTGTACAGTACCTAAATATTTAATATACATTAAAAAAAATTTTCTATTAATATTTTGCTGTTTACATTATTATTTGAAAATTAGATCATTTTTTATCATAAATGTATTTAGTCACAAAAATAATGTGAAAATACAGTAATTAGTGAATACTTCAGCAAAACAAATCTGAGAATTACCAAACTTTTCATGAATAATTCAGGGATAAGTTCCATAGCAAAATCCACCAATATTGAACCACAAATAGGCATGGGTTGACTGTATGTACTCGAAAATAAAACCAAAATAGCAAAGCCTTCCTAATTCTAACATAATCCCAGATCTAACCATTAGTACTTTGCATCTATCAAACAAGATAATCAATCAATTACTCCATGACAAGACTAGTTATACTCAAGTTATTGACATAAAAGCAGAAAATATTTTTTATACTACTTTTCCCAATATTTTTCCCCGTTACGGCCACTACTATCTGATCTTGGGTTTTTGTATATGGATTTTTAGCAATTACTTCTAATTCAATTTCACAAAGTACCTGCTCCACATCACAATGTCTCTATAGAAGGATAAACACCATTTAAGAGATACTTCACAATTTCATCTAGCAATCTAAAGACAAGAAAGGTCAACTATGAAACTGATGCCCAACATCAATAAAACATTATCCTTTACCACTAACAAATTACCATACAGTACTAGTAACAAGTGCATTCCCTACCCAGTCTTACTGCACAGATAGTCCTAGCTCGACTCTGTCACCTGCTAGCCACAGCTTAGGGTCTATAAGTAGTTTTGTTCCTTCTTTCAACCTTCTTTGCTTAAACTTACATATTTTTTTAATCTACTTCTAATATTTCTGTTCTATGCAACCTCATCTTTGGTTTTCTTGCTCAAAAATTTTCCTTGCAACTTCTTACAACAGTAGATGCTACAATTTTATATTGTATAATATACATAAGATTATTTTTCACAATTATTCCAGAGCATTTCTTTGTAAGTAGAGGCTGCCATTCTACTTTACATAAAATGCATCAGATGCTGCTGCTGCTAAGGATTTTGGTACAACTGGTACAACACCTAGTACGTACGCAGTGCAAGGCACACTGTAGATAATTTAGTAGATCACTGTAAAAATAGGCGCTATCTTGCAATGGTATATTATAAATGCCTCACATGTAGACTTAGGGAGGAACTTGATTAATAACTAGCTTCAATACCAGCTGTAACACCACCTTTCAACGGAAAATATGTTTAACCAACAAAATGTCACTTTAGTTGAAAGGTTAGTCCTTAAGACACTTAAGCAACGCAGTGCTTTATCTGATATATGCATCCATGCACTGATACAAAACGATAGTGTTGTAATATCATACCATAGCCAGGTAAAGACGGCTGTGGAGTCCAAGGTAAACTTACTGTTCAATCTGGACTTCACAATTTATTATACAACTAAAACTACGAGGACACTACAAACTGATCTGCCTAGTTTCCTGGATTACTGAAAGTGCCTTCATGTATACTTCATTACACATGCAGTCTTCGATTCAAATATATTACCTACATATATATAGGCAGTCCAAGTTACAAAGGTCTTGACTCAAGTCGATCCAATCTTACAATGATTTTCATAATTAATAAAAATTTGCCTCCAACTTGAGGTGAAAATCCAAAGTTAAGGCAATGTTAGCTGGGTACTAGTTTCTGAGCTCCCTCATGTAAATAAGTGTTTCCATCCTTTGAGTGTGCAAGCCAACCAAAGGATTAAAGGTAAGGCTTTTATAACCTTTTTTTTTATTTTTATAATTTTTTTTCATTAAAGTTAAGATCCGACATAAGTTGTCAAGAACCGACCTCTGTCGTAACTTGGGGACTGCCTGTACTGTACTTATATCTTCTTAATAAAACTTTTTTTACTGATCCTTTTACTGCATTAAATGGGATCTGACCCATTTTCTACTTATGCACTTCCTTTATTCTCCATATGACAATGACTGTAAAGATGGAAAGAGAAACCCACAAGATTCTTGTGTATAACTTTATTGGTAAATATTTACATATTACTTTGATCTCGAGCACTTTCAGGTCCTAACTGTGACCCTTTTTCAAGAGATGAGGTAGTCAGGCTGGTTCAAGGCCCAGCAATAGACCTGAAAGTGCTCGAGATCCAAGTAATATGTAACATTTACTAGTAAAATGTTATACACAAGAATCTTGTGGGTTTCTTTACATCTTCAGAAGAAAACTGAAAGTAGTTTTTGTTTGGTAATGACTGTAAAGTTATAGCAAGTCAAATATAGGTAAAACCATTCATTTACTTCAGTATCTCACATTTTCAAGACCTATCCCCAAAGGAGGTATTAGAGATTAAATTGGACTGTTTATTACAAATTATGGGGAAAGAATTGAAAAACAGATCTGAACAGGCTACATGAACAAATGTTCAAGGCCTATTATATCTAGAAATACCATTCTATCACACAGTGCTTGATCGTGTTTTGCTCTTCGTGATAAAAAGTGCACGCATACATTATTGTAAGGTTTACATTGTCTTGGTGCCACTTTGCTGCTGTTTTGGGATATTCCCACTGAGTCTCACACCAAGCAGATCTGCGCAAATCTGAAGGCCTCAAAAGGCTGACAGATATATGGCACGGTGCAAGAGTAGAGAAATTGAGAGGCTTCAACATTGTGTAAAAAAAAAAAAAAAAAAAAAGCATGAAGACAGCATTATATCTTCAATAATTTATTAACTATAAACCATAATCCAATGGTTAAAGCTAAAATCTTTCAATTAACACTCCATTTCAACTTAGCCCTGCACACAGCAATATAATTTTAATGTTGCTTTTCTGCATTTGTCATTAAAAGACTGAATTACATACTCTTCTCCATGACATTAAGTCCACGGGAAGTCCGTTACCTTCAAGTTCCATAACTCCTACAGCTTTTACACATTTCTATAATCTGCCAATAATGTAATTTTGTTTGACAAAATGTAATTCTACCTTTTACTCTTCTAACATGGACACTCATGCTGGTTCAATATATTACTAAGTCTGACTGACCACATACTCCTAAATAAAATAATTCTGGCAGATATTGTTATTATTGCCTTGTCTTCCTAATGGTTACAATAAGATTATTTGCTTCAACTGTACAAATAGAATAATGATCCCACCTCAACACACCATCTTTCTTTCACTGTGATTTGCACAGCACAATGTAGATGGTGCTAAGGGTCCTTTGCAAAACCCCTGTAGACTCTGCTGTATTGCTTTCTGCTTTTTACCTTTCGTGCATTCCCTTTGGTCTCCTCCCACCATGCAATCCACCATCCCCATTTACTGGCTTCAACTTCCAGTTGCCAATCAGGTCTACAGATGTTACTTAGTGGTCTTGTTGAACTACTTTACACGAGTGATATTCCCTACATGAGCCATCGGTATGTACTGTATTTCATACTCACTATTTTACTTTCATTGCACCCAAACGGTGCAACAATAGATCTATCAGTTTTTGTCATGGTAAAACAAATGTTTTTCTTTTAGCGTTTCTGTTCTTGCTCCAGACAACAACTATGAGCACCAGGTTGCCATCCCTTCACCCTCTTCTTTAAAAGGACAGCCAACCATTGGCTCAGGGTGCTGCTAATCAAATTATCATCAGTTCCACCAAAATTTCTTAAATGTAATGCATTAATACTTCATGATAATGAGCAAAGCTTCAACTATGTGTTCTCTAATAAGTGGCAAAGATACAAAGAACAGTGCATCTTCAATTGGAAATTCTTTTTTTATTACCATGAAAAGCTTTGGGACAATATGCATTGTGTTATTCAAGAATAACTGGATTTTCTGATGGGTTTGTATTTTACATTCTTCAGCATAGAGAAAAATTCAAAAACCACAAACATGAAACACTGCTTCAATCAAGGAAGTCAAAGGAAAGGTTTGCAAATATAAATGGAAACCTACAACAAACCACTAAGCACAAGTGAGATTACGTCTTCCAAGCAGAGCTTTCAATAAATCAACTGAACCAATGCAACAACCCAATTTACATCCTTGGAAGATTGCCAGGAAGTTTAGTTTTACATGAAAGCAGCTATTATCTCATATACAGACAAAGCAACTAAAAAAAACTAGCGATTCATTAAGTTACTGACACCCAAGAAACTCACGCATAGCCAGCACGTACAGTGATGTGCCCCACACAGTCTCAAACAACAGTCCAGAAAAATCTAGTCATCTAACCAGGATCCTTTTCTAACAACTAAAACCTTGTTGTGAAACCAAGATTATTCCACGAATGCAACATCAGAAAATGCCTACATATGTTAAGAACTTGCCTTCTTAACTTTTTGAGAAATTTTTGCACAGGTGAGCAACCATTCTCTAAACTTCAGCAGCTACACAAACATTACTTTTTCACTTTTCTGCTGGCCGTAACCTTAAAAATTTGGTAGTAATTACAAAAAGAGCAAAAGCTGTGTAGGCTAGTGTATATGCAGAGAAAATCAATAAGCATGGATGTTAAAAAAGTAAAGAGGTGCATCTAGTGTAGAGATGTGATCAGGAGAGACAAGATGTCCCTGGAAAATGTATACTATGAAGGGAATCGACAGCATTACTCTAAAGGGAAGTTATGCTGCTTGCTTAAACTGGGTTGTTACTGAAACTTTTATTTACATTTCTGAATATATTTAATAAGAAATGTCTTGATAGCTGATAGATAAAGCTACTAGGAATCTTCAACTATCACGATATAAGCAAGTTCACAGTGAAGACGTGTTAGGCGTCCATATGTACTTTTCTTTTATTATTGGGTGGCTGTTTCCTATTTACAGTAATGTCAAAACGGAATGTTCACATAATGACAGTAGAAGGCATCCAAAAGTCAACATTTCAACAATATTTTTCAGAAAATTTTCCTTTGGCTCCAAAATATTTCACACTTTATAAACTACAATTCTAAATGTAAAAATCATTACACTAGACATAAATACAATATAAAAGATTTGAGATCAGTTTCAATCCTTGTCAAAAAGTTATCTCAAAACACTGACTGCCTTCACTAAAGTTAAACATGAAAAGTTTTAATTTCCCTGGTTTTACCTTTGAAACACCAACAGGTTACCCAGTAACCAACCATAATGATCATTTTAATAAAAAAAAAAATTAATCCATACAAGATCAAAATTCCAAGCCTACAACACTGATATATCTAAACTTAAAAAGGGAAACTAATATTTCATAAATCTCAGCAAGTAAGTTATGTATTAAGTCATAACACAAGAACTAATCACTGCCTATTGCTCTCTCCAGGACACATTCACCATGTTTTCTGTAAAATGAAATCCCTCCCCCCAAAAAGAGAAAAATTGAACATGGGCTACGTAAAATCTAAACAAAATTCAGCATAACCTAAATAACTATATTCCATTATTCTGCATTAATAGAGAATGTCACAAACTAAATGAAAAATATCCAACTTACACCTTGGACAATCTACTTTTACTCAATGCACTACAAAATTCTCTAAACCATTTTTGATGTCTAAACTCCTCAGCCTTTATTAGTTATTTCAAAACCATACTGTACAAAAAAAAAAAAAAAAAATTTTTTCAGAAACTTCCAGCAAACCATAAAAATATTGAAAAATATTTGCAGCCAGTTTCAACCAAACAACCCGTGTACAAAAGCTTCCGTAGATTTATCAAAAATGAAATTTTGACAGCAATACAGTCTTTCAATGGGTTATAAGTGCTACTTCTCAAACCTTTAAGAATTACTAAAACATATTTTACAAAAGAATTAAGACAAAATTTATAACTGGCTCTCTCTAATTCCATACAATCCACTGAGAACCTTATTTCTTATTTACAAAATAAAGCCAACCTTTTCCCTAAATGCTGCAAAAAGCACCCAATTTTACAGGCATAAACATCAAAATGAACTAGCTTCCTGAATTCTGTATTTGAAAATACAAATCCACACAAACCACAGATTTGTACCCACAAAATTCTAAATGATGACCTTGTCTATCAGATTAAAATCTTGAAAACTAAAGAAACAACTTGCACTGTGTAAATAAAAGACTTGTCCAGATCAAGAAATTAATCTTCTTTCTCTTCAACAAACACTTAGATCACAGCATAAAGGCATCATTTAACTTCAATAAAAAGGCAATCATTTACAGTACATACTATAAAACTGATCTCAAACTTAAGATGATACCTCACCCTCCAGGCACCTTTTTTTCCATAATTTGAACACTAAGGACTTGACTGCATTTAAACTTTAATAGTGCCATTTGAAACATAAGATGACAGACAAACTCTACCTTTAAACTTACCATTGAAAGGATACTCTCTCCTCCATCAGTCACGAGGACCAAATACGTACTATTTGCTCCCCTATTAAAATTGACTTCCCAGGAAGTGTCCCCAAAATGTGTAAAATAAGTTACAATCATAAGGAAAAAAAAAAAACTGATAATCTGAGTAGTTGTGCACCTGCTAAAAATAACCTTCACAGTTTTACAGAAATAAAAGTAACATAATGCTAATAAAAGCCCCTTCTGCAGGGAAAGAAAATCAGAAAATGGTACATTACCTTTTATATTTTAAAAAATATCAACATGTCTGACTTCTAATGTTACAACAGGTGAGGAATCATCTATCCCATGACCACTTCATGCCAAATTTCAGAGGTACTCAACTGGTATATAAATACTTAGCAAGTTATTAACAGGTAAAGCCATAACATCACCAGGATATACATTAGCCATCAATCACACAGGTGTCCCTTAGTGCATATACCTGAAGTGTCCACATAATCCAACCCTTATTTCATAGTATGCCTTGTAGGCTCTCCAAACCATTCTAGCTCACATTCTCACTGGCTAACAACTATATAGCAATTGGAAAACTCATTAATGGAAGTTGGATGAACTAAATCAAGGTCCTTAAGCAATCCTATAAAAACAACACAAAGGCAAAAGCAATCTTTTCAC
This sequence comes from Macrobrachium rosenbergii, assembly GCF_040412425.1. Classification (NCBI taxonomy): domain Eukaryota; kingdom Metazoa; phylum Arthropoda; class Malacostraca; order Decapoda; family Palaemonidae; genus Macrobrachium; species Macrobrachium rosenbergii. Next base: position 22,171,587 of record NC_089749.1, read on the forward strand.
AGGCAGATATACTTGTAAAGGACATCAAAGTGTTAAAAAAAATGATTAAATTCAAAGTTGTTTCTTCATGTACTGTATGTCTTGCATTTAGATTAGACTGGATTTGTCTTACATCACAAATCTCATCTCTATTTTTACAGAAATACGGCGTTTCCTTAAATTTAATGAAAATTCCATGATTAAGACTGGTCAGTCTGACTGGTACAGTTCAGACTTCACTAGAGTCTTCAAATTCCTAAAGTTCATGTGACTGTTCCAAACACACCATAAAAATAAAACAATTAGTTTCTAATTCAGCTGGTCATGCATAACTGCAAAATTAGTACTACTTTTAGTCATTTAGATGCCTTTTTTGTGGATGAAAATCCGAGACTCTTTATATGTTGTTTATAATAATTTTTTTGCAGTGTTTTTCATCTTACAAATCCTTTTCCACAGATGTGAATATCTGTGTCATACCAGCCTTGTGTTAAGTCAGTCTGAGTCATTAACTGCAGACACTCTGTCCCACATAAGACAAAATGTAACCTTCTCTATCACTTTGCATAAATTTTAAAAACTCAGAAAAGGCAGTTTGGTGAAAACAGAAAGGTTCTTGCTATATAATAAATGGGCTGTATGGTAAAACCATGCAAAATGAAATTTGCTTCATCATAACCCTATCAATCAATATACATGTGTGAAGATCAAGTGGCTGAACATTCCAAAGCAAAGTCATGTATCACAGAGGTAGAGGACATAAGTGGTGTAAGCTCTGAGGTTCCAGCAAATCAAGCTGCAGAGACTATGGTGCATGCAAAAATTGTTGGCACACGTTTAGGTCTGACCACTTGCCAGCAGTATCAAGCAGGAGGACAGATACCTTGGATAGCCATTAGGATAAGGTGGAGAATGAAGAAGGAACACGCTCACTATTCATAAATGACCTGATGCAGTAACAGAGCCCAAAAAAATTTACCCTTTAGATCTGTGTTACATCTAAAAATTCTGTAAAATGGCATCTCCTAGTTCCTGTCTGTAGCAAAAAATCTGTTGCAGTTTCGAAGATATAGGCGATTTCCAACAAGCACTCCCACATACTAAAGCACGTGATTTTTATTTGGTCTGAAAAAAGTTTGTTAAATAACATCAAATGTTACTGAATAGTACTAACAAAAACTGACTAATGAAAAATTTTCCTGTTTGATATGAGGCCAGGTTGTTTCAACTCAATAAGTTTTACCTCACAACATAACATATGTTATACCTTCAAACTAAATAACTTTTTATTCATTTTTACTATTTTATATTTAATGGGCCTAAAACCTGTCTAAAGAGAGAGAGGTTGATTTGACACACAGGAAGGGCAGCTAAAAGATTCAAAAGGTCTTTTCTTATTCTAAATACCCTTTCCACTCTGATACATGTTTGATTTAGTCTATGTTTGTATGTCTATTTCACCATTTTGATTCTTTGCTTTTATATACAGGTCATCTTTATAAATCTGGCAAAATCCAGCATAATCTCTAACAATAAAAAAACTAAATTTTGATATTTGTATACTGTATTTGAAAATAGAACCATATTGCTGACCATACTATAACAATTATTCACTTGTTTCTCTGGTGGGCCTATCGTTTTACATCTTCAAGTTTTCGACAATATGTCTAACCTTCATGTATATATAATTATATATATATATATTGTATGTGTGTAGTGAGATTGCTATGGATGTTAAAGAGGGAGGGAAAGGAAGATATTGAAGTCGGGTATAGAAGAAAAGAGAACAAGGATAATACGGGATTATTATCAATGAAACCCTCCCACCTGAGTGTTTAATCCGTCTTCATTATTATATTGTTTAGGTTTTCAGACGTATCTCTAAACATGGCATTTTCGTTAAGGAAAAATTACAAAAATTCAGACACTGAGACAACAGCCACCATCCATTGGTTTGACTATAGTAAACATACTATAACAATATCCCAATACACATTTTCAGCCCAAACCAGGGCAGGTCACCCAATATCCTGATAAGAAATTTCTGAGTAATGAGAAAACTTAAAAGGTTTTCAAAATAAAGTCAATGCAACAAACATCCTTGCACACAAGAGCATGACCCTGACCCATTTTCCTTGGTTAAAGTGTAGCTGCTGAAGTTCTTCAGTGTTGGGATCACTGTTGATGCAACCTCCAAGAAGCCCCTCCCTCACTCTTATATGATGCCAAAGGAAGGTGCCGTACGTTAATCTTCACCCCACGGGTGATATATTCATATATTCCCAGTCATTGTTAGAAAACAGGATACAGGATTCCAGCCAGTCAAGAAACATTCAAAAGTGAGGCAATTTCAAAACCTTAAAGCCAGAACAGAATATTTCTAGGACTGTCCTTCTAACCAGGATACAGGATTCCAGCCAGTCAAGAAACATTCAAAAGTGAGGCAATTTCAAAACCTTAAAGCCAGAACAGAATATTTCTAGGACTGTCCAAGAATTGATCCAAATTATCTGTGAACTACTCCTGCTGAGGCCACAGGGGAGCTAAGCAGGTCCACTTACTCGCTGAATATTAAGACTTCACTAAGACCTGTTTGATTAGGCCAAAGGGAGAAAAACCCTAACATCTAGACTGCACTTGCACCATGGCTGCACCACTGAACTTGCCTGGAGTAAACAATTAACCAGCAGAATGCTGTTATGGCATTGCAAATACACCAATGAATGACAGTTCCCTACAAATTTTGACATTCACTAACCATTCTGGCAGATGAACTAACAACCTAGAACTTAGAGCACTGGCGATAACGTCCCAAGCTCTCAGGACAAGCCTGGACACTTTCTATGCTCTACTGCCAATTCAAAGGTTTCTCTGGCTCCCCAGCAGAGCAATTCTGATTGGGGACTTCCAAGGTTCCAAAGAAATTGATGGATTACCCAAAAGTCTTTGTCCATCCAAGGAAGTAATGAACACTTTGAGGATAAAAAAAGAACGGCACAGTTTCAGAACACTCATTTGAAAATTATGTTCCTAATAACCAAAAAGCCTTAAACTCAAGATCCATATGAGGAACAGCCTCGTTGCTAAACACTTGTACGGTCTCTTCTGAGCAATACAACACAATCAACCATACCAGCAGGAGCACTTCTGCCCTTGACCCACAGTTCACAAAGAGATCCCTAACCAGACATAACCAACAACCTACAAGCTTGCCCAAGCAGAAACTAACAAGTACATTGTTATAGTACCGAAGTTTGTTACTGTACATCAGAAACAAAACATTAACATACAAATAGGGCCAAACTTACACAAAACTCACTAGAGCATATTTACTGTATATTTAGCTAAAATAAAAAATGAGTGCAGATGAAAGATAATTTGTCAAAATGAACACACAACTAAATTATAGAACCAAGCAGCAATCTAAGGGTGTTGACACAGCTGGCAACAATGAATGAGGATGTTTAAACGTATGGGGAATCCTAGAACCAAGCAACAATCTAAGGGTGTTGACACAACTGGCAACAATGAATAATGATGTTTAAACGTATGGGGAATCCTGGGTTGCGGTACGCAACATGTCAAGTCCCCAAGTTTCAAAGGATTCTCAGTCATGCCTTCCTTTGTATCATGCTTCAGATTTGTACTTCTAGGATCAAAACCAATTTACATTTCTGTACACTGGCAAATTCTATAATAGGACAGTGACCTGGACTTATGAAGGAAGCAAATATTACATTAACGGTATTAACAAAAAACATGATTCCACAGGAAGAAGAAGAAGAAGAAAAAAAAATTAAGAAAATCCAGAAAATAGCATTCCTAGAATGATCAACAATGTTTACTCAACAGTGACGCAATGTGAGTTAGAAGTGTGCATTGTACCATATGCAGGATACAGCATAACAAAGGCATCTCAACACTGACTAATACAAGTACGGTGCAACTGGACTTTACACATCCATGGAAACGAGCAAAATATGATTAACAGGGCAGTAATGAAGTCTTGCAAATTATCACATAAGAAAACGTCATTAATTAAATAAGAATGTGTTTTTAAGTGTTTTTTTTTTTTTTTATAAAAACTCATTAATTACAACCACTTCTAAGGATGCACAAAGATCCAGAAATCTTTGTTCTGCTCACTTCAGCCTCACCTTTTTTTATACAAATCGGAGAACACTTTCTATATGATTGATGATATGTTTAGAAAAACCTAGCTATAACATGTTTCATCATAAACCAATGTCATATATTGCCTGAATTGCTATTCATGAGGGAAGAACCCGCTGAACAGCATAATGCAAAAATGAAGGAAACTTTGAAAATGAAAGAGGTTTTCAAAGACCACATCCCTACTCACTTTAGTATTGGTCAACGAATACAAATCATTCCATTTTAGCAGGATGGAGGTTAGCCCTACAAAACCATTTGGCAAGCCTTCACCCTCTGCCTGCAAAGACTTTCCTCCACCTAATGCCTACTCCTGCCAGTTCAGGATAGCAAGAAACTAGAGAAAACCTGTTAACCCATGGTGTACCTTCCGCCCCCGATAAGGTTTTTTTTTTTTCTTTTTATACCATTATTCTTCAGAAATATCACACACTATTGTTACCCATTTTCTATGAAAGTGTAATTTTCTTTCAAAGAGAACAGTATAAACTGTGAGCTAATGAGAAATCCCCAGGTTCTGTGCTAAAAAAAAAAAAAAAAAAAGTATGGAGTTGATCTTTTAAAATCAGGACAGCCTTACCTACTGCTCACAATGCATGGGCTACTAGATAGTCCTTAACAATGACCTTTAGGGTAACAAGCCTGTGAAAAACAATCTTGATTCTTACAGAACCTCTATAAACATGGGTCCAGGCAAAGGAAATAAGTGAGACTCCCACCCCATGCATATTTTGAAGTCTATAATGGATTCTGCCCTCAGTAGGTCACAGCTTCACAATAAAGTGTTGTCCTAATCATCCAGCCATTATTCTGTTACAGAGGCCTTTGTCAATGGTTTTAGGATTTGTCCGATGTATTTAAAAAAAATATGACGTATAAAAAACAATGGTTTTAGGATTTGTCCGATGTATTTAAAAAAAAATGACGTATAAAAAAACTCAAACTTAATTGAAAACAAAAAAAACCTATTCTCAGAGGCCATATTGTCTTTGGCATTTTCATCAGGTGAATCCTAAACCACTACGACTTTGTCCTTAGCAGCACAAAACACCTTGCCCCCTTTCTGGGAGGTGGTGTTTTGGGTGTCAAGAGGCCCCAAGGGTAACAAGCAATTTTGGGGATGGAGTTTGGGGTAGAGAAGTCTGACTGTCCACTAGCCTTCATTCACAGGTACACTGGGTGGAATGGAAAATAAACAAGAGAGCCAGTGGGTGCTATGCCCACTCACAAGCTTGCTCATGACTGACGAACTGTTACTAAAGCTTCAGCCTTTTGAAACACCATTTTCTAAACGCCTGATTGTTCAGGTATGTTCTAGAAAATGTTCCCAGAAGCGCAGCTTCATTGTCGCACTGAATGGTCCTTATTACTGCCTGGAAGCTTGGAATGACTGCAGTCTCAGTTCCCCATGAGTAAACCTTGCCCCTATAGGAACTTAGTATTTCTCTCACTACTCCTCAGCTCAAAGGACAAAAAAAATCTTCGACTACTTTTGTCCCAAGGGGGCCAGATGAATTAAAAAAAATATATAAAATAAAATAAAATAAAATACACAAAATTCAAGTGTAGCTTAGCCCTGGCAAAGGCATTAGAGCCTGAGTTGAGGGTTGCATCCAACAGGTTTGGGACTGAAAGAGATGCTGCCAGACCCAGCACAGAAGAGCTCACCAGGGAAATAAATTATCAAGACCTCCAATTGTAACTGCATTGCCAAGTAAACCTTCAGTTACATCAAACTCTGTGACCAGGAAGCAGGTAGCAACAACAGAACATGTCGAGGCTACATGGGCAACAACAATGGTAAGCCAGATGCTGTGACAAGACAAGCTGGGATATCACAGCCAGGAATAGGGAGGCAGGCCAGCATTTCCCATGGAGTCGGATAAAAGAACATGGACTTTGGCACGTTATTTCAATGCTAAGGTAAGGAGAGCTGATCACAGCTCAAGTCTGAAGAGAACACCAAACTTCCAACATAAGATATCTTGGTAGTCAGGCATAGCCCGGGACAGCAACTCATCAAACAAACCACTCCTTAACCGAAACCTAAAATCCTGAGAACAAGAGACATTGCTTGCATTGTACATCTGTTCTGTACTGTGCAAAGGGGAAAGGTGTTACAAGACGATCCAAACCTTACAAAAAATGTATAACGTGAAATTACAATGATACCTTACAAAAAATGTATATGTATAACGTGAAATTACAATGATAAACACATGGACATAAAAATGTTCAAATTGATAAGGCAAAAACACTGCCATTGGCAACGGTACTCCTGACTGTAGAAAATCCCCCCCAAAAATGAGGATAAAGTGGTGGTAATTTCTGGGTCCACAGAAATGAGGCTGCATATAATCAAGGCGGTCATGATGAAACAGATAGCAGTTTTATAAAGAAAACATCATTTATGCAATTTGCTAGTGAATGGCAATGTTGTAAAACCCAAGATTTATAAATCTTGGAAAATTCATTAGTGAACTAAAAATCATGCCTATGCTAGATTATTGTAGAATATTCAAAAATATATAAAATGCATAGTTGAAGAAATACATTTCTACAATAAACTGAGGCAACAATTGAGACAGTCTTAATGTTCTAGCTTTTGCTATTTCATTACTAATCCTTCCAAATATCAATATTTTGCTTGATCACTTCTTTTCTTGCATTTAAACTAGTCTCACTTAATGTTTACTACGAGGTTGTTTTACAACCCCCAAGTAAATGCATTTAATAAAATAGTTATGCATTTTAATAAATTTTCTTGTAGTCTTCTTTCCTGCTTATGATATCTAGCCGTGGCTATAACCATGCAATGTTCAATAATACTGCCACCAACAATTAACCAAAATACAGGAAATATATTAAATTCACTTATATACAATGCTTCCTAGAGTTGTTTCTTAGAAAGCTATTCCAATTAAATCATAGCCTTCCAGTTTACAGCAATTTTATGGAAGAATTGTCAGATTCAGCAGCTTTTTGAACCTTAAAAACACTCCATTGAAAGTATGTTCTGGCAAGTCCTAGATATATATCAAGAAGAAAATCTAGAAAACACAATGATAATGCAAAATGGACCATCAATTTTTTTGGAGGAACTGAAAATCCATTTCCCTCCCTAATCATCAACAAACCTTCATTACATACTTCAGTCCTCTAATTTTACATTTATAATAAACTAAATAATTTTGCCCAGTGCACCAATGACTGTAGAGCACATAGCAAGATGAATTTACCAATTACAATTTTATAACACCAGCAACAGGACACCTCAATCAACCAGGAGACCTTCCTGGAATACAAACTTCACTCTACCATTCAAGGTTTTATATGAAAAACATTGTTTACTAATTTCATCTTGCAACAATTACACCATCAAATGATTCAATTACCAACATAACTAATTTACTATTAATTGGAAAACATTCACTAACCCTGGTGATGTGGCTTTTCATCAATTTAAGGTAAGTAATAAATTATAATTATGTAACATCAGTAAGCTAACAGAAACATCCGAAGATTCTGTTCTTTCAATACAATGTTAAATGCTATTCTTACAATACTCAAGTTGTCATAAACAATATATAAAACAGAAGAAATATCAATAATAGTCTATGGGTGATAAAATCTCAGTCTAGATCCTGCCCTCTCTGCAATACAGCAGTCATTTTTTACAGTAAATTTACTAAAGTTCAACCAAGCACAGTCGTTTTTACATTATGTTTACCAAGGTTTAATTAATGACTTGTACTATTCTCAACATTTACAATAGCTCAGAAAAAAGTAAGTTCTCAACTATCACGTAATATATTAACACCAAAATTCGAAACTAAACCCCTAGAATAAACTTATGAATGTGTACTATACTGTACATATATGTATGGCTAATTAGAGATATTAAGACACTAAATGACACTACAGACCTTGACCTTCCTAAAAATGTAGTATATAAAATTATTTTACACCTCTTTTGCAATAAAAACAAGCAAACATGTAACACAACTACACTGACTGTATAAAAAATGGCATATTTAAAAAGCAACTTGTATTTTTCCTTGGTATACAAAACAAAGCCTTTTATGCCAGAGTAGTCCTCAGCACAAGCTGGAATCAGACAATGGTAGTTAACTTTCAAATAATTACGCAATTGATGTGATGGTGAGAAACAGGAACCCCCATTCACCTGCCATCATCAAACTTTTTCCTTTGGCACCAGGGACTACATGGGGTGGTTGAGGTGGGATTATGATAAAAAGCTCTATACCTAGAAAAAATACAAATAAAAATTTGTGATTTTTTCCTCAAGTAATACAAAACATCACCTTTTATATAAAAGACTCCCTCCTTAAGTGGGAGAACATTAAGGAGGGAAGAACAGTCTCCCAACTAACTGTCAACTTGAATCTCCACCCAAAAATACCATGCTTTGGGGTATGGTTGTGAGCAGAGGAGCTTCCTATACAATCTGGCATACGGTTGCAAGACTGATAGGACCCTGAGCCAGACTGAGATGTCTCTGAGCTATCAATCCAGAAAAACTTTGGAGAACTGGGTGCTTCTCATGAGAAAGGGTAGTACAAATTGAAAGGCAGCTAATAAATCATGAATTGATAGGTTCAAACCGTAGCTTTACCACTACACCTGCCCACTGTCAAGTGGGGAAATGGAGGGAGCCACATCCTATGAGCCAAAGCTTTACCGCCATACACTCTTCTAAGCAAGGACAACTTTACTTAAGAGAGGTCCATGCCCTTCAAGCAAAAGGCCGAAGAGACTGAGATGAGTTTGTCCCAGCAAGAGTGGACAATGAAGTCAGCAATCTGCTGCAAAGTAGCTTTAACTAGAGAAACTGTCTTACAACACCAAACCTAGGTGATGGTACACTCCTTGGTAGCTAAGGCTACCTTAGCACATAAAGGAGAAAAGTGGGCCAGGTCAAAGATAAACTCTATGGCACCTAAATCAGATTGACAAATCAGTTTTACCTCTCACACGGGCCCACCAGGGGATGATACCAGGGTTATCTGAGACCTAGAGTGACAAACACTTGGTTGAATTGGAGAATTGGACTAAAAATAACCAGATGTCCCAAGGGTTGCTGGAAGACATAGTTGTGTCAAGAAGTAATAGTCTGAGAAGTTAGACAGCACGGTTGGGGGAAAGAAGTGCTAAAAGGTTAAAAGGTCTTTTGGGTGCAGCCAAAGGAATGCTGCAAGCAACATTCAGTAGTGTCCATACCATGAACATAAGGTGCACTAACAGCAATAGCCCCCTTCAGGGAATGTGCATGAGACACATCTTTTGACCTCATCCCTGAAATGAACATACCACTCTCATGTGCACATTAACTCTCCTTCAATACATCCTAGAACAAAATCATCTATGGAAGAGGGAGTCAAAGGAACTCCCATGAGGTTCCTGTCATCCAGCCACCAAACCAAAGACCTCCCTAATTTCCCTGCTCAAAGGCCCAAGCTGAAGAACTCTCAGGTCATGACAGGTTCCTTGATTAAAAAGAAGTTGGAGCTTTCCCCCCCCGGAAGAGAAGCAAACACATCAGTATATTAGTGAACACAACTATTACCAATAGCTCAATAAATGGCTGACTCGCAAACCACTTTCAACCGAGGTCAACATTCCTGCACACTTTCTTGATCAGTCAAAACCAAACTACAGTAAAAGGTATAGACAAGTGCTAACGTGGGTTATCAGGGTTCTTGGATAAAACAGGAACACTCCAGTGTCTGCACAATCATGAGTACACAGCTTGCCAGGATACACTCAATCATATCTTAATGCAGCAACCTTCTGCACATGAACCATTTGTTGCTCATACATTATTAAGGGATCATGTAGATGTGCACATTATTATTATTATTATATTATTCAGTAGATGAAACCTATTCATATGGAATAAGCCCACAAGGGCCATTGACTTCAAATTCAAGCTTCCAAGTGTGTGTGTGTGTGTGTGTGTGTGTGTGTGTGTGTGTGTGTGTGTGTGTGTGTGTGTGTGTGTGTGTGTGTGTGTGTGTGTGTGTGTGTGTGTGTGTGTGTGTGTGTGTGTGTGGGGGTTCAAGCTGCCTCCTCCACTCCTACCATGGGAAGAAGAAAATGCAAAAAAAGACACATGGCAAAGAAGAGCAAAAAAGCTTGATAAAGCTGAGTAAACAGATATGCACTTGCAGTTCTTCTCCTTACTCTGTCAAAGTCCTACTCTTCTTGGTTACTGAAGAAAACATGTCAAGGCAGGCAGCAGCATCAAACTTTTCTGAGTACCTCTCAAGAGTTTCTTCAACAAGGAACTGCTGGTTCGTAAGCATGCTCAGAGAACGCAGTGTCATACCCTACCTACATTACACAATTCCCAAGCCAAATGAGCAAATGCTGTCACAGTTCCCAAACATGGAAGGTACTCATTCAGTTTGACAGAGATGCTGGTGAAAGGCCTTCCAAAACCAGAACCATCCCTTCTTTCCATGGCCTGCACTTGATAATTCAGGGGTCACCCCCTCATAGAAGTCAATCAATATCAGATGCTCAACAGCATCAAGTTGCTTAACAGAAACAGCAGGTACCCTACCAAGGCATTAGCAGGCAATGGTGAACAAAGCATGTACAGTACCACTTTATCACATGGGGAGAACTCTGCAAGGTCAGCATTGTTGGAGAGCACAAATTGGCCACCTAAACTCAAAAGCATTAACCCCTTGAAAGAGCAGAAAGAGAAAGGGAACAGTCCCTTGGCAATGTTCAAACTTTTCCAACTGCCTCCAAAGAAACCAACTAACATCTTCCGGCCTTACTCTGCTCCTGCCAAACTTCTCCACTGCAGAGACATTCTTAGCACCAACGCTAAACAAACCTGGTTACATTAACACCAAAGACATAAAGCAGCCAAACAGCCACTTTATTTCTTCAAACCATTCCTCTTTAAATTTATGTTCAACAAAAGACATAAATACTATACATAGAGTGAAATAAAGAAGTTGCAACCTGATGATTAGTCAAAACGCAACAACAAGCCATAACAGCAGCCGAAGAAAAATGCTTGATGACAGCAGCAAGGGAGTAGGGTAAAAGGAGAACCCACCCTCACCAACCCACCACCAGTTAACCACCACTTTACTAAGCTTCAAAAATCAATTCCAACCCCTACCCCTACTAAGGAATACTCTCACATAAAAGGCAATTGGTCTGTATTCCCGTAAAAACACACAACACATACACACACAAAAAAAAAAAAAATTAATGCAGAACGTACATTTCAACACTTTCAACAAAATGACCTCAATATAATGAAAGCAAAACCTTTACCTTGCCAATACATGACACTGACAATCATATAGATCAATGAATCTTCAGTATGTATTCCACAGCAGAGGCTACCTCAATAAAAAAGTAAGCACTTCAGGCAAAATTACACTAACTAGTGAAGCAATCAGTTTTATTTACAATTTTATATGTATTGCTAATGAGGCTATAGAAGCATCTATCACGATCCAGAAAAACATCATAAAAACTGCACTCAAGCAGAAAAATTCCCACCACTTGGAAGAGGTCATTGCAAAAAGATGTAACATGATTTTTTTGCATCATAATATCACAATCAACACATACATTACCATGAACTCTTTCCTCCCCACCCAAAAACCCAAATAAAAATAATTACATGTAATGCAATTTCAAATTTACCAAGAGCAAAATCTATCAATATATTACCTAAATACTTTTGACACTACACTACCCTCATAATAAATCTTTAAATAATAATCCTCTTAATTTCTATTAATACATTAAATTGCAACATTACATGGCTATCACTACCTTAAAAACCTTAAAACACCCTATTATTATCTTGCAATAAAACAATGGCACTTGACTGTCTACCATTCCATGACAAACTATTACACCTCTTAGGACAAATCCATGTGTTATTTCATCCTATCTTTGAGTCTAGCAATTATTTTGAGTTTCTTACTAATATTCTTAAAATCTCATATACAAAACTTATAATTTGCCATTTAAATCAAGAGTACCATGAATCTGCAAAACTCAAAAATTTAAAAAATTTAACAACTTGAGATTTTATCAAGAATATGGAACTGCAAATCAATTTCCAATAATAAAAAAAATATTTTACCACAAAATAGATTCATCTTCAATTCAGGTTTCTGTAACCAACTGATGTTGTAGGAAGCTGAGCTTTGTTTGCTCCAGATACAACTGGAATACTGGTTTCAAGTACCTCTAGGTTGGATGCAAGTGGTCATGGTTAAGAAAACTATCAAAGAGTAACACTTACCCCAGGTGCATTCTGTTGACTAGAACTATCTGAGGCGCTGAAATTTAGATGTGAAGGAAAGCCCATGGATGACACGTCACCCTGCCAACCAGCCAAGTCACCCTGTGATGGAGATAAAGACGACTGCATATAGACAGAACTTTCTAGTCTAAGTTACACATGCTAAGCTTTGAATAACATAAGGCAATCCATTACAGTTACCACCAGTGAGAAACTGCACGATGAAAGATTTGTAAAATTTACCACTTTGCAAACTAATCCCATAATGCGTATAAGAGAAAAATTTAAAATGTACCATATTTGCCGGCATATAAGACGCACCCCTATTTTACAAAGATATTTTCTGGAAAAAAGAATTTTTAGTATGTTTCAACACACATTTATTGAATATTTTAGTGATTTCATGGGGAAAAATGTATGATTCTATGCATGAATTATGATATTGTGAGAATATATGAGAATAAGTATGAAATCATATGTAAATTTAGTCACCTTTAAAGGAAACTAAATGTATTTTACCATAATAAATAAACAATATTTGTGTGTTACCGCAACAGGCCACCAGGGCCGCGCTATTATTTTGTTCATATCCACTCATTGCAAATGGCTGACGGGCTAGCTGGCGACGTTTCACATGCAATTTCTCGAAAGTTTTTTATTTATAATAATAAAATGAAAAGCTGAATTATCAGCCTGTTGATCACATAATTAGGAAAAATTGCTTGCGATATGTCGGCAGTTAGCTTCTGTCAACTTTCGGCTTCAACTGAGATCTAAACTAATCAAGCGCCACCTGATGGCCTGTTCTTTGCTTCTTCCCAACCATGCTTATGGTAAATTTCATTTACAGTTTCCTTTAAAGTTGAGTGTAAATTTGCATCTGATTTCATACTTTCTTCAAGTAAAACAACTTATTGCAATAATTTTGCCTTGTTTTTCAATGTTTTGTTAATGGCAACAATTTTTGTGCCAACCCAGTATGCTCGCTGTAGGATAGGCCTAGTGCTCAGTCTCCCACCTGTATTACGGCTGCATTGGACGCAGGGTAATTTTTTGGTACATTTAAAAATTTTAAAAAGTGCTTCTAGTATGCCGGCAAATACGGTAAATCTCAAATCCTCATGTATCCTTCCAACAACAAGACTGAGAGAATTCAAAGACCAAATGACGAAATCTTCAGTTTACAATTCATGAATATCACTAAAACAACTACACCAGTCAAGGATATTACTTACAGGCTGGTAACTTGATGGCCCGGCAAATGACGGATGTGAAAAACTTGTACTACTAGACAATGTTCCAGACGCCGCCGCCTGTAGGAACTCTGGTAAATCATTGTTGACGGCACCACTAGAGTTATCACCTTCCTCTTTGTAACCATCAGCATTGACATTGTACTCTTGGCCATCAGGGTCAGGCCCCTCATCTTCCATTTCAACCTTAACGAGTGTTTCATCGGATGAATACTGATCATTGCCTGAAGGCTGAGGTGCTTGAGAAGTAGAGTGGGAGGACGCCGAGGGCTCCGCAGGTGATGAATGAGGACGGTTAGAATGTTCTTCAGATGAAGAGTCTTGAGTTCTATGTGGGGATGGGCTCAGCCGCTGGTTTATAGGGCTCTTTGGTCTAGAAGGGGGAGGAGGAGTAGGTAACATACTGGGAGGCGGTCTAACATCCTCCCTACCATCCTCACTTTCGTCTCTACGTTTTCTTTTTGAGGGGGGACTACCACAACCACCATCTCTACGACTAGGAGCACCAACACTACCCTTTTTAGATGGGGGTTCATCATCAGGTACGGCAAGTCCTTTTATTCTAAGGTTTTCTGCAGCCTTTATTAAAGACGCTAAGTCACTCTGTCTCACATTCACTTCACCAAGGTACATATAGTCTAGCAAGGCCTCTAGTTCCCCACTTTTGATGTCTTTCAACACTATGACTGGGCTCTTGCAAGCAGTTTTCTCGAACATGGCACAAAAGTAATCACTACAAGTAGACAACACCAACTTGTGTACACTGTAGAACTTGCCATCGCAGGCAATTGTTACATCAGTATATGATTGCTGAAAGAAAATAAGGAGGGCAAAATCAAGAGAGAGTGGGCAACTAGTCCTACTAACAAAGAAATTTCCTTAATAAACTGTATGGAAACTGCTGACATACTTTATACACCCTTCAATTAACAGGTGTTTTCTGGTCTTCAGGCTTTAAAATAAAAATTTAATGTAAAATGCATCTTGATATGAATCTTTTTGCTTTCAACAGTATGCAAATTTATGTCTATTTAAAGTCAGAATTTTTTACAAACTAGTGATAAGTAATTTTAAGAAGTATATGTAAATTTGGATATTTTGTATTTATCTAATTTGCTAAACACTAACTCTACAATGAACAACTTAAAATTCAATTCACATTGACAGAAGACTTACCTTGTCCCTGAGAACTCCCAAAATGTGCAGAAAAGTGGAGCGATGGTTGTTCCACTTCAAGGACAGTAGCTCCTCCATGTTTGCTAAAATGACAGGAAAAAATAAATCTATGTCAAGCATAACGAGAACAAAGAACAGTTTAGCTAATACTCTAATTTACAAATAATTAGAACCAAAAAAATAAATTACCATTAAACACTTAGATTTCAATTAAATAAGGAAGAGTAAGTGACCTGATAAGGTAAATGTTAAGAATACCAGTGCTTCAAGCTACACCTCAGCATGCTGTGATAAACAAAAGGATAATGAATGGGTAGCCTTTCTTAGGGGTATGCTACTGGGTGAGGAGGCCAGACAAGTGTATAAAATTCTTATAAATTAGAAGGCACTGGGGCTAGTTGACTTGTAAATTCTGATAGAAATCTGATGTTCTCTTATTGTCTGAAAAGGAAGTCTGGTATGCAGATATTACAATACTTTACACGGAGGTCCAATTATGCATACATTCATGTGTATTGGAATTGCCAAGTAGATTTTTTTAAAACTTAAAGAGATGGGACTCATTTAGTCAGCAACACACTGAAAAATTATCCTCACCAAACTAAAGGTGCATTACCAAAACAAGCAATGACTGGCCAACAGATGGTTTGCAATCCTTCCTCTTTGGTTGCTATTGTATGAAATGCTCTACTGTCCTAACAATGGACTTAAAAATTATTTCTTGCCACATTTTGAATAAGGTCAGTTTTCAGCTCTCAGGAGCTGAAAACCCATCTCAATCAACCAGTCAGCAATGAGTGTCTGTGAAATACCTTGTATAACATAATAGGTAGAAATTATAGCTAAAGACAGATGTTTACAATTGGTAATAACTGCCATTTATTTGCCTGGGAGCAATATACTTTATATATGACCCAGTATGAAGAAACCCAGACAACAATCTTTCTCCCATCTTGCCCCTCTCCACACCACCTAGATACTGTCCTAGGAATGACATGTTCACCTAGGATATAAAGTGGGAACACAATCCTCAAAAACTTTTCTAAGCCAACGCGTACAAGTCAAGGGAACCAAAAGCCACAGTAGCCAAGGCGGGTAAAGTACGTATCTTTCGGTTATAATTGCTACATTTTCCCCCTAAACCTTTATCTGATACAGTGGTTCCTCGGCATATGAATGATTTGTTACTCATATTTTCGTTATACAAAGCAAAATTTTCTAGAAATTTTGTTACAGTGTACGAGCTAAAATTTCTATTTACAAGCTGTTTGGTGGAATCTGGCACGCGGCCGGCAGGGATTGTGGGAGGAGATGGTATACCCTTGAGCCTGGACAACGGGAAGGGCCATGCGGATGTAGGGACAGGAGGAGGTAGTGGGAAGGTGATACAACTGGGACGATGGTCATCTCTTCTAGAATGTCAGTGGGGATGAGTTACTTTTAGTAATAAAAAAAATCGTAGAGAGCGTCACTCTATAGGTTTTTTACCATAACAAAAAGAAGTGATTCGGGAAAATTGAGTGTAAGTGAAAGCAAATGGGCGAAACATAGTGAAAAAAAAAAAGAGAGAGAGAGAGAGAGAGAGAGAGAGAGAGAGAGACCGGAGTCAGTGCATGTTATTTTCTAAGTGATGGCAAATGAGGTATTGGTTGTGAATGTGCTTGTCTGTTCACTATCCACTATCACAAGCAAAGCCTGAAGAGCCTCAGTTGACATAAGAGTAACTTAGGCAGTTAGTCTACTGTTTAATAAACCTATTGCACTTGGTGAATTTCTCCAGTAAGGATAAATTATATTTATCATTCTTATCGAACTCAAGCGAGTCAATTACATAAGGAAATGCACTAAGTTGGAGTGCCACTGTACTATAATCTACCTACACACCACTATGGGTAATCCCCCCAGAGCCCTATTAGTTTGCCTGCAATTAAGGAATGCACAAAATATGAACAAACTGGTAGGCAGTTAAAACATTATTGCATGGGTTCTTAGGTCAGTAAATACCCCTAGTTCAGAAAATTGCAAAAATTCTTACATTTTTCTCTCATTTGCTCTTTAAGCATGGGATAAAACTAAAAATATATCTGCCAGTTCTGGATACCAAATTTTCTACTCCTCATGTTTTCAAGTTTTTTTTTTTTTTTTTTTACCCTTGGCCTCCTAGTCAACTCTGATAGTGTAGGCATCTACCTGTTTGACTGGCCTATACACAGCTCTACATAACATATCAAATTGGTCTTTAACCCTTCATGATGTGTCAAAACCTCAAGGATATGAATATATTAAAACTATCGATTTTTGTTTTCCCCATCCTAAATTCCCAGTCTCCTACTCCAAACAACAACCATCCCCCCCGCCTTGTCTGGATAAACACACTAAGTTACAGCAGCAAATTTAAAAAAAAAAATAATCAAATAAAATTAGTCAAAACTGTACAGATAAGCTGATAAAACTGGCTAAACTAGTATGCAAAATTTTAAGTGTCAATACTAAACTACCCAAAAATGTAATGGTAACCTTTCTTGACATCTACCTAACACTAGACCTAATGTTGGACAATTAGTCCATGATAAGCTACCCAACAGTCAGACAATGTCAAAACACCCAAGAAACGACAGCATTAACATGGGCTTACAATTTCCTAGCATTCCCAAGCCACAAAATTGGGCTACGCTATTGCCAAAGACTTAAAAACATACCAAATTTTAAATAATCATTTGAATTTTTCCTTGGACACGATCCATTTCTTTCGTAAATTTTGTTTCTCATGCAAGGTGCACTTCGGATGTCACTAACTAGGAAAAAAAATCCTATCGGGTACGCCTAGGCCTATGAGTCAAGCGACCTGAGGAAGCAATTAGGATGAGAATTTGGGCTGTCTCCAGACCAGAGGTATATGTTACCTATGAAAAATCTTAGGCCTCTCCACTATACTGTCAGGCAAGGACAAAGGAGTTATTCAATTTCTTCCTAAGCTGCTAAAATGACTGCAAGTTGCAATTCACCATTTGATTTCCAGCCAAAATGAATTAGTCACCTCTCAATCAAGTCACACTTAGGGTTACGCCTAGGTTACCTTCAATGTATGCTACACTATCGTAACCACACTTCACTACTTCCCATGGCAAGAGCCGGGGTTACGGGCATTAGCCTAAGCCCTAAAGATAATAATTCACCGTTAAGAGTGAAGACTTAAATAAAACTTGGAATAAGAAATAACTTTACCTAAAGGTACTTCCACATCCCAACGTTCAAACGGTCACCAGGGAAGCATCTTTGAGCACTTCCCATAGACTATATCCCGCCTCGGCGACTCTCATCCCAAAATCAATAACCCATCTCGCGCCAACCTCACCCTCAAACGGAAAAAAAAATGACAAGGAGAAAATGTTCCAGGGGCGTAAAAGGCCGCATCAATTACTATCGTGTAATTGTAAGTGCAGACGATGACGTGGACGCCCAACATACCTTAATAGATGATATTATCTCTTCCCGGACATTTTCTAAAGCGATATTTTTCCCCCCGAAAATTTCCGCGTTATGTCGAAGACGCCGTTGTCTTGTGAGCGGGGTGGAGGAGGAGGAGGAGGAGGAGGTTGTTGCGAAGGGCGCTACCCACCCGTCCTCCCTCCCCAGAGGGATTGGAGGGCTTCCAAGGGGGAGTGACGGGGAAAGAGGGGGGGGTTAGCGTGGGTCCTCAACCAAACAACAAAGACATGGAGGTAAAACGGGGGACAGAGATGGGGGACGGGGAGGAAGGGCGAGCGTAAGAAACCCCTCCCTGGACCTCCTTCCCCAAGCGAGATTTCCTTTCTTCCCCAAAGCTTCCCCACGCCGCGACTCGCCTCTTCATTCCCCGCGCAGTCGCAAATCGCTTTTTTCCACCCAGACAAGTAACTGTAATCGATTAAATATTGCGTTACCAAGCGAACATCGGTTCATGCCCCCCACCTACAGAAAACAACTTAATTAGTCATCCCATTAAATTCTGAAGCTGAATCGCTCTAAAAGATTTTCGGTGGCAACTTCTCCAAACGGAAGAGGTCCCCCCTCTTTTGGCCAACGCTGCGTCATCTTCCAAAAACCGTTTGACACGATGACGTACGACTATAAAACGAAACGATGCCCCTACCATGCACTATCATGACCTTCACACTTTCATAAATGATAACTTACCTTGGTAGCGGCTGGTTATCTCGTATGAATATGCATTTGTGTCGTTTTTCTAGGAGACGCGACGTCAGGCAATGTCTCTTGCCCACCCGCCGATCCTCTATCTCAAGAACTGAAGACAACTGAAGATCTTTATTGTATGCGGGTTTTAACACGCCCTATTTCGTGCATAAAATTATAATTATGTGTTGTTTTTACAGTTTAAATTATTAAAAAGGAAGCACTGTAACCTTTTGACAGTTCATCGTCAAATAAGTTTTTTATTTGTTTCCTTGTAATTTCGTTTGACCTATGCGCGCGTCACCGAAGCCGATTCATTGTTGCCAGTTTTTAGCTGTTTTCGCTAATATGCTAAATCCAATACAAACGCGCTGAGGTTTATGGACGATAAGGTGTACCACCAAAGGCAATGATCAACGTTGAAACGTGCCTCGTAAAGATAACGAAATTTTCCTATAAATTGTATATTTATAGTACTGCATGTAACTTTTTACCAGAGTGATATATAGTTTTTATGATAAAATTCATGCCCTATCCATCTTTTATAAGTATTTAAAATAGAAAAGATATGATACCCTTCTACCCGACGTTACCTACTCTTCTAGACTGGCATGGTTAATCTGCTATTTTACATGGACAATTTAATTATTGTTCACAAGGGCTTTTTTACACCTCTGTTCTGTCAAGGGCCTCAATATACATTTTTATGATTTCTTTTTATAACGAAATAGCCATGGACGATGGTCTAAGTAACAATGAAATCCATATTTAGAACAAGGGAAGGAAATTAAGCATATTTATCCCATGGTGGTATCTGTTAAGAAGTAAACCTGTTTGTTGGTTCAAGTTGTTAATAAATGGCCATACGCGTATCCTGTGTATTAGACCTACAGATGCCGTTCGTGCACCAGTTACGATAAGGCACTTTATTGTAATACATTGGAAGGTTGTAATATAATTATTCCAAAGGGTAAATAAAATGTTCAATTCTAAGCTTGTCCTCTTCCACTTGCTCTAGTCTATTTGAATTTTAACATATGTATAACCTACACTGTGACGTTTCAGATGCTCATCGTGCACACTAGCATAGCTCCATCAAGTTTTACTGCTTGTGGGGCGCGCACAGGTTTATTTATTTAGGCAGGGTTCCTCATTCAGTTGCCATCACAGCATATCCAATTTCAGCCTGTACCACATAAACCCATAATGCTGAAATTTGTAATAGTGCTGTGTAAGTAATAGTTGTATCTGTAGAAATAAAGAATACAAGGCTAGAGTAAGACATCGAAACCAAGATTTGGATACCACCTGTAATATGTCCACCTTAAGCAAATAAAGTAAAAATTAATTACTGCCAAAGTTGGGACCTTTTCATTCTCCAGGGATCTGCAGTGAAAGACAATCAACTGGATCGTTGACGTTAGAACTTTGTATTTGTCAAATAAATCTTATCAGCCAAAACAATTATTATTTACTTTTCTTACGCGTGTATCTTCATTCTGTGTTTGTTATAATGCCATTTTTATTATTACTAACTATAAATCCCACCCCAATGATGGGTTTTCTAATTGATATTCAGTTATTTATAGATTTTAATCATTGTTGACAAATCCTAACTCGTTTAATAGTGTATATAAAATCTCAGCACTGCTGTCCATTTGTTCGCACCACACATACAGATTTTAAGATAAGCGCCGGGAAACGCTACATGACTGCTGTAATTATCCTATTTGCGGAATTAACCCTTTGGAGTATTTATGACATTCAGCCTCATCATCCAAAATCTAAAACCAGAGTGACATGCTGAAGCATAATTTTGAAATAATTTTCTGGTATATTCATAACAAAGAGACTTCTCCATGGATGACATCAGTTGATTCTTAAGGGGCCCATACACGTTCAAAAAAAGCGTCAAAATTTTGCATCAAAATTTTGATATCAAAATTTTGATGCAAAATTTGAGTGTGTGTAGGACGTTTTGATGTCAAAAAAAGATTTGAAGCAAAATTGTGACTGATCAAATCCGTTTGATATTTTTGACGAGTCGTCAAATTTTTTTGATGCGATGTGTGGGCTCCTGTCAAAATTTTGATCAAACTTTTTAGTTCACAGGTGACTGAGAGGAGATAGGACCGCCATGTCTGTGAAGAAGGATGCCGAAAAGAAATTTTTGATTGAAGTTTTAGGGAGATTCTGTCAGCAGTATTTAAAAACGCTGACATTATCATAATCGAATTTACTTGCTAAGGATAATTATCCAAGGATTCTCTCTCTCTCTCTCTCTCTCTCTCTCTCTCTCTCTCTCTCTCTTCCAAAAAAAAAAGGAACAGACACGTGGAAAATCATACAGGATCCATTTCAGCAAGACAAAATCCACGCGGGATGGGCTTACATTACAGCTAAACCTGCGTTTCTTTTTTATTATTTTTTTACTCTGTCTCCTGTTTTACACAAAAATTAAACTATATAACTAACAAATACCTCAGGACAGCGCAAAAATGAGAAATATCCAACAACCAGATATAACTGGAATCATGAACCTTCCCTTACCCAAGCACTTATTATCAACCATAATTATTATTCGTTATAACCTTCCATATTATTCGTTATAACCTTTACGTTTCCGACATTTTCCTCTGCGTCAGAGCGTGGAATGTAAAAACTTCTCTTGCAAAGGTGAGCTGAATTTCTACAAAATGGCCTCTTCAACTAATAGCTATCGTTTCAATGAAACAAGGAATATTTCCACTTCATCTTTTCCTCTGTTCATGTTGCTCACAATGCCAACACTAGCGCTATGGCCACTGATGCATCCATGTCGAAGATTTTGACGATACTGAATTTTGATGGGAAAAACGCCTAAACGTGTGTGGGCAATTATGCATCAAAATTTTGTATCAAAGTTACACGTCAAAATTTTGATGCAAAATTTTGACGCTTTTTTTGAACGTGTATGGCCACCTTTAAGCTTCATTGTGAGGGGGGCTTACGACTTTCCCCAACCCCACCCTCCAACTACAAAGAACCTAAGCTGTTTTTGCTGATTCACATAATTTTGAGCTTTACTTTTCTTGCAAATCACGATTAATACATATTCTATGTTTAGGTGTGGTGATATTGCGTGTAAACCACTGGAAAACTAGTTGAAAACACCATTACAATGAAGCACTCTCGTTTAAGAACAAGTCGAATTGAGAAATCTAACTTTATACAAATGCATGTTCATACATATATGTATGTATGTATGTATGTAAGTTTAATACGCTAATCACTACAAACCTAAATCGAAGAGTAGGAAATTAATTAAGAAACTTTCACCTTCCGTGGGATGATTCGACTCGAGGCACGAGAATTTCCAGCGACAGCCAACGCACACACTATGACGAATTCAAGTCTAGTTTAGCTCATTCAGAATTCATTGAATTTATAAACATATTACTAGTGGTGGTCAGACCTACTTCCACCACCGAATCATTATGTTTCAGCGGCTGTTGTTTTTTAGGGTACTAAACAGTTTTAAGACAACAGCTTACACAAGAAAGCAATATGGGGTCACAGATAACATAGAAACGCGTTAACAAACTACTTAAGTATGCAAAAAACATTCTTCAAAACAGAAACATACTTAGTGGAAATATGAAGTGACTCCAAAGCACAACACAAAATTATGTTTGTAAAATATCGAACAGCTTGTTTTACTTTTGAATCGGTAAGAATAAAACTTTTCAACAACTCGTCCATCTTAAAGAGACCGTTGCTCAAGTTCATGCTATCGAAAGAATCGACAAGGCGTCCTTAAACTAAGAATCTGTCATGCACCTCTAGCCGATCCAGAAAATTTCATGGGGGCCAGACACCAATTTTCATATTATGCATATATATATATATATATATATATATATATATATATATATATATATATATATATATATATATATATATATATATATGATTATTTTTATAATAGGTTTTTATTTTCCCCATTTTTATATTTCTCATTTATGTTATTATTATCTAAAACTTCAACATTATTATTCTGTCATTATTTTTCATGGTGGGGCACGCCACGCCCTCCCCCTCCCCCTTCCCTGATCCGCTAGTGTCGTGTACTGATGAACTTTTAAGAACTACTCCAGCCGAATTCCAGTCCCTAGGCCTAGGGTGTCCAAAATCTCTTACGTGACAGAAGATGGCACTCGAGCTGTTTGTAACGCGTACATTATATTTATGCTATGTGACTCTCTCTCTCGTAGTTCCTTACCAGATTGTCCAATGTAAGGTAAATTACAAGTTGAGCAATCAATTTTGTACACCCCTTCTGTTGGCATTACTGGTTTATTACAAAATAATGAATTCTTGATGAACGAATTATCACTAAAAGAACATTAATTTTCAGACATTTTAAGCTATTTGTAATCGATAAAAATTCACAGCAGTATGGCAAAACTAAAATATTTTCAGCGTCAAAAATACTTAACCTCTCATTACAATATATATATATATATATATATATATATATATATATATATATATATATATATATATATATTGCGCTTTTGAAGCAACTATCAATAACATTTAATGGACAACACAATTCTCTTGCAATTTCGTAAAAATGAACTGGTGTCTATTCTGATTCCTGGTTGGTGTAATGGATCGGGCATGGCTTAGCCTATCTCCTTCCCTCTCTTGCCCCAGGTTAACAAGCGGTCTATGTAAGTCATTTACTCATTCACTGGTTCTTCCTACTACTTCATTTATTTCGTTTTCTATCTCTAGCAAGTCATCGTTCAATTTCCAATGTGAGTAATTTTTTCTAAAGAGTTTGACTGTGAAATTCCCAGGAACATAGCCAAACTAATGAGGTTGTTACAAATCTTCATGGTAATTACTGGCTAACCTGAAGCAGAGTATCCAAGGTGAGGTAGAAACCAAATTTGCCTGTTCATTTAGCCAGTTATATAACTGAGTACCCAATAGACCATTACTCTTCTCTGTTTTCCACTTTTGTGGCATTTCTGCCAAACTGATCACTGGCTCTGTCCCTCCTACAGTTGATTATATTTCCCTATAACACTCCTCTATCTCCTTCCATGTTGTAATTAAGTCTTCGTCAGGATGTATATAGTAACCCAAATCGCCTCAAAAGAAGTCTAAACATTTCTTAGCTTCATTGAATTTTCCTTCGTCCTTTCCCAACAACGGCCTTCAATGCTCGATCCTTGTCCATAAGTCACAGACATCTTCATCATCTTTACGTTCCCAAAATCGTGTGAAATTGTTATCTTGCATTAACTGTGTTATCTTGCGTGTAATTGTGTTGAAACTGTGTTATCTTGCATGTAACTGTTGAAACTGTGCGTATAATTGTGTTCAAATTGTGTTAGGTAGAGTCAAATTGTGTTTTATGTAAGTATTGAAAATGTGTTATCTTATGTGTAATTATGTTGAAATTGTGCTATCAGTATGTAATTGTGTTGAAAATGTGTTATCTTGCGTGTAATTGTGTTGAAAATGTGTTATCTTGTGTAATTGTGTTGAAATTGTGCTATCTGGTATGTAATTATGTTGAAAATGTGTTATCTTCGTGTAATTGTGTTGAAATTGTTGTGTTATCTTGAGTGTAATTGTCTTGGAAATGTGTTATCTTGCATGTAATTTGGTTGAAATTGCGTTATCTTGCATGTAATTGTTGAAATTGTGCCATCTTGCATATAATTAGGTTGAACTTGTGTTAGCTTAGTGAAATTGTGTTATCTTGTATGTAATTGTGTTGAAAATGTGTTATCTTGTGTATAATTGTGTTGAAATTGTGCTATCTGGCATGTAATTGTGTTGAAAATGTGTTAATTTGCGTGTAATTGTGTTGAAATTGTGTGATCTTGAGTGTAATTGTGTTGGAAATGTGTTATCTTGCGTGTAATTGTTGAAATTGTGCTATCTTGCACATAATTGTGTTGAAATTGTGTTATCTTGTATGTAATTGTGTTGAAAATGTGTTATCTTGCATGTAATTGTGTTGAAATTGTGCTATTCTGTATGTGATTTTGTTGAAAATGTGTTATCTTGCGTGTAATTGTGTTGAAATTGCGTGATCTTGAGTGCAATTGTGTTGAAATTGTGCTATCTTGCATATAATTGTGTTGAAATTGTGTTAGCTTGCGTGTAATTGTTGAAATTGTGCTATCTTGCGTATAATTGTGTTAGCTTGCGTGTAATTGTTGAAATTGTGCTATCTTGCGTATAATTGTGTTAGCTTGCGTGTAATTGTTGAAACTGTGCTATCTTGCGTGTAATTGTGTTGAAATTGTGTTATCTTGAGTGTAAATTTGTTGAAATTGTGATATCGTGCATGTAATTGTGCTGAAATTGTGTTAACTTACGTGTAATTGTTGAAATTGTGCTATCTTGCATGTAATTGTGTTGAAATTGTGTTATCTTGCGTGTAATTGTTGAAATTGCGCTATCTTATATGTAATTGCATTGAAAATGTGTTATCTTGCGTGTAATTGTGTTGAAATTGTGCTATCTCCTGCAGTATGTAATTGCGTTGAAAATGTGTTATCTTGCATGTAATTGTGTTGAAATTGTGTTATCTTGAGTGTAATTGTGTTGACACTGTGTTGTGTGTAATTGTGTTGACACTGTGTTGTGTGTAATTGTGTTGATACCATATTGTGTTATCTTTTGTGTAATCACTGCGCAGGAAGAATCTGTCATATTGTGTGTTAGGCTATTAATTTTTGCGTCCTTCATTTCTCGTAATTTCTCGGTTTGCGAAATTTAATATTGGAGGACCTCCTCGTGGCATAAGATAACAGGAATTGCGATAAATATCCATAAACAAAATCAAGACAAATTCAAATAATCACGTTAGAAAAAAATTTCAGACGAGCGGTGAGAAATAAAATCAGTCTGAACATTAAAATTTTTCTTTAAACTGGATGTCGAAGAAAGAAAAAACTTCAGACACTGCGATAATATATTAAAAGTAAAAATAAAAATATATACTTTACAAAAAAGAAAGAAAATTTTGGAACACCACGATAAAAAATAACTCTATCAATATTGGATAGCAGAGTTGTTAGACCTATTTAATGGAAAGAGTGAAGTAAGGAAACATTTCAGGAAAATCAGTTTCTTCGTATGTCAAAGTAAACTAGATGAAAATGAATTTTTTTTCTTGCGTAATGACAAACTAAATTCTCTCTCTCTCTCTCTCTCTCTCTCTCTCTCTCTCTCTCTCTCTCTCTCTCTCTCTCTCTCTCTCTCTCTTTTAATTCAGAAACTATTTGAACTTTAACAGTACGTGTACCGTTTGTTGTTAGGTTTATGACACTTTTTTCATTCTCTCTCTCTCTCTCTCTCTCTCTCTCTCTCTCTCTCTCTCTCTCTCTCTCTTAATTAACAAACTATTTGAGCTTTAAGAGTATTTCTAACGTGTATGCTGTTAGTCTCTCTCTCTCTCTCTCTCTCTCTCTCTCCTCTCTCTCTCTCTCTCTCTCTCTCTCTCTCTCTCTCTCTCTAGTATGCCATGATATTGGACAAATTTGAGGATGAAATCCAAAAACTTACTTCTAATGTGGTGCAGAGGACAGCATTCCAGTCTGTTCCCACTCCGCTGCCAAAATTCAAATGGTGATTTCATCAGCATTCATTAATCACATCAGTCGCTTCTTTCGTTCAAAATCTAGCTGATGAGGTCACCAGATCATCCTTTATCCTCCTCCCAGAGGTGAAGGATACAGGATGATCTGGTGACATCGTTTTATCCTTCACCGCAGGCGCTACCAGAAAACCCTGTAGAAGTGTCTACGGAGTTTCAAAGTCTTGGCGGGTTCTTGTCTTACGTAGGAACGATGTTCGTTTCTCGCTATCAGTTACTTTTACTTGAGCTGAAGGAAAGGTAAACTGCAATATGAATTAATTTTTCTTAACTAATGCACTATACGTATTACAATTCCACTTATTTTTACTATGCTGCCACTATAGAGTCAACTAGGCCGTCACTTACGTGTTTCGTGAAATCGCTTGCACACTTCACACAGAGAGCTTTACAGTTTACACCATGCTGAGCCTAATTCCTCCCTATCCTCCTACTCGATCTTAACTGACTAACCTGAGTGACCTTGTCGGCTACTTTCAGGGCGTAAGTTAACAAGGTTTCATAACCGCTTCGTAGTCCGTAATCATTTTTTCACTATTTCACGACTGACTATCCCGTCCCCGAGTTGCTTTCGACAAATTGTTGAGTCTGTTCCTTTAGCCTTATCGGCTATGCTTCGGCTTCGCTTTTGCTGAGAACGCAAACGTAGCTTTTATGAGGAGAATGAAAAAGACTGAAGTCATTTTTCTATGATTTCGCGTATAGGACAACCGTAAGCACTCTTGGAACAATCGCTAACGCCTGTCAGTTATTCGCGATGAACAAAATTTTTCTGCAATTTTTTTTTCAATCTCTCTCTTCTAATGATCACATGGATCTCTAATAGTCTGTAATAATTATATATATATATATATATATATATATATATATATATATATATATATATATATATATATATATATATATATAAAGTATATAAGTATTACAGACTCTTAGACATCCATGTGATCATTAAAAGAGAGTGCTTGAAAAAAAATTGAAGAAAAATTTTGTTCATTGCATATAATTGACAAGCGTTAGCGTTTGTACAAGAAATGCTTACGATTGTCCTATACGTATGTTTTTATTATGCAATTTTATGAATTTTGCTGTTTATCATATGGACATATACCGTACATACACAAATTTTGTCTCTCTCTCTCTCTCTCTCTCTCTCTCTCTCTCTCTCTCTCTCTCTCTCTCTCTCTCTCGTCCTTAAAGCGATTCGTAATTACTAGAAATTTGTGTACTAGTTTTCTCTTTATTGCACGGCAGCTGGCATAAACAGAAACTATATATATCACTGAAAAGTAATTCATCGTACTTTTGCTGGTGCAAAAAACAAAAAACTGTAACTTCTACTCAGGCGAATATTTTTTTCAGGACAAACTATTAGGACAGTATAGATGTTTCCGCTCATATTTAACTTGTTATTGTCTTGAATATGCCACAATAAATTAAAAGCCTTTAACTTCAAAATGGAACAGAACAGAGTCACGAAATGAAGCGTAATTTTACACACAGTGATGTGAGGATATTACCCATCACATAATTAGACCGAGGTGGCAACACAGCCAATTGGTTTCTTTCTCACGTATTAGTATACAACAGCTAGCCTAAACAACAACAACAACAACAACAACAACAACAACAACAACAACAATAATAATAATAATAGTAATAATAATAATAATAATAATAATAAAATATATCACCTGAAAGGCAAGTTGTCATAGTTTCGCGTGATTCAAAAGTTTAACATACCTCTATTGCTGTTTTATCTGTGAATATTTTATAATGGCTAAGTTCTGAACATTTTCAACGGCTGCCTTCCCCTGGCCATTTTACCTTTATTATTTCTTTGAAATTTTTAATATGCCATGATCAATTAAAGCATTCTGTTTCTAAATACACCAGAGCGGGTATCGTAACATGAACAGTAACTTCAAAGAGGACGATCGAAGAAAATATATATTTACATCTACGCCACTGTGGATTTCTTCACCAATAATAATAATAATAATAATAATAATAATAATAATAATAATAATAATAAGAACATATCGGGAGAAGACCCTCTTTTAGGCAGGTAATGTTTAATGAAATTGCTGCATATAATTTGTACAGTCTACTCTGTACAAAATAGAGAAGACTCTATACAAATCAAAAGCAGCAATTTCATTTAATAATAATAATAATAATAATAATAATAATAATAATAATAATAATAATAATAATAATAATAGTAATGAACCTGAAAATTAACCTTTTCTGTCAGTATACACTGACAAGTGATGCCTGTGCCAGTGAGTAATAGAGTAATATTTTTTGAAATATATAATAAAATAGCAAATAAAATCAAATATACAGTATATTTACATCTACACCACTGTAGATTTCTTCACGATTATAGTGACTCATGCTCCAAGTTAAATATATCTTAATTTAACCAGACCGCTGAGCTGATTAACAGCTGTCCTAGGGCTGGCCCGAAGGATTAGACTTATTTTACGTGGCTAAGAACCAATTGGTTACCTAACGACGGGACCTACAGCTTAATCCGAACCACATTATAGCGAGAAATGAATTTCTATCACCAGAAATAAATTCCTCTTCTTCTTCACTGGCCGGTCGGAGATTCGAACTCGGGGCCAACAGAGTGGTAGCTGAGAACGGAACCCGCTCGTCCAACGAGAAACTCGACTCATGCTTTAATTATTATTATTATTATTATTATTATTATTATTATTATTATTATTATTATTATTATTATTATTATTATTATTATTATTAACTGATTCATTAAAATTGATAATTTATTAATCCTCTTGTACTCGTGACATTGTCATCGTACCTAAAGCATTTAAAAATTACAGTCATAATATTGTTATTAATTTCTACCATTGCCATTGGTTGCAACATCTATGCTATGTCATTTTGTTTGTTAGGATGTACGACCAATATAGCTGATGAAAATGTAGATTTCACAAATTCACTAATGGTACAAATGAGAACCAATTTAGGATTTTATTTATGCGACAATCCAGACCATATTTAGCCAGGACATTGGCGCCCTGTGATTAGCACATTCCCAAGTAAAAAGAGAGAGAGAGAGAGAGAGAGAATCAAACACTTGCTGTAGGCATTTATCAGCTTTTACTTTCCCTGGCATTAAAATCTTAGTATGCTCAGTGAAACTGCAAACAACTCCTTCCTTATCAGCCTTATCAAAAGTTTCTCAAATATCAGTTCAGCGATAAGAAACCCTTCTCCCGAAAACCGTTACCCACAGTCTACTGCACCCTCAACCATTTTCTTCTTGTTCTTTCTTTTCTTCTCGTTCTCTCCGGGCACAGGGTACATAAGGGGCGTTAGTTGATCGTGCTATTCTCGCTTCATTTTCAAGACTGTATCCAATTGTAGTATTTTGTATGGTATAGGCATGGATGATCTAGCTTTGCAAACTGTCCTAAGTATTATTATTATTATTATTATTATTATTATTATTATTATTATTATTATTATAGGTAAAAAGATGTGATTACACACGCACACACACTATATGTATATATATATATATATATATATATATATATATATATATATATATATATACATATTTATGAGGTAAAAAAGCTTGCGTAAGAAAAGGTTGATTTGAGCATTTTTTGAAGGTTCGGTCATGTGGGGAAAAGGGAGAAAATAGACTGGTGAAAAAATGTATATTTCAGAATTGTTGGGAGGGAAGAGAGTAACTTAGACCTACTATGTAGTGAATGACACTATATGTAGGGGCTCGACGTGACCGAATGAGTCTCCTGTGAAGGTATAAAGCAACTAATGTTGTGTGAGTGATACTGAGAGCCTTGAAGCTAAGCAATCACATAAATAAATGAACTCCATTTTCCTTGGCTTACAATCGCCCATCATCTTTTGCTGCCTGTCGCCTCTCACAGTTTTCGGACCATGATTTATCAATCAATACAATAATGATGAAAAATAGACTCTTAAGCCTTAATGGCACGTGAGACGTTAGACTGGAAATTAAGTTTTCTTCAAGATTGGATAATTTTCCAACTTAGTCCGACCTGATACTGCAGCGTACATTGTGCCCGTCACTGACGCACGGGATAAGATGTTTGGAAATGGCGCATAATGGCTTTGAAAATACCGAGATTCAACCTAGGTCGATAAGAATTCTTCTATAGCATTAGCCATCATTTAGATTACTCTCAAGACGAGTCGGATACACGTAAAGATGGTGAAAACATAGTCTTTGATGCAGTCCACAGTGACACGAGGAATTATTGTACTGTCACTGTGCGTAGGTGTCTTTTAGTTATAAAATCAATGCAATAGGAGGAGTCGCAGGAAAAGACGAAAAATAACACGGCTTCTTCCACAATCTCTTGTAAACGTTTGCAGAAAGCTTGTCTTATAATTTCATTTTAAAATTATGTTTAATCATGACATGCTTTAAACACACTACATACGGTGAGCTTTATTAATTATTGTATTATTTGGATGTCCTGAGTGAACACGAGAAAATCCGTTCTTCTCGAGATAACAAAGACAATTACAGTTATTCGTTCGGCATTTATCATCTTTAGTTTCTATTTCCCATTCGTTATTTTTCATCACACGTGTAGAAAGGCCCATTTACTCCTCCAGCAACAGTAAAAGCAATTTCGCGGTATTAATATTTATGAAGATATCAGGTATTAACGTAATAACATTACAAAGAAAGGGAAAAATGTTGCTCAAAAGTAGCAAAATCGAAGGAACGTTGGCAACGCTGATTGCTTAATCGAGGCGTCGTCAAGAGGAAAATGGTCGACCAACGAGTAATGGAGGCGACCGTCTAGTCGTTTATTGTAAGTTACTCGTTTTCACGTTATTGTGTGTGTGGAATGCAGTGATGTATATATCAAGTGCTTTGTTTGTGATGTGTCTGTATGTGAGGGGGAACCCAGAAAAGCGGGAATGTGTGTGAATTTGACATTGCACCAACGAGCCGCAGGAAGCGCTGGCCATTGTTGGTTGTGTTCAGTTACCGTACGCTCGAAGTGGGAAAATTTAATTTAATTCGTATGATTAGAATATTTCGTCTCTTTTATGCCTCTAGATATGAACAGCCAGTGTGTACTGTAGTGTGTAGCTGAGTGCAGGTACCTAACAGTACCCGCTTTTTAAACTATGGTAGAGATTTTGATTCGTATTGCGGCAAATGTCTTCAAATGTGGCCGAGGGGGTTGGGGGGAAGGACGGACCCGGGGTGTACTCTCTCTCTCTCTCTCTCTCTCTCTCTCTCTCTCAAGCTATTTGCGCGCAAGACAAAATCAATAATATCGTACGGAAAAAGCCTTGAAAGGTGGCGCCGCCGTTAAGGGAATTTTTGGTGGCCCCACAATGTAAACGTCATTGGTAGGCATATGTTTGTAACATGAGGCATGGAGTAGTTTAGTGGGTCCATATTTACCTTTTACATTAACGGTTACGCCGGATGCAAATGTCATCCCGTGTTCATTCTTCAGACGGAAACTTTGTCTAATGTTAATGTCGCATACTGTGCTTGGCCGCCAGACTTGAGGATAGGCCAAAGCTGTAATAATTATATGCCGCGCAGACTATTAATTGGCAATGCAGGCTCGATGTACATCATTTAGGTTGTCCGAATTAATTATATTCGCAAACTTTATTGTACGGGAGCGTTAGTAAAACTTGTCAGTCGGTTTTTTTTGCCGGGGCGGGAAGCAAAAAGCTTCAAATGTACTGGTGTGTAGGCCTATGAAGAGATTCGCCTGACTGCGGCAGGTCAGCGAGAGTTAGAGGCCGAAGTTCGATTATCCTGGGCCAGCAGCCGTTATATAAAGGCCACAGCTTTTTTTTTTACTTTGTCGTTGTTGTTAATACTGTAGTAGTGACAAGTAGTTATTACTAGGCCTATAGAAAAAATTTATTGTCACTAGGCCTAGGAAAAAATTCTACTCTGTTACAAGGACATTGGCAGTTTAACATTGTCTTATTTATAGGCAAACCTACTTGATTATGTGACACAGATGGTATCTGTAATTAAAAAAGGACCAGTTTGCTTTATTCTTTCATTGATATTGTAGTTTTGTAATTGTGTTTGCCAGGGGTCAGCAACCTCCGGCCTGTGGGTCACATCCATCCTGTGAGGGATGCCATCTTGGCTGCTAGCTTAGCACTTGGCCACTAATTATCTAACATTTGTTACCTAGTCTAATGTGTTCAGCAATCCTTATAGTAAATTTGATTTGGCACTCCATCGAGACTGCATAGCTGTCTGGCTCGCTTTCTCCAAAAGGTTGCCAACCCCTGGTTTACACTGTCTACTTTGTGATACTCCAGGAGCAATTCCATAGCTTGAGTTTGGTGAATGTTACCTTCAAACCTAAAATGCAGTACCAAACTCAGAAAGCCAAAGTTCATAGTTGAAATTATTAATGTCTGTTAGTAATTGACGTTAAAGCAACTCGTGCATCACCTTGTCGATCTTTCCTGAATACACTGGCTTTTCAACACTCTGAACACTACACTGCCCTTGTAGACATCATTGAAAAAGAATGCACTAACTCAACAGTTGTGTAAATATTTTTAGAAAAATCTTGAAAAGTCATTAATTGACAAAATATGAAAGGGATCACATCAAAGGTTTTTTGACATAAACAGTTATCGGTTAGTGTTAACTGTTACAAGATGAAAAAAGTTGAATGGTTAGTCTATAAGACTGGATAGGTTCCTTCGAACAAGGTAACAGGTGAAATGTAAACATGTTATTTTTGCATTCTGCCAGTTTCTCATAACTGTACATTATAGACGAAAAATTAGGCATGTCTAAGTATGTGGTATGCATGCTTATATATCTAAATACTGTTAAATATTTTACATTTTGTGGAACCTAATATCAACTAGTTTGTATTATGGTGAGAATATTAATGTGAACAGTAGTCATAGAGATGGCTTATTTATTGTCAGGGTAGAATTATTATTCCTTTTATATTTATGCTTGCAGCTCATTAAACTACTGTCACACTCATTTTTTTATAGTTTTTATGTTTTAAAGTTACACAAGCTGTAAATTTTATAAGTTCTGTGTATGAGTAATCCCAAACCGCATTTTTACCGTAGTTGTGGTGATTCCATGATATATAGCTTAACCTGAATTTTTTTTAATAAGAAAATGAAATTGTTATTCATATCAGTCGTTTTATTGCAATTATAGGGGCATTTATACAATTTTATCTTGAGTAGAAGCTTTTTGTGTTGATAGTGACTAATGTTAGGTGTTTGATTTTCCAAGAAATATGAGGGAGTATTTAATGTTCTTGTAGATACTCCATAATTTGTGTAATTGATTGGTTCCTAAAAATTTGTCTTGCATTAATAATTTTTTCTCATAATAGGTACCATGGAGGAATTACTTTCTTTGAAGTGGAACAACCATCGTTCCACGTTTCTCCACATTTTGGGCGTGCTCAGGGACAAGGTAAGGAAGTTAGTTTTGGCTAGCTTGCAGTAAATTGAAAATAGATAAAAGTTCATGTAGTTGGATGTTACAGTAATTAGTTTTGTTGAGGCATTGTTGAATAGTGCTCATATAGGCTTTGTAAGTTTATGATTTATCAAATACAAGGCTTAGAAGACTATGACATCAAAAGCTGATGCCCATAATTTGCTGAAATGAAAAGTAGAGGAAAATTAGAATAAAGATAAGCCAACAAGCCAATAAATATAGATATTCATTACATATGCAACAATGTAATTGTATTGTTCTAGAGGAATTTTAAGTGTCATTCGTTAGGTAATAACAAATGACTTAAAAAATAAGTGACAAAAGAAAAAGCAGAGGTATTTCGTGACTTCGTCTCATGGGAAAGCTTAAATTTGGCAGTCGTAGACAGTGCACTGGATAACAACTCTGCACCCTTGTGCAGTGCACTTCATCCAGTAACTTGCAGAACATTTGAAAAAAGTAACCGTGTTAATGTTTAATCGTGGTGAATAATGTTTAAAAAATGATCGTGTTATTGTTCAAAAAGAGATTTTATTAATATATAATAATTAAATCAAGTGGAGGTGTAAGACTTGAAAATTTTTTGTATCGGAAAACTTGTCACTGTGATGTAAAAAGCGTTATTCTTTAGAGTAAAAAGTAAAATGATCACATTGAAGGGGTTAGGGATTAGCCAGTGTTCTTTATGATTGACCTCTGAATTATATGGTCTGTAGCAGGTTTATTTTCATCATGGAATGGTATTTCTAATTATTGATAACAGGAATTGTAAAAGAAGCAGACTAATTGGGTAGCTTTGCTGTTGGAAGTGAGGCATTTGTGAGAACTCTCACTTGTATATTTGCTTGCTAGTCAAGAATTTATAGGAATTCATTTTCTCGCACTAAGGCTTTTTTTTTTTTTTTTTTTTTTTTTTTTAAGAGAGGCACAAGTCAATTGGTTGGAAAATTGCTATATAGATTTTGACTCCTTAATTTGTGTCAGAATGATCAGTTCTTAGAAAAAAAAAATTAACATTGGTAAAGTTATCAGTAGTACGGTAAAATTATCAGTAGTATAAGAGTCAAATATATGTGTGTACTTTTGTGTCAGATTTTTTTTTTTTTATACTGACTGTAGACAGATATTTTATGTACTCTTACTTTTGAATCAATTTTTTTTAACAGCAATCTTACACTGATGTGACCCTGGCATGCGACGGCAAATTCTACAGTGTCCACAAGTTGGTGTTGTCGACGTGTAGTGATTACTTTTGTGCCATGTTTGAGAAAACTGCTTGCAAGAGCCCTGTTATAGTGCTGAAAGACATCAAAAGTAATGACCTAGAGGCCTTGCTAGACTATATGTACCTTGGTGAAGTGAATGTGAGACAGAGTGACTTAGCGTCTTTAATAAAGGCTGCAGAAAACCTTAGAATAAAAGGACTTGCCGTACCTGATGATGAACCCCCTTCTAAAAAGGGAAGTGTTGGTGCTCCTAGTCGTAGAGACGGTGGTAGTGGTAGTCCCCCTGCAAAAAGAAAACGTAGAGACGAAAGTGAGGATGGTAGGGAAGATGTAAGACCCTCTTTGGGGGAGTTGCATACCCCTCCCCCTCCTTCTTCTAGACCAAAGAGCCCTGGAATTCAGCGGCTAAGCCCTTCCCCCCTTAGAACCCCTCAGGAGTCTCATGCCTCAGAAGACCGTGATAACCGTCCCCTTTCTTCGCCGGCGGAGACCTCCTCCACACACTCGCAAGCACAAATACCCCACCAGTCATCGCAGCAATCATCGTTACAATCTGCTCAACAATTAGGTGATCAAATTTCCCAGCCAATGGGTAATCAGTTTAGAGGGGAAGAGACTCCATATGTGAAAGTGGAAATGACTGATGATGAAACAGATGGTGCCAATAGGGACACTTATAGTATAAGTAGTGAGAATTTTAAAGAGGAGGGGGATGTAGGGGGTGAGCTGAGCAATGACCTTCCAGAATTCCTTCAGCAAGCGGCGTCCAGTGCCTTAGCCGGCACTTCAGCCTCTTACCACCAGTCCTTCGCGGGACCCTCAGGCTTCCAGCCGGTGAGTTGAGAATCATATGTCAGGGAACTCTACAATCTCTTAATTCATGGTAACGGTATATTATGTGACCTTTTTCCCTATGTTATTTTTATAGTTTTTTCTTTAAGTATGGTTGTGTACTGTTGTCCTTTGGCAAAACCACTTAAAGGTATCATGTGCATCTTAGAAGTATACTTGTATTTATCACTTCTTGAGCAAATAATTCCCTCCTTTTCCTTTGCCTTTTTTGTTACTCATTTTCTCCTGCCTTTTTTCTTATGTTTTCAAAAGGTTTTTACAGATTATATTAGGAGACTAGATGGAAATGTGCTGGGTAGGCAGCACTTCATTTTTATTTTTGTGCTTATTTCAGGTGATGTATCACAAATTTTGCAATTTTGCCATTGTTGCAAACTTACATTATGTGTAAAGTTGTGTGGTGGTTTTTGTTTGTACTGTACAGTATTTGGTATCATATTTTGTAATATATGAGGTATTGCAACAGGAGAACTTTGGTAACCTTGTCTTAAATTTAAAAATAAAAAAAGATTAAACAAGTAGGCTAGTGTTGTTAATGCTCAAAGGAGGCATTTTCTTTTTCTTTCCTCAGGAGGTGTCTAGCTGGCATGGAGACGGACAGTCCTTGCCAGGCAATTTTCCTGGAATAGGCTTTCCGCCTACCTCGCAAGAAAATCCACCAGGGGTGAGTGTTACTAATTGTTGTTTTTACAGTGAAGCATCACCATTTCTGGTTACTTCCGGAATTTTGATTGGGCATTAACTAGAGCAACTAAGAATTTGGAATGCTAATTTGTGTTCTTGCCCACTGAAGAAAGAGGCATGGACCACCATAGGGAAGAATGTTCTCTTCCACAAGGGCAAGCAGTTTATCATGTATAATGGGCACAGTTGATTAGCCCAATTAATATTTAATTGTTTCAGTTACAAAGCGTTCTCTTCTAAAGACTTGTGTAACCTAGAAGTTGAAAGTCAGCAAAATTTTGGTTGGGTTTGATTTCAGATCCATATAGTTTTATGGTATCTTAATAAAGCTTTTGCATTTTTGGCATTGTTATAAATCTTGGACATCTGCCATAAATTGCATAATCAATGATTTTTTAGTTTATAGCATCAGTACAAGTAGAGTAGCTTGTTCTTGGTTGTAAATGATTTTCTTTAACAATTTCAAGACTGTTTCGTTGTTAGTTTTCTTTTGAGTCACCATACGTATTTCATTGTCAGTGTTCTTTTGAGTCACCATACTTAATGCAGAAAAATTTGCCAAGAACAGTTTGCATTCCATTTCTCTTAGTATAGTTTTTTTTTTTTTTTTTTTTTTTTAGATGTGCATTGAAGAAGTAATGTCATGTAATGAAATACCCTTACAATATCAATATTTGCTTCAGAAGATGCTCTGTATGGTTATGCTTCACTTTTATAAAGGGATTGATGAGTTTATACCTAAGAATTCAGTTATATAGCAATTGGCACTTTACTATGGAAATTATCTGTTAGTACCTTTGGATGGCAGCCCACTTTATCATTTAGAATTGATTTTTGAGGACTATATTCATCAAGATGATAAATTATTAGAAATTGGTGAAGAAGACCACAGAAAATGCTCACATCACATCACATAGGGCATCAATCATTAGAAGGGCCTGAGGAGTATGGGTTTGGAAAAGAGAAGTTTGATGGTCTTGAAAAGTCAAGGAGAGGTTAGATTAAGAGTCTGATGAATTGGAGAATGGGGAGGGATTAAAAATCTGCGTGGCAGATGTACACAAAATATGGGAGATTCATGGTTGGTTAGGGTGCCAGATCTTATAAACGAATAAGTGATAGTTGATTGTTACGGGAAAATATACATGGGACATTTGAGATGGTTTGGTGTCTAGGTGAGAATGATAAAAGCATATGTAGGTTAGGGTAATAAATGTAGTTATAACAGGCTAGCAACCAGTGGAAAGGCCGAGATCACAGAGAAGCGTAATAAATCAGGCCTTGGTTTCTAGAGAAGAAACATCAGATAAGCATTGATAATATAAGGTTTGGGGATGGGTGGTTGAGCACTAATGATAAAAATGGGGCGTTTGTAATTTTGTTTTTTGTGAGGGTAATGAGTATTCAGGGTGTTTTGCTTTAGATTTTGGGTGGTTTTTGACAATGGTGTTGATTAAATGGGTTTCTTGACTGGGTTCCCATTGTTGTTAGATGTAGTGGTGGGGAAACATGAAAAATGGCATGCACCATAAAGCTATATAAACAGCCTGGAAAATACAGTACTGTATACAGTTTATGTACAGGGGAATAGAACATAAATCCTAATTGTCTTATTAACTTGGAGTACATGTAATTCACAAAATTAAAAATACGATGTTGGCTA
Source organism: Macrobrachium rosenbergii (assembly GCF_040412425.1). Lineage (NCBI taxonomy): Eukaryota > Metazoa > Arthropoda > Malacostraca > Decapoda > Palaemonidae > Macrobrachium > Macrobrachium rosenbergii. Next base: position 22,210,256 of record NC_089749.1, read on the forward strand.
GACCAACATAGGCTATCAGAGAGCCAGTTTCTCTATATTTTACAAGTTCAGAAATTTGATCAACATTTCACAATCCCTCTTACTCTTTGCCTTTATCAACTTCATTCTGAGCTGGTAACCTAGAAGGCAGGCTATGCGAGAGGGAAGAAGTTTAGCTTTCGTATGCTTTCTCCAGAGAAGAGAAGATTTTTTTTGTATAAGATCTGCCATGCAGAAAAATGGTATATTTTCCAGATTTATTCGCTAATATCATAGCCTTGAGATCTTTGTGAATTTTTAAAACCCTTTATGTATGGACTTATGACCCAGTTGTGTGTACCCTTGAAAGGTGCAGGGAGCCCAGGCCTCTGGCTACAGTGGGTTGGATTTACAGCAGTGTGGATGATTTTGTATTGTTTAAAGTTATCAGGCACCATATTTCTTGGACAAGGATGAATTTTTAAATAATTAAAAGCAGGTGGAAATTGGTGAAATGCAGTATATGATTATGAAACTGATTTATGAAAATTTGGCTTTTAAGCCAAGCATTGGGTACTATCAGCCATTCAGCACTTACGGTAGTGAAAAGAGGGAGATGGAGTGACTGGTCAGTGTGATAGAAGAAAGGAAGTGGGAATGGAGGTAAAGGTAATGGCTAAAAAGTGGTTGTAGCTAGGGCCTGAACTGACACTGCAAACAACCTTTAGTAGTGCCTACATCGCACCACGCGAGGTGGACTGATGGCACAAACCCCTTTATGTGGAAATACTTTGGGGGAGATGACAGTATATTTTGAATAATTAAGAGAGAATTGTATATTAGTAGAAGTCTCTCTTGAGGTCCCCTAGGTGGAGCTTGTGGATGATGTTCAGTGAGTTGTATGCCACTTGATGAACTGGTTTTGGTATTACTGGTCTCCTAATCTGTTAGAGAAGCCAAATACTCACAAAATATTTTGAATGAGATATTGCAACTTGAAGTGGCTCTCGTTAGTAATAATACTAAGAGTGGAGTATTATTTGCTGACTGGACCTAGCCCTTCTGTCGACAGCAGTTCCTTATCAGTTTGTGCAGGCACATTTATGCTGAGAGAATGTCTGCTGTGGGTGGATTGAGGAAGGGTGGGAGTTCTCTCTCTTCGCGATTCATAGATATTAGTGGTGTGGTCTGGATGATACACTAGTTTAACAAATTGTTAGTTTGCCTGGTTACCAGTAGGAGCACAATTACACACAGTGAATGATGACTCATTTATTGACCCTTGTTTTTCTTTGCCTTAGATCTCCCTGCACTATACAAATGCCTTAATGATTGAGGTTCAAAAGTTTACTTTGTAAAAATATAGACTTTATAATGCTTGTGTGCTGTCCAGCTTGCTTGTAAAAATATAGACTTTATAATGCTTGTGTGCTGTCCTGCTTGCTTATGGTGTGAAGGAATGGCCCACCTATGCACCATTTCAAGAAGTCTTATAGCCTTTGCTCAAGGAAAATTCTTGTGATACATATGCCTAACAGAATGACAGGTGTGGAGGCCCTGAACAAGGACAGTTCTGACTTTCATACCCATGTAAGTAGGAATAGTCACTGTTATATAGGCAATTTTAAAGGAATGGATGAAATTGAATAAAAAAAAAATTACATGAAGAAATATGTGAGAAGGGAAAGGCTGGAGGACAATTTTTTGCCACTCAAACGTCAGAAGTGTAAATCTATCTCAATTCTAAACAGTTCATAGAGAAGAAAGTGGCCAGAACCAAAGTCCATGGAGACAGAAATTCCAAGAAGGCTTTGTCATTGTATAGAGGTTTGATGAACAGAGGTGTTTTAGATGGCATAATTAATGCACACCATAAGCAGTAATGCTTGGTGGAGCATTGGCAGCAGTAGTCATCATAGGGACAGTTTTACCATTTCTCTTTGTTTCAGAAATGGCTGGGGGGTGAGGGGGCATGGGCAGGGTTTTCACAAAACACTGTATCACCAGACCAAGGAAAAGTTCCCTAGTCATTAATTTTTTAATGTATCATTACAATTATGGGTTCATTATTTTAATAGTGCACAACTAGAATAAAGTATGTAAAAGTTTTCCCAGACTGTATTTGTTGCTACCCTAACTTGTATACATACAGTGAACTTATATATAGTGGCAATATATGGCCTCTAGGAAGGGTCCCGTTAGGGGATTAACATCTACATTGCCTTGCATGGCACATTCTTGACTATAGGATGAAACTTGAAGATTGAGAATTATGTATATAAAGTGGAGAACCTCATTCGAGAATTATGTATATAAAGTGGAGAATCTGAATGAGGTACAGTAAAATACTTCACACTGATATTGTCAGCTGCGTGTCTGAGTTATCATCTTAGAAATGCCTCGTGTAAACACAAAATGACTCAACCAATCACCTCACATACGGCTATATTTTATAATTGATATTGCAGGCTTTCTTAGAGATCATAAGTCAGAAATATTGGCATCTTTGGACCTAATAACTTAGTAACTTGTACCTAGTGAGTGTTTCTTCTTAAGCCTGTGACAAATAATCATTAGAAGTATCTGATGTTCCCTTACTTCCTTTGACCTATGTACCTAGTGAGTGTTTCTTCTTAAGCCTGTGACAAATAATCAATAGAAGTATCTGATGTTCCCTTACTTCCTTTGACCTATTGAATAGCAGAGGAAGATCAGTTATAAATTACTCTTAAGCTGAGGAAAATCAGGAAATTACACCTTAGCTGAGGAAAATGACTTGGTAACTTGCACCAATACACTTAACTGTTCACCATATCCATTTTTCCTGTCATGAAAGTACACTAAAAGGAATTGAACAGGTGGGGTGCAGGGTGTTAAAAATCTGAATAGTGGGCGAGAGCTAGTGTTCTATGTTTGGCTCTGCTGTTTACTTGTTTGGTATTCCCAGCCTGAGAAGAACCCTAAAAGAGTTCAGAGGTCTGGTTAAACAAATCATTTATAACTAACTAACTTGTTTGTTATTGGCTTTTGACTTCCTGTCTTGCCTCAGCATACTAGGTGATGTATGCCTATTTTGAAGTTGTAGCTCAGTTATGTGTGCTTTTGTCTTATGTGTGCTTGACAAAAGCTCTCTTTTTATATTTGTCTTGCCATAGTGAACAGTGTTTGCTTCATATGGTGTGTGACATGCCATAGTTGTTCCTCTTCTTCCTGAGGAGTTCATATATGCCTTTGGATGTGTCTCCCTCTTCAGATCTGTATCAAGGAGCAGGTTTCTTAGGATGATGCTTCCAGTCTTGCCTTTTCTCTTCACCCAATAATTTAAGCCCATCGCTGGAGTCTTTATGATTTCATGGATGCCCCCAGAGAGAAACTCCACCACATTTTCCCAGAACTTGTGCTCATTCAGTTCTTGCTGTAGAACTCGTTACCCTACTATTGCTCATTGCGTTTTTGCTTTAGAACCTGTTAGCATGCTAGAGGTTGAGGATATTCCTTTACCTCACTGCCTAATGACAGCCCTCTGTTGTGGCTATCAAGGCTGAGATGGATACATTGATTGAGAGCACCTAGTGAGGGAAAGTGGTTCCTCCTTATGCCACTTCTGAAGCCAACATGAGAGTTCATGGGGATGTACGCAAAATGCTGAAGGCTTGTCACTACTCCAGGCCTGGAACATGTAGGATAACTTGTTAAAGGATTGAGCCTGTGAACTATAGCATCTTTGTCTTTGCTTCTCTGGTGACCCTCTAGCTCACCTGTAATCTGTCCAGCTTGACTGCCCAAATTATTGTGCAGCAGATAATTTTTGTGGTTTGCCCAAAGCTCATTCTTCCAGGTCCTTCGGATCTTCTGAGGTCCCTTAGTACTACGGTCACTCCTTGCATTCCTTCTAAGAAAGAGGTTCAATTCTTCTAGTGGAATACTTTGATGAAAAATGAGCTGAGGAGGGTCATTCACTCAGGATGAGTCCTCTATAGGTTGTGAGGGAAATTGTAGTTGTCCTGGCTTTAACACATCTGCAGCCACCTAAGTATAAGTAACTGGTATTTTCTGCAGAGTAATACTAGATTTTATGTTTGTAATTATTTTGCAATTATTTCATCACACCATGGGTGGTAGAAACGGCTGTCATTGCCAAGTTAAATTTAAGATTATGAGGAATCCTCTACATGGAAATAATTGTATTCTGATGATAAAGTTTATCTCACTCATAACCCTCCTTGTGAGTTGCCAAATAACTTTCACCAGCTGTTCCAAAGGTTTTATCAGATATACAGTGATGATCTTGCCAGTCTCTCACCCATCATTTGCTTGTGACTTGAGGAGTTGGACACCCGTGAGAGGATTTTGAAGGGAATGCTTTGCCCTTCTGAAATGGCAAGAAATGGTACTTGGCAGTGAGAATCAAGATGATGTTACCAAGGCTTAATATTTTTTTACTTCTCTTTTACCTGCTTACAAACTTCATACTCAAAAGGAAGGATGCATCCTTCCGAGGTCTCATCTGCTGACCTCTTGAGCTCAGTTCTGTAGGCCTCTTAGACCTTTACTTTTCTCAGTCACTGGTCAGCCCTTGGCCACGGAGTTGGGAGAGATGCTGATGTCATGGCCACCAGGACTATCATTTTCAGTATGGACATCTCTCCTTGTTTAGTTGAAAGCTTTGTCTGGGCTTAAGACCAATATGTAACCCAGGTTCCCAGTTTTTCCAGGAGCTTGTAACATAGTCACCAACCCTCTGAGCAGGAATTTCTTATACTGTGCTATTACAATGGTCACTGAACATTAGTTTAAAAGAACCAGATTAGTTTCTCTTTATGAACCTTTCATGGAATCGTCCTTACTTAGTTGACTCTTAAGACACTGAACCCTGCCATTCAACTCCATACCTTGCCTGGTACTATGAACTGGCCATCTGTCATGCAATTCTTCATCCCAGATGTGGCCAAGCCTCATTCATCCTTTACCCAGGACAAACATTCAGTGCCTGATGGTTTCTTCTTGAGTTATTCCTACCTTTGCCCTGGATTTCATAAGTTAATCATTAAGCGCCTGAGATTTGACCATTGCTACCTTTGCCATCCTTGCCTTAGTTGCAGTCTCCTCTCATGAGGGGAACTTTCTGCTTTGCATAGTTATAGCAGTTGGGATTGCAAACATGAGCGTTCTGCTTTCCTTCATGTGAATAACTGGAAGAAACAAATATTCAGGAAAGCAGCATCCTCCTCCTCCTATCGATTGATAATGAGGGTTTATTATGATAAATGACAGATTTGTTAGTGTTGAAGTTGAAGGCATGCAAGATATGTGCGTCTTCCTCATTCTTTGCCTGCGAACACAATTTGGAATTTCCGTTTTGTGACCAAGAATATGGAAGTGTTATTCTACTTGAACTAAATTCTGTGTAAGAGATGTATTTCAAATGTTGCAAATGATTGCTTTTTGGATGAGAATTGTCACTGAGAAGGGAGGAACACACAAACCACCTTGATCCACCATATCATAGCATTCATTTCACATCATCCATGATGTTGCTTGCTGGGGTACCAGCATTCATTCCTGAGGTTGTCAGTTAGTGCCCAGTAGCAATCCTGTGGCAGCTACTTGCCAATACAACCTAACGTTTTGCAAGCCCATGACCCTCTTAGCTGGTTTGTATTATGATTGACAGCTGATCCTTTTTTCTTGTTCCATCTCTTCCTGCAGTTAGGAAGCCTCACTTGAAAGGTTTTCACTCTGTCATACTCCCTATGAAACTGTTATTTGGTTGACATGTGATTGATTGGGTTTTGTGAAATGAATAGTGTTCATTGTGGCTTGGAAAATGCAGTTGTTCCTCATGATTGTAATTGGTACTTATTTGACTGGGCATATCCTGTTTGCAAAACTGAGGCAACTTATGTAATTAATTGGTCTGCTAGAGGAAACATTTGCCTTTTATTTCGACTGGATATTCTAATATAAGTGGGAGTGTATACAAGAAATAAAGACTGTATTGGGAGTTGTAATTGTTGACCACATTAAGTAGTCTTCAAACTTTCTGTGAAAAGGTATAGTAAAATGGTTTGAAGAAGTGCTGAAACTTGTCACACAGTACATCATTATTTTATCTATTTTTTTTTTCTTTTTTAATCAAAACCACAATACCAGGTAACTTTCAAGTGGGTTGCTGTCTTCAGTGTATTCTACTTGGGAATCTATGCCTAATAGTTTTCATTCTGATTGGCTTTTTAGTTTTTAGTGCACAGTGTAAAACTCATCAATTCTGATTTTGAATTACTGTATATTGTAGTTGATTATTGAGAAGTACATTTTTATTACTGTATTTATGTAGATATACGATACATTAATTGTATGTCTATGTTTACATATATACAGTATATGTTTATTGAATTTGAATTGTCATATATTGTGTTTAAGTAGCAAGCATCCATTTCCATAAGTCGAGTGTACAATTTAAAATCATCACAGTATGTAGAGTGCAAAATTATTTTGAGGCTACTAATTAAACATTTAAAATAAGTGTTCAGTCACTGGAATTCATTGCTTGCTGCTGTGTGTATCAAAATGTCAGGTATTCTAAGATGCTCCAAGTCAGTTGGTTTTTTTCTTTTTATTACTTTTTGAAATATTTATATATATATAGTAGCTAGTTAAGGAGTTGTCACATGCTTTAAGTCTTTGGGTACCACCTTTGATTGCCTGGTCATTCCTGAAGTATGAAAAAGAAGGAAAACATAATTATCATTTTGCCAGACTAAAGAAACATTAGGTTTCTCTATGTCTCAGTTTTTATGAAATGTTATTTTTCGTTTAATGTTTAGTCAATCTGTCAGTTCCTTGATGTCATGTTCTTGTTGCTTTGTGCACCTTGTGGGCAATATCACGTTTCCCACTCGCAACAAATAGATGCTATATTTTTGTGTACAGTATTTAAAACTATACATGTTTTCATTATTGGAAGATCAAGGAAAATTGGAATTGATTGTTGAAAGGGGCAAGTTTTTTCAGCATTCATATACCACCATTGACAACATTACTTTTCAAAGAAATGCTTACCATTGCAAACCAGTGTCGACTGTGGCATCCAAAGGATTAAGCAAATAGGCATTGGTGTAGTTTTGAAGCTTAGAGATTTTCCTGGTGTTAACATTAGCAGATTTGGCTTAGCTTCCAATTTTCATTGGTGATATTGTGCGGGCAGAGCAAGTTTAGGGTAAGGCTTATGCAGTATGTGGATAGAGAAGAATGAATTATACAAGGATATGTACTGTGTATATATATATGCATTAGTGTATTTTTGTTTCAAAGTAATGTACTGTTTTATGCTAAAAAGATAAATATACATATTACCCTATGTCAAAATGCAAAATACATATATAGAGAAAGGAATATTTTATACTAATGAAATAAAGGAAAAACTCACTATGAAATGAAAATCTTGGTACTTGAATTTTCAGAAATGTTTAACGTTCAGTTTGAGTTTTTATTTTTATTTTTTTTGCGCAAAGGTTGTTTTTCTAGTTCCCTTTGCATGAAAGTAATATGGCTTAGTTGAGAGTGCAATGGTCACAGTAATGGTTTATAATCAACCAGATACTGTTCATAAAATTGAAACTCCTTATCATAAGTAAGGAAAATTCAGTTGATCATTTGTGGTGGCCATTTCACGTGCACTGATATTTTGCACCCTCCGGATTTTCATTCCCACCAGAATTCTCCAGCCATTTCTCAGTCCTGGCAGGGAGAAACGAGTTAAAATTAACAAAGCAGAAGAGTGGGGTTTGTCCATAAGAAAAAATTCAAGTAGCGTAATTTGCGAAGTGTGTATTATGTATTGACTGCGATGCAATTTCCTTATTGTTTCTGACCAAAAGAAGGCAAAGATCTGGTGCCTTAGAGCATTTTGCCAGTCTTATTGCTTAATTCCTTGCAGAGTTACTTGTTTGCTTTGAATTGCTTGAAGATTGGTGTGGGTTGTAGACAGTTGCTGTGTCTTTAAGCTGCTTTGCCACGTACAGTACCGTCTAGGATTGTATGAATTTATCGTAGAGAAGTTGCATTTTTGTATCAGTTGAAGAGTTTGATTCCTCTCCCTTGGTTTGAAGGTGTGAAATCTGTGTTCATAAGGCTGTCGTGAGGATTCAGTTTATTCCTTAGCCAGGTGTGATGCTACTACATTGCGTACTGTATTGACAATTGCACTTGGTTGTGGTCGAGTTAGACGTTTTAATAGTTTTATTATTGTTTTAGGCAGGTTTTTGGTGGAGTTAAGTCAAATTGCCATGAAGTCAGTAACCACCTGCATCAGAAATGTTATGTTGTATATAAATTATAATAGATCACATTATCTTACACTACCTCGGTGTGCTGCATTTCCCTTGTTGTTTAGGTACTTGAGATCTTTCCTAATGTCTGATAATGATCCTCCATTGTATCAATATGTATTTGCTTACATGGAGGTCTCCTTATCACCATTTTGGTCAAAGGCTGTACATTTGTTGCTTGCTCTCGTATTATGAAAAATTCTACAACTAAGGCAACTTTGACATTCCAAAGTAAAAAATAGTGGGTACCCTAAGATTTACGCAATCTCCATGAAAATGGCTTACAGGGTTTACTATTTCTTGGTTTTCACATGCAATTTAGACGATTAGCCTCAGTAACTGTGCACTTGATTGACTGGTAAATTGAAGTTTAGAGTTGTTATTAGTGATAGCAGCACTGTAGTTGTGCAGATACTCCATTGATGATTTCTGAATCTTTAGTTATGAAATGGTTTTGGTTCAAAATTTATCTGTATGCTTGTTGATGTGATACAGGCATGTTCTGAGGCTGTGACATTAACTGGTTTTCAGTGTTCATGTGAACATAATGTTAGAAATCAGATTCTCAGATTCAAGCCTAATGGTCATAAGAAGCTGTATTTGGTTTATCTGTTTGAATTATATTTCTTAATCTCATATTATCATGTAACATACCCTGTATTACTGTACAGTATATGTTTGATATTGGAAATTAAAATAAATATTGAAAATATAAGGAAAAGTTGTGGATTTGTTTCCTTTAATCTAGAGCAGATGTTGGAATGGGATGACAAAATTCCTTTTGAATTTACTGATGGAAGAAATTATTTGAAACTGAATTAGTGAATTTGTATGAAATACTCCATCAATCATCACTGAGGTATGAAAGAATTGATATTTTATAACATGAAAAACAACTCGCCAATCAGTAGGAACGGAAGTTATGAGCTGGATTATTTTGATGGATTTTTGGTGGGCTACTTTTTAGAAGCAATGTATATTCATGCAAATCTCTTTAAATTGAATGACAAATGTAAACTATCTAGCCAAAGCTAAAAATTGTATGACTTTGCTCTTATCTGTGGGATCTCTCTAAAGAAATTATATGGCTTTGCTCTTATCTATGGGATCTCTCTAAATGTTGAAATGTAGACTATAGGGCCTTTTGTTGTTCATCAATTCAGTTCAAAAATTGGAGGACTATATATTTAGTAATATGGTTAAGAGAGTGTAAGAAAGTTATAGCATAGCCTTGTTTTAATTTTTGTATCAAACATTGGTATATAAAGTGTCTAGGATGAGTAATGAATCTGGAAATGCAGTGCTGTTTCTGGCTATATTTGCATTAAAAAAAATTCTGTTGGAAGAATAGGACATGTAGATGTGAAATTTTAAAATACAATAATGGTTCACACACTTTACACAGTAGTTTAAGCTCTCTCATTATGTGCTAGGAGCTGACAGCACATCAATAAAGAGACATGCTGTCTTGTTTTTAAGTGAAAATTGGTAGGAAGAGTAGATAAAACTGCTTCAGACTTCCATTAAACACCACTTGACCCCTGAATGGGTGCCTGCTACTAAGAATATTAAGTGTACAGTATTTTGTATTTATTGTGTAGGTCTTGGCTGAAGATACTGGAGTGAAAGTTCACTGTATCTATTCCAAAGGATTGGTATTGTAGGCATTAATAAAAGAGGCAGTCATGGTTGCTAGCTGAAAGCCATGGTGTTTGTTACTAAAAACATAATTTATTTAATTTAGTTTCACAGAGTCAATTGTTGACAATCCCATGAATATTGATGTAAATTTCATGAAAAGACATTTCATACTCATTGAAAACAAATTGCTTGGAAAGTTATTTTGTTGCTTATATATCTCTGGATCAGAAGTCATATTTTGTGGCACAAAAGCTTGCTTTTAGACTATAATTTGGTAGTTAGGCAGTCCCTGGTTAACGGCGGGGGCTTCTGTTCGTGGCCGAGCACTGCTAACCAAAAATTGTTAATAATTATGGTAATAAATGGCCTTTATGACTTCGTAAGCGCCAATTACCTGCTTATTGGCCCCAATAAACCACTTGCCAACGCTGAAAAACCCTTAACATCACTGAAAATCGGGTTAACAACTCCGTTAGCTAAGCGCTGTAAAACTGGATCGCCGTTAGCTGACGCCACCGATAAGTGAGGACTGCCTGTATATACAGGCTCTCCTCACTTAATGACATAACCTCCTTAACAACCGTTTGGGTTTACAGTATTACCAACTCTCTGAGCAGTTGGTATTGTACACACTGCAATTACTATGCAGTATGTGCAATCTGCTGGAACTTTAGGCAATTGTGTCTGTATGTCTGCTTGTTTACACCATTTTCGTATTCCAAGTTTTGATAAAATGATGTGATTAACTTAAATCTGTTTATCAGTAAACACATTGCATTACTTTGTATACTCAAGGTTTCAGTCTGTATTTAGACATTGCCTGAGGTCAAGTAAGCGATGCTTGGACAGCCTAAGGATTTTTAAAATTTTGTATGGCATATCTTATGAGTAACACATTTCTTTGGCCTTTCTGTGTACTGTACAACACTCTTTTTATTTTTATTTTTTAAGCAGACAAACAGACCTACTGTAGGCACTTCATTGCCACTCAACAAACTCTGTTACTCTTTTGTGTATGTGTGCATGTGTATTAAGCTGACTTGCCAACATGGGTTCATCTCGGCCACACAATCTCAGTCTTCTACCCCTGCTACTTAGAGTCTCCCTTCACCTCCTTTCACTCCCCCTCATCTCTTCTGGTAACAGTGAATTTATACATTTTTAAATATGCAAACATAAAACAAAAATTTCGGTTAAAAATAAAAAATTAATGTTTTGAAATGAATGTTACCTCTCTATTAGTATGAAAACTGTATTTCCCTTGTCAGGTGGGAGGACGATACTGTGTGAAAAGTAAAAAATTAATAGGTTTGCTTAGCTTGAACGGTCTCAATTGGCCTATATCTTTAGGGTGGTTTGAGCGTCTATAGTTTTCCATTCAGTTTTTCCTCTGTCATTGGCCTGCAAGGAAGCATTAGAGTGTTTACATGATTTCATTGGTTAGTTAGTTATCTGAATTTGGTGTGGTTTTTTTTGTTTTTTCATTATATAGGATATCTTCCCAAGAGGAGACAGACAAGTTGTTTTGAGTCTAAAGTGAGAGGGCTCATACCCTGCTTTACTATTCAGTTTATGACAGTCACAACCAGTGTGTTAAATATAGGGACAACGATTGCTATGATAAATTTTTTAGGTTGGTCAGATGAAATAATGAACCTTTATTTAAAGTATAAGCAGATGCGAAAAGCAGATAAGAATAGGAAAAGACAGAAAAGATTCTTCTGACCCTTGGACAGGAGGTGAGGTTAGGAGTAAGCTTCTAATTTTTCACAACCTTTCAAATAGTAGCCCTTGCCGCTCTCCCTATTTTCCTAGTAATGATTCTTCAAAATTTTCTCCTCTCAAAGCTCCCCTTATTCAGGATATGAGGCTTGGCAAATTAGAAGCAATGTAGCTAGTTTAGGGCTACTTGCTGCTTTACCTGCCCAATTTAGTCCTGTTTCGAGTTCCCCCTTGTGACAGAGGAAGTGCCAATGCCCCGCCTCCCTGTTAGCCATAACCTAGCCACACCATGACGCTCCTTCTGCGTTGGAGGTACAAGGAAAAGTAAGTATACCCTAGTTTTACCAGACCACTGAGCTGATTAATAGTTCTCCTAGGGCTGGCCTGAAGGATGAAACTTATTTTTATGTGGCTAAGAACCAATTGGTTACTTAGCAACAGGGACCTACAGCTTGTTGAATGGAATCGTTAATATAGCTGTAGAAATGTATTTCTATCACCAGAAAATAAATTCTCACCTCATCAGTGGCCGGAGGATCCCCGGCCAAGACCTAGGGTCACCGACACAACTTTACTGACTCGCCCAACAAAGGAACTAAAGGGAAGCAGAGTATGTCCAGGAGTAGAAGGGGATTGCTGGCCAACCTGGTGTGTGTCATGTACAGGTTGGCACTCGGTCACTGAAAGATAATCATGACAAGATCAAGCAAATTTAGGTAAAAATTAGTTAAGTAACAATTAGGATAGCTGTGCTTAAACCTTTCCTGTTTAGTTAGGAAATTGTTGAGGTTTGGGGAACACGAAGGTACCTATGCTGTATTAGGTGAGAGCCTTCATTTTTTTACCGTTGTTGCTTTGCTGGCTTAGGCACAAGGCCTTGTGTCCCACTTGCATTGGAGTGTGAGTGGTGTATCTCTAGCAAGGAACCTTCAGCTTTGTTCAAAGGGTTTGCTACCTAATGAATTAGTCCTCGCTTGGTGACAGTACCAACAGATGGATTCTAATTATTAGGTAAGTAACATCTCATTCCTGGTGGAATTTTATGGTTTTCTCCTGGGCTAATAAATTTGTCATCACACCTTTCCCACCCCCTTTGCTCAATGCAGGAATCAGCTTTCATAATAGAGAGGTAAGATTCATTTAAAAAATGGAAATTTTTATAATAAAATTTATTTTTTAAATACCTCTCTATTGTGTCCCCTGCCACCTCCCCATTTGTGGACGGAAGAAAAAACAATGGAAAACTATAGACGCTCAAACCACGCAAAAGGGATGGGTGAATAGATGGTGCAAACTAAAAGATCCTATTAATTTTATACTTTTCACACACTATCGTCCTCCCACCTGACGCGAGAAATACAGCTAACATAATAAAAGTATTTAAATAAATTTTGTTATAAAAATTTCTATTTTAATTTTATTAACAATTATATCAGTGCAGTACTGCTGTACCCTACTGTATAAAAATTTGAAAATACAGTACAGTATCTATTAAAAATTTTATAAACGGTGCAAAGATGACATTAAAAAATATCTAAAGATGGTAGACATCAACCACCCACCTCCAGTGCAGAATGCTTGTAATATCAGTATGGGTGGCTCCTCACTTCCCAACTAAATCTTACTAACAGAACTGGGTTAAGTGAGGAGTGTCTGTAGTGAATAAAAGTGTTTGGGTATTTAAAGAAGTGCAAAAAATTTTTTCATACATTAAGTTGTATGGGCATTAGGAGCCTTTGATAGTCTGCGCTGTGAACCAAAGTTTGCTAAAATTATGTAGTATGTTCTTACATTCCTACAGTTGCATTGTCAGGAACTGAAGTTATGTTGTCATTACTAATTCGGTACTGGGATGGTAGTTTTTTAGAGATTTTTTATTCTTGGATGAAGACATCTGTTTCCTTGTGTTTCATTGGCCAATGCCTCTATCTGCAGTTTAGAAGAGCTTTCCTGCTTGAAAGTGGTGCAAACCCAGTACAATACTCAATAGAGGGATGTTTTGCTGTGTGAGTCTTTGGTTATCTTTAAAGCATGGTCATCAGCCTGATACGAGCCCCTGTCGTAGAACGCGAATAAAGGTCTGCTGTGACAGAGAACTGCTAAGTGCATAAGGAAATCCAATCTGGTGGTCTGCATGTCTTCTGTTCAGTTTGACTTGAAAGTAGAGATCTGTTAAAGGGTTTGGAAGAACCTGTTTGGAAAATTCAAGTAGAGTCAGTATCAGTGGCATATTTTCACATTGTAGGGGAAACTGAGAGGAAGGACACTGGTCAACTCTTTCCTTGAAAGTGCCAACATCCCTTGCTGGGAGACATCCATAAGTAGTAGTCACGGGACCTAGACCTACCTTGGTCACTTCTGGAACAACCTTGGTCATCATGTTGAACTTGAGAATGATGATAATTCATGTAAATGTGCAGGAGTGTCTATAGTGGTGTGGTAGTCTTTGGGGCATACATGTTGGTCTGAAGTTACAGTTTGCTGATAGAAGACCCAGTTAATGACTTTTGAGTCATAATAGCAAAAAAGCCACAGTGCTGGATCCAAGACACAGTGTCCCCTCCGGTGGATCTCAAAGCATCTCAATTAGCATTAGAGGGGATCATCAGTCTGATCAAAAGAAGAGGTAGGCAGGAGTGACCAGGCCATCTTGTGGAAAAGTAGAGTTGCCAAGCTTTGAAAATGAGCAGAATAGTGATCTTGCAAGAGAGTGTGGGCAAGATGATGATCACCTGATTGTGGAAAAGTAGAGTTGCCAAGCTTTGAAAATGAGCAGCACAGTGATCTTGCAAGAGAGTGTGGACAAGATGATGATCACCTGATTCTTGGAGTGTAGAGGATGCATGCAAAATGAAGTCGGGTATTATTCTGTGGTGCTGGTATTCCAAGGCAGACCAGCCAAAGAGGCAGGCATACCAGTAGATGGTTTTGAGGCATGATGCTACTTCTAGGCCCTCTTGGCCCTCTTTTTTGCAAAATAATACCAATATTCATGCAACTAGAATACACCTATTATATGCTCAAACTTTTATCAGTTAAGTCTCACAAAACCCTGAAACATAAAAGAATCAGATAAGGGTGTGATGATGATAAGAATCAGTGGAAAGGAAAGACTGGGAATACTAAACATAATCCTAGGTGCAGAGGATGGTGGTGTTAATGATACTTAGGTTCACTTAGAAGTTAGTTGGATGCATATAATATCTTAGGTATGGTTGAAGTCTGATGAGTCTGTGGTTTCCTAGGCTTAATAAGGCATTTAAATTATTGCTATGGTTCTGATTTAACAAATACAGTATAACCTGATGGCTGCACCAGAAGGAACACTTTTAAGTGAAGACACATTTCTTGATCTTGAACAGATTTTAAGATATTAAGATATAAGAATATAAAAAAATGTTCAAGGTTCATTATTTTGAAATGAAGATTAAGAATATAAAAAAATGTTCAAGGTTCATTATTTTGAAATGAAGATGAAGGATTCTCAAACATTCTTTAGCAGTTAAAGTTTCTCAGACAATGTGTCGTTGAATTAATATTCTACTTGGTTATGGGATTGGCAGGTATGCCATCAGGTGTTTTGAGGGTAATGACCAAGATGGGAATATTATGGTGTATGAATTTCAAATGAATAATTTCAACCCTTTTTACTTCATGGAAATTTGTCGTCTTCAGGGATTTACTGGGTTCCTTGTGGTTAATGTATATTTTCTTGCCGACCACACAGGGCGTCACCTGTCTTCGGGATAAGTTTGTCATGAAAGAAAAATTTTGTTTATGCCCACTCTTCATGAACTGTCTTGTTAAATGGCATTTTGCATTTATGACAGTAGTAGAAAGTGTACCTCATCTGTAATTTTTGCACCTTAACTACTGTAGTATTATTCATCATTATTCAGAAGATAAACTCATTCATGTGGAACAAGCCCACAGCGGCCATTGACTTGAAATTCAAGCTTCCAAAGAATGTGGTATTCATTTGAAAGAAGTAATGTAACAAGGTAATGGGAAGTACAGAAGGAAAGTATCAGTTATTACACTAACAGATAAATGAACAAATTAATAAATACTGTAATTATAAATGTAGGTAAATTATTAAAATTTAAGGAGAAACTTAAGGAGAACTTCTGAAGTTCCAATTGCACGACATCCTTAGAGAGGCTGTTCCACAGTCATATGGTATGAGGAATAAAGGCCCTCTAGAACAGATGTCCGACAGCAGGGCACATTTACTGCATATTAGTGCTGCTGTTCAGCAAAATGGGTTGCTCTTGGCAGGTAAAGGGCAACAGGGATCAATTGTGAATGTGAATGAAAAGTTGACAAGACTATCCATCGATGGTCCAGTTATAACTGCTAATATTAGGAAACGGAAACCTGCCACCACGAACCACTCTACCTAAAAGAGGTAAATCTCTGGCAGGAGCAGACATCCACACTGGAGAAAAGTATACTAGTATAGGAAGGACAAATGACCTAAAACAGGTTGCATTGATTTTATCACTGTTGTAAATATATAAAGCCATACGTATGATTCTTAACTTTCATGGGACATTTGCTGACACTTTCGTTAGGCGTTTCTCAAAAGTAATATGCGAGTCAGAAGTTACACCTAGAATAGTTAAAGCTTCAGATTCATTCAGCAGAGTCCCATCCACCTGAAGGGGAGGATGGGGTGGAAAATCTGTATGAGATCTGCTAATCAATTATGTTTTTTGTTCCACTGGAGTTCAGCCACTTACCCCACTGACTACACCATTCACTGATACGATCCATGTCCTGATTGAGGCTGAGGGCTGTATGCACATTAGGTAGTCAAGAAAACTTGCATGAGAGGCGAGAGTAATGCTGGTGTAACGGTATAACAACCAAGTAATTTTTACATCTTACAGACTATATACTCTATCTTCATCATATTTACCTATGTACTGTACTTTGTAATATGTACTGTATCTTGATACTCTATACATGTTAGCAGGACTTTGCTGTTGTTGGATTCATTCTGTTGGGAGGAAACAAGAACTTCCTTTGGATAAGTAGTACATTGTAAACATGCACATTTTTTTTTCTTGAAATTCACTTCCTATATAAGGTCTGTGAATAAGTAAATTGATCATGAGTGTTAGGCCTTACTGTGGTGTGAGATTATTAGTCATTCATCTTGGAGAATACAGTTAGTGATGGATAATTTTTTCAAGAATCATGTGCTTACATCATTCAGTGGACACCTCTGCCAGGTATATCCCAGGCAGGAGGAATTTAGTGGTGGACAATCTGAGTCGTTTAAGTCAGGTCATAGGGACAGAGTGATCTCTGCACTAGGACATAGCAAACAGGCTCATTCATCGGGGCGGAAGGCCCTCAGTAGACCTATTTGCAACAAGGTTCAACAAGAAACTAGAGGTCTTCCGTTCCGTGGTTCCAAATCCCTTTACATACAGTGGCAGAGGATGCCTTGCAACACCCCTGGGTCAATCTGGAGGGTTATGCCTTCCCTCCTTTTGCCTAATCCATCAGGTTCTGAATAGGGTAATGGCCTCTCAGAATCTCAGAATGACCCTAGTTGCTCCCATGTGGCCTCACGCGGAATGGTTCCCCAATCACCCAACCTTACTGTCAGAAACTATGAGAGAGATTCCTTCGTGGTACAACCTTTTGTGTCAACCCCACTTCTAGAGATACCACCACTCAGTAGGGTCCCTATCTCTTCATGGCTGGAGACTACCCAGTATATCCTCCAAACGAGAGGCTTTTCTCGCAGAGCAGGATTGGAGATGTCTGGCTATCTCGGAAAATCTTCCTCAGCTATGTACCAGGGTAAGTGGGCTGTTTACTGTGGTTGGTGTCGTCAATGGGGTTTCTCTTCAGTTGGAATTTCTGTTTAGCAAGTAGCAGGACTTCCTTGTTTTTCTCCACAGAGATAAACAACTTTCCATGTCTTCCATCAAGGGCTACTGTCTTGAGTGTAGTTGTATGTATAAGGAATGTTGAACTTTCTTCCTCGTGGAAAATCTCAGTGCCTCTCAAGAGCTTGGAGCAGTCTTGTCCTCCAAAAGATCTTAGACCACCCAGTTGGGACCTTACTTGGGCACTGGGCAGCCTCATCTGTGCTCCTTTTTGAGCCTTTACGTTGTGCATCAGACAGGAGCCTGACTCAAGACGGTTTTCCTGTTGGGCCAAGCCTCCTCGAAACAAGTTGGTGAACTCCATGGCCTATCCTTTAATGTCAAACGTGTGAGGGGTTGGACGTCCGTAGCCTTCAAATTAGCCCTAGAAATCATGGCTAAGACTTAAAACCCCTCTTCTCATGATGACATTTAAATCCTTTTCCGTTCTCTCTTAATGACTGTTGACAATGATCTGGACGAATTGCTCCTTTGCCCTGTCAGAGCACTACACTGCTTCCTGAAAAGGACTCGTCATCTCAGACCGAGGTGCCGAAGACTTTTCTTAACCGACTTATCATCTCAGACTGGGGTCCCTAAGACTTTTCCTAAGCGACTCGTCATCCCAGACAGATGCTCTGAGGACTTTTCCTTAGCACTGACCAGAACCAAAAAAAAGTGTCCAAGTTTGACTTCATACCCCAGCCCTAACACAGTGTATGCAAGAGCACTTGATGTTAGAGGGCTAGGCCCTTCTTTGGCATTCAAAAAGAACTTGTCTGTTCAAAGGATTTTTTCAAAGGATTTTGAAGGCTGGCACTTAGCTTCGTCAGACCACCTTCACTTCCTTCTATCTGTGGGATATTGCCCACAGGTCCTTGGACACTTTTTCCTTGGGTTCAGTGGTGGCTGCTGAACAGGTTGGTGTAACTGATCCAGTGCCCCCAGCGGGACAGTTTGTATCTGACCTAAGATGATGGTATGAAAGCGAGAATGAATGAGATGACTGGTCTCTTTCCTTTTCCTTTCACTTCTACCCTACTTGGCAGGGAATGAGAAATCATTCCATCATGTGCTGGATCGGGTTTGATACAGGTGAGACTGGGGCTTTTTTGTTTGAGTTTTGCTTATTATTACATGAATATTAAAACTTGCAAAAGCAAGTCCCTCTTCTCTAGCAAGGGGAGAGAGGATTGATAGCAAACTAGTGGTGGCCACGAAGGTTTTATCTACAGATATAGTTCTTTAACTTCCTTCCATATTGTCGCATTGCATTGTACGAAGGCCCAGAAGTCTGACTGTTAAATAATCACTTATTTATAATGCCAGAGGCCTTGGTTTCATTCCATAGGCCTCTTTAAGCCAGTAAGGGTTACCAGGTGTGCTGAACGTCCAGTTGGTTCCAGACTTCCTTTCCTCCCTCCAAAAGTGAGTCTATCCATAGATTAAGACCCAGATATTTCTGCACATGAAGAAATGACAAATTTTTTTATCAATTTGTATTTTACATAGCTAACAAACCTGCGGTCTTAACTTACACAGCCCACCTCTAGCCACCCCTCAGTCAAGTTTCCTGGGCTGGAAGAAACTGAGGAGGTCATATGTGATGAAGATGACAGTTGCCACCTAGGTCTAGCAACCTACCTTGTTGCCACCAATTCCTTGTGTGTTTTCTTTTTACCGGTATCCAGCTGGCTCTAGAAAAATTATCTGTAAGTTATGACTGGAGAGTTGTTAGCTATGAAAAGTACAAATTAATTAAAAAATTTATAATTTTATTTAGGTAAATATATCAGAAAAATTATTTTGATCAGTTTAAGCTATTACACAGCCTCAACTCTAGTTCTATCTTCACTGGGTGCTGTATATTGCTGTAGGAGGCTACTGTAGTCTGTGCTAGGTTAGCCTAGACTTCTAGGGTGTGGAGTATATATGGATTTCTATTTTGTATGAAATGTTAATAAAAACATCCAGTTTATTAAGGATAAAGAAAGTGACTATGTTAGGCAAAAGTTAAAAGTAGTCAGGGCTAGCCTTGGGATACCTTTGTTTTTGCACAACTGATTTTATTGTAACAATCTGGTCTTGGGAATACATTTTTATTTACTGTCTAAGGTTAGTAGGAATCAAATTTGTATATAGTTGCTTCCTTTGAGAGATTGGTGATTGCATATTTACTTTCCTCAAGATCTCCCTAAGGAAATTGACAAATGTGCTTTTGAATAACTTTTGCTTAGTATGAGTTTAAAATGTAATGTAATCTTTGAGTATATTCTCAACTGTGATCGTGGCTATATTTTTTAACATTAAATGGTTGTTGAGAATCTGTAAGAAATACTTTTCCCTAGTTTCAAGAGGAATCACTAGAAATCTATATAGGCAGTCCCTGGTTATCAGCGATCCAGTTTTACAGCGGTTGTCTAGTGACGACGATAACTGGATTTTCAGCACCGAGATGCGCCAGGCTCCAGTTATCGGCGCTGATCCCCACTTATCGGAGGCACCGATCTCTTGGCGCTGTTATTGCCAATTACCGCCGATAACCAGGGACTGCCTGTAGCCTATACAGTACTCTTGAAGATTGTAGCATAACCTACTAGTTGGTACCTAAACATTGCTCAGGCTTTATTGCCTGAGGGTTATTTACTGGTCAGTAATAGTAAAACATGTACATTATGTGGTAAGATGCATTTACTTTTCAGTTATGATTTTTTTTTTTTTTTTTTTTTTATATAGATATTATTGGGAACAACTTGATATTATGGGAAACAACTTGATATTATCCAATTGTGTGGTTACATCTTGTTGAATTTCATTTGTGAATTTGGTGTAAGTCAAGTTAAAGAATACACATGCTTGCCCCTCAGGTGTCTCATGGGTGGTTGGGATATTCACTATGGGGTCTTACTCTGTCAGCATCAAATTAGTTGTGGCAACCAAAGGCTCATTTTACAGACGTTAAGTCTATTTATGATTAATGGGTTCACATTAAAAACTTGTATTTTGTAAAACTGGCATTCTAACTCTGTGGAAGAATGACATTCCCAAAAAACAGTGCACAGGGCCACCATGTTTTCAGTGTACTACTACTTTTAGCCACTGGTAGGCTAGAGCTTTTTATCACTCCCTACCCTGTGCCCTGTGTAGCACACTGTTGATAATACATATGTTGCAGCTTCCCTTCTTTGACCCCAGCTATATTGCTCTCTGCCTTTTGCTTCTCTCTGTTCCTTGTTAGTCGCTTGGTCTCTTTCTTGAGCAGATCTTTTCAGTGGGACTAATGATTGTTGAAATATTAAACATAGTGGTCTCTAAGTAAACTATTACAGTAATAAGAGTTTATCAGTGGTGTTGTTTGTGGGCCTCTTGATAGAGGTGGTTTTCTTATATCATTTTAGATACCGGTATATAATCTCTGGCAGTGGACATTTCTTAGTCTATAATAAGATGGGCATCATGGTCTGCTTGAGGAGCTTCATCTGATCTTTTATTTATAAGGGGTTGATTATTGAAATTACTTCAGTGAGCTTTGGGTGGCGGAAAGTTGAACGCAGCTCATGTTTGGACTGTCAGGTTTCTATGAGGGTGGAAATTTAGCTGAAAAATCAACTGTTGTAGTTCTCAAACAATTTCACAAATTATTACTATCATATTTTCCCCCATTTCTCCTACGTGCTTTTCATTTTACGTATAAGATGAACTGTTATCTCTTGCATTATCTTAGGTTGTACATTTACTTTCATGAAGTAACCACATTTTAGCATAACTACTCTCACCAGAGAAAAAACATGAAAAAACCTTCTCCTGTTTAGTTTTAACTCAGTATGTGCATAACGGGTGAATTATTTACATAAAAGTATGTGCATAACGGGTGAATTATTTACATAAAATCAAAATAAGAATTCTAAACTCTCATGGACAGCTGAAACAAATGGAATAAAGAACTAAACTTTTATAAGTACAATTCCAGGGTTTTGCTGCATCACTGTGTTGCCAAGTTGCACACAATCAGGTGAGGTTCATAAGAATGAACCCTGTCAGAATTATACCTTAACTCTAAACCTTCTGTCCTGAGCAGAAATTCACAAAATGCTTCCACGTGGTTCCCAGCCTTGGGGCAGGGGTAGGCATCCTTTTGGAGATAGTGAGCCAGACAGCTATGCAGTGTCTCAGAGGAGGACCATGATATCAAATGTACTATAAGGATCATTTAATACCTTGGAACTAGTTAACAACTGTTAGATAATTAGTGTCCAGGTGTTAAGTTGGCGGGCCAGACTGAAATCCCTCACGAGCAGGATGTGGCCCACGGGACGGAGGTTGCCGATCCCTGCTTTAGGGCCTTTAAAGACTACAGTTACTTGGGCTTATCTTGGGGTGAGATATACCTCTTTGATTGAAGATTTATCATACGTACTCAAGTAATACGCAATCTTAAGTATCGTGTGACCCCCCAAATTTTCACCCTTTAAAAAATTATTTTATGTATCTCGTGTATCATGCGAGTTCCTTTTTTGAGAGACCAAATTACAATAGACTAACCTCTTTTCTTCCATCTCTTTGTCTATCCTATCTTCTAGTTGAAAAAGTAAAAGAGAATGATTAAAGTATGGTTAGTAACATTATACTCGTTGTGTAAGTACGTATAACAATAAATAACTGATTGAAAAACTGCTGTTTTGCTGTGAACAACCGAATCGTATAACATCTGTTTTGCTTGCATTTCAACCATCATACGATAGTAAAAAAATTAACGTATTGTAGTTATGTTACAAATGACTATAAGGAGAATATGACTGATATATTTTTACATTATACCCTTATTCACTATGGAGAAAAGATCAGCAAGGAAATATACTGCTTAATTTAAGCTTAAAGTTGTAGCTGAAGCTGAGAAAACAATGTTCAAGCTGCTAATGATTATAAATTATTGTGCATTGACAACATATGATGAAACTCCTGTAAACTTCAATATGCCATCAAACTTTACTGTAAATGAAATTGGAGAGAAAAGTATTTTAATCAAAACTACTGGGCATGAAAGAACACATTTTACTGTTATTTTCACACCGATAAAATATAAATACGTAAAGTTCGTATTACGATGAAATCAAGTGAAAATAGCGAATGGAATCTTTTGGTTTTTTTTATACAAAAAACCTGCCCCCAATGCTATCTATTAACGAAAAAATATCAAAATTTTTCGCAACAAAATGTATTTAAAAACGCTGCGTATAATGAAAAATAATGTTGTCCCATATAAGTAGAGTATCTAGAGATTCATTTATGCCAACTAGAAGCAAGAAAATCGCCATGAATTGAGTTAAATACAGTACAGCGAAATAAACTTACCTCTTAATTGCCCTCAGCTGATTTCCAAACCAAAACATTGATCGCTATGTTTTTGTATTTATAATACGACAGTAATATGAGAATACTTTCAGTATTGTTGGATATAGTGAAGTAAAGCATAACTTTTTAAAAGATCCATGGAAAAGATGCCTATATGTTATGTTTGTATTTTATAATACAATACTAGTATGTGAATATAACATAAGCTAATTTTATATCTTGTGTATGATGCAACGCCTAAGCTAATTTTATATCTCATGTATGATGCAACCCCCTTAAAATTAGCTTCAAAATTAGGTCTTCAAAAGTGGCATGATACGCAAGTATAGTATACGGTAGTTTAAAACTTGCTGGCCAGTTAATCATCAGATAAGAAGTATGTGTAACTAATGTTGGAGTTGCAATAGGTAGATAATTGTCTTTAGAGTTGACCTCATTTTATCAAGCTCCTAATTGTACATAATGGAGAAATTGCATAAGATTCTCCTGTAGCTTTTTGTGGTAGGACAGATATTTAATTTGGACTTGAGTTTGCACGCCTTGTACCTGATCCTAACTCATGACATCATGTACTGGCTTCTTGTGAGAAGTTCTTTTTGTCAGGGTAAAAAAACAAGGACATGGGAATTGTAGCCAACTACTTTGGAGAAAACACCATTTATAGCTGTATTATTGTATAAAGGAGATCTGAGATAAAAACTGATATGTTAAGAGATGGAACAAGAAAATGTGAAATACTAAAACACTCAACATGTTTGCAGGAATAACAGTGGTGTGAATGAAAAAATTTCGGTTTTAAAAATTTAAACCATCAAGATATGAGAAAGAAGCACTCTGCTATAATCAACTTTTATTTAATAATTTTTGTTCTTTGTTTTGCTGTTTTTAAAAAGCTGAAGACTTGAGTGATCATATACACTATGGCAGAAGTAATATAACTTCCTGCATTTAATGAGCCAGACCATGAGTGATGGAAAGTGAAATACAGGTCGTCCACAATGACGACGATAACTGGATTTTCGGCAACGATATGCGCCGATCCCCGTTTATCGGCGCTGATAACCAGGGATTGGCGCCATTATCGCCAATTTTCGGTCATCAGCGATTACGGTTATCGTCACTGTGGGGAACGGAATTCCTGCCGATAACCGGGCACTGCCTGTATATACCTAAATCCTTACTTTAGTGCCAGGTGTACAGGTTATAGTAGCATGCGTGAAAATTATGGAAAATGAGTAAGTTGCTCTGATTTTTTTTTCTTTTTATATACACCAATTCACTTGTCTGTCGTCACTTTGGGAAATACGGGGAAATATAACAATGTGCAGTGTTCATGAACAAACTGGAAACTATGTACGGTGTTATACAAAGATTTGGGTCTTGTATTGAAACAGATCCAGCCAACCAGTTATTTGAAAGAAAAATGATTCCTTTAGGAATGGAAAGATTGGTTCTTTTCCGTAGATGCTCAGGGAGGATAGTAGGTTTCCCTCCTCTATTGATTTTTTCAGAACCTTTTTCGTGGTTTTGGATGAGTGTCTTCTAATACTGTCAGATGTCTTGAGAGAAGTTCTATAAGTACATATATATGTGTAAACAGTACATACATATACATATGTATTCGTGTTATAGTGTTATGTATTGATGGGTTAATTCAAATTTAAAAGTTTGACTCTTGATAAAATAAAAATTTGAATTTAAGGGTATGGTAACAGAATTGTGTCCAAAATGATAAATTGTAAGAGAAGAAGTGTTATAGAATTTAATGCATCTTTATGAGGTGGTTTATTCTCTCAATGTTGTACCAGAAATGGTTATTGTGGAATGCTTTATGATTTTTAAACTTTTCATATTTTAAAAATCATGTTTTCTTTATTAAAACCTAGAGATTGAGTGGTCTTGAAGCTTGAACTAGCTATTGCTAAACTGATATGTCTGTATGTACTTAACACTATTGGAGGTTGCACCGCTGATATGGCACAACTCCTTGCAGACAAGAAATGAGTGGGCCGCCCAGTCTCAGGCTGTGAGGAGCCTTGCCTACGACACAGCACATCTAGGGAGGATCCCTTGCACCCTTTGTGGCAAACTTGTTGGTCCTGCCAAAATGAAGAGACACCTCATGATCCACACGGGGCAAAAGCCGTATGTATGTCCTCATTGCCATCACAGAACGAATCGTAAAGAAAATCTTGATGATCACATTCGGAGAAGGCATTCCAGTTGACCGAGATATACCAGGCCCTCTATTCTTTAGGTGTGTGCTACTGACTATGCTGTGATTTTGACAGTTTTGTCCCAGTGCCATTATTGTTGAACAGCAATAAAGGGGCGTACGTCACTGTAGTAATATGAAATGAAATGGCAGTTTGTAGTTAATTCATAATCTTACCATGGATGATATCTCAAAATTGAAGTGGAGTGTACTGTATAATGTAATAGAAGTGTTATATTTTTCTTACGTTCAGTCATTTGGTGTTTCATATCAGAGGTCTTTGGATGAAGTGGTTGTACAGTAGTGATATAAGGTTTGTGTGCTGCTTTTTAGGTTCACGTCATTGTTCACATCACTGAGCATTTTGTTGTGTTTGTTGCAGAGTTACATGTCCTTGAATAAACAAAACCAGAGGCGTCATGTTTGCTCCACTTGTTTAAAGACTTTTGCCTTGAGTTCTGACTTGAAGCGTCACGTCTTGGTCCATACTGGAGAGAAACCTTTCCTCTGCCCTCATTGCCCACACCGAGCCAACCGTAAGGGCAATTTAGTAGTTCATATGATGAATAAACATGGACGGCTCCCCAGTGAAAAAGATTAACAAGTTATTCATGGATGAAAAGTATTCGGGGAGGTAATGATGGCCTTAAAATATTTTTCCTCTTTCCCATTTAGAAAAGTTACTTGAGTAGGGTGTAAACATCATCCTATATTGAAATATTGTAATTAAGATAATGTCTGATGAGGTGGAATCCTGCATGCTGGTTTTGAAGACGACAGAAAAGCTTAAAGCATTGTTCACACAAGGCCATCATCCTTGTTGCAGGGTGACCGAAGAAGGGAGCAGAGCAAGAAAAGTGAGGCTGCTACTACTGCTGCTGGTGCAATTGAAGCTACCTTCTCGTCGTCGACTTCTGACTCCAGTAGTAGCTGGGGGCACTTGACAAACACCAAAACTCTGTGCGACGGTGTTAAAAGCTTTGAATGCAAGTTTTGTGGGAAGACCTTTACTGACTCTTCCAACCTTCGGCGTCACACAATGATCCATACTGGGGAGAAGCCATACAGGTGTCCACATTGCAATCATTCTTCCAACCGCAAAGGAAACCTCATCGCTCACATCATGGCTGTCCATAGGTCTTTTGTTCCTCCCAAAGAGTTTTGCAAACATTCATTTGTATTGTGAAGAAGGAAGGCATTGCATTTGCCTTTTTTTTTTTTTTTTTTTTTTTTTTTATTATTTTTTTGAAAAGTCAATATTTTATGGGTAAGATTACTTAAAAGTAGATTTCTTATCCAGTTACTTTTCATCTGTCTGTAGATGTGTATACAGATATGCATAAGGTAAATGTAATTGAGTTATTGAAGGCTTTGAAGTACATCATAGCACTGGATGTAGTTTTATCAGTAACATGAATGCAACTAGACTTAATTTGCAGTACAATCTGTATTAAAAGATTAGCTAGTTTCAGTGGGCCCTTATGTTGTACTCGGGTGGTCTGGATGCTACAGGCTTGTAAAAGGAACACTTCATTTTGTCGTTTTCAGTTTGTACAGTAGTAATTTCCTTTTGTTCATTTAATATTTAGTATATTTGTGTTAGTATTTTCATAATTTCAATAATGTTTTGGCTGTGAAATTCATATATACAGGCATGATGCTGACGTACAGTTAATTAACTCTCAGCTTAATTTGCTGTACTTTTTACATATTGGCATGACTCTCAAGATAAGTCCTTTAACCCACAAACTAAGTGTAATGTACTAATTTTCCTTTTGGGATATCTTGGCTGGGTTAAAATCCCTTTATAAAGATGCATCCTATAAAAAGTTTTCTGACTGATAAGGCCCAGTACTTGTATGTGGACATGGAATGAGAATGATTCAGTTACCATAAAATTATAAGGCTTTCAAGGAATTCCCATGCATTAGTCTGATAAAGGCTATTTTCTTTTACAGATTGGAGCTGAACTGCATGGGAATGTATGCAAAGTTTGTGGGAAAGTGTTCAACGGAAGAAATTGGAAGCAAAATCTTGAGTATCATTTTCTAACTCATACAAAGGAAAAGCCTTATAAATGTACCATTTGTCCACACAGCTCCGCATTGAAATACAATCTTATCCGTCACATTCGTAATAGGCATTGGGAGGTATTGGCACCCACTTTCCTTAACGCGTCGGGGGAAAGGGAGGGAACTGAGGCAAAGAATTTGGTTATTTCTAACAGGGATGTGCGCTCAACATTAAACCAAGAAGCAATTCAGTTGTCCTCAGAGAGAGTAATGGAATTAGCAGCTCAGCTGAGTACCAGCCTTGGTTATCAAAATCAAAGCCAGCAAGAAAGTCTTTTGAATTTAAATCAGAACTTCCAGATGGCCTTATCAGTCAATCAGGAGGCTCAGATGTCTTCAAGTAACACTGATCAAGCCATTCAGATGGCTGCCAGGAGCAACCAAGTAGTACCTATGGGCACTGGGAATGCACAGCAACTCTCACAGTTGACAGCCAGTTTGAATCCTATGAATGTTGGTCTTGAAATTCCTATTTCCAGCAGTCAAGAGATGCAAGTGCCTATTACCCGTGATGTG
The DNA here is from genome assembly GCF_040412425.1 of Macrobrachium rosenbergii. Lineage (NCBI taxonomy): Eukaryota > Metazoa > Arthropoda > Malacostraca > Decapoda > Palaemonidae > Macrobrachium > Macrobrachium rosenbergii. Next base: position 22,237,947 of record NC_089749.1, read on the forward strand.
CATTTGTCTGGCAACACTAGTCAAACCAGTAGCTTGTTGATGAAAGAGGAAACTTGCTTGTTGATGAAAGAGGAAACTTGAATGTTATAAAAAAAAGAATCCAAATTAGTTCTTGTTTTGGGTTGGTAGGAATGTGTATACTGTATGGAGAATTTTATTTATTTTTTATTTTTTTTGTTGATGTTTTATGGATATTCTGTAGGATTTTGGGTGCTGTTTTAGTTGGCTAAGACACATGATGTAAAGCAAAAGTTCTGAGTGTAGGTTTGTGTGTTGCAGGGGGAGGTGGAGGGTGGTGGTGAGCTGGCATCCGTACCCCCAAATAGGCCGGAAGGAGAGATGGCTGCAAGACTCATCTGGCCGCCTCTCTCCGTGTCTTCTCAAAGCAGGAGGAATGCTTGCAGGGGAAACATTAATAAGACCTATGAGTGTAATATGTGTGGCAAAACTTTTGGTTATTCGGGGGACTTGAAGCGACACATACGCACGCACACTGGGGTACGCCCATTTGAATGCCCACATTGCCCTTACAGAGCTAATCAGCGACCTAATTTAACAAGACATATCAGAGCAAGACATTTGCCAATGTTGTCGCAGTAATGTTTGTGTAATGCTGTGTTTAGTCTATCTCCCTCTCATGATTATTACTTGGCGCAGTAGATGATTAGTCTGCTGCTCTCATCTTGAGTCATTGTGGGACGTTTACTGTGTTTTAGCTTTATGTTAAGACTGAGCATTTGAAAATATTTTTTCTTAAATTCTTGAGATATGTATGAATTAATGTTTAATCAATAAACAGTTGGCTATTTAATGATTTTGATTACCCACATCCAATCCAGTTTGTTCATTTATTTTTTATAAAAAAATATGTGGAAGTATTGACTGATGATTGGGAATTTTGAAATCACTTTCACTCACACTATATGCGTACGTTTATTAGCGTATGTATGTGTGTACAGCATCATTTTGACTTACAGTATAGAATTATATATAAACAAAATCATGTCACTAGGGTGTGTTATCTTTGGGCTTGCCATCCTATTGACATGGTATTGCAAGAAAACTTCGTTGCAAGAGTATGGCACTTTTCCTTTGGTTGTCTTTCACTGCATATGTGGCAAGTTCTGTTTTGTCCATATACTCTTCCAACAGTAATCTCAATTCCATGTAAATCAGAGTTGGCATTTTTGTTTTCCCCATTTCTGCATGATTTTGAATACGTGATAGTATTAAATGACTTTGGATATGTTGCAAAATTTTGCCATCAACAATTGAATTCCTTTAGGTTCTGATAGTGCAGTGAGTTTAATCTTGTCCATCTCAGACAAAAGTCTTGGACTTAACACTCAACTTGGTAAAATGCAACATGTCTTTCATATGATTGTGTGTATGGATTATACTTCTTGAAATATGGACAATGCTATGTGTAAGCAGGTTCTTTATTGGAAGAATCCCAGTTGAAATAAACTAGGAGTGTACACGCAGCTTAATTACAGATCACTCAGCTCTTCGGTAGAGTGCTTGAATTAGAAAGTATATACAGTACAGACTGTCCTGGATTTTGACTTCCTTGACTTGGGTTCATTTGTGCTTAGAACATTAATTTTATATGAAAGAAGCATTTTCAAGTTTCAAAAATATAAAAGAATGCATACTTTTGAAAGATTGTTAATATCTGTGTTGTTCAGTGCATTTGTAGTAAAAGATGATACTTGAGTAATTTTCTTATTGCTACTCATACTTAATTGCAAGTTTCCAGAATTTTATATAGTGTTTGGGAACATGACCCTGCTGTAATTTGGGTATATCTGTAATAAGTATATGAAACAAATTTGTAAGATACACAGTATTGCAGTAATAATGCATAGGTTCAAAAATAGTAACTGCAAGTGAAAAATTGCAGTGAATTAAGTAGTGTATAAAGAAAATGTCAAAAAATTTATTCAGACATCAGTAAAGTGAATGACAGGGATGGTGGACATGAACATTAGCAAACCTTCCCAATCCAGCAGCGATTGTTAAAAGAAAGTAAAATGATTAATGATTATTTTAGAAAAGTAATCAGAAGCATTTTATATAATATTTGGAAAATCAAACAGTGTGATAGAAAACAATAAATTTTCCAGAGATGATTCTCAGTATGTCCATATTAAAATTAAATACTGTATTGTATTGATATGGAAGAAATACTCACTCTTGACTCTGAGCTCTCCTAACATTGAATTAAACCATAGTGCCAAAATTTTCTTTTCCTCTAAATTAGATAGGGATATGGTAGGTCAATGTTGCTTCGTCTGTTAGATTTTGTAACCACGGCTACAGCATGGTGGTCTTGTTAGTGCACCCATATAAAACTATTAAATACACTGACAGCCAAAGCAAGCCTTGCACGAGAAACTCCATTTATGAAAGCTGTGGTTCTTATACCAAGGAAAAATATAAATTATTTTTAGGATTTGGTATCTTTTCCACCAATGTATTTTACACAAAAAATTAAACTAGTCAGGTCTGATACTATTATTTTGAGCTTAAAATACAGTTTAAAAAAAAGCACAGGAAAATTGGTTTGGGGAGACATGGGGAATTGTATTTTTTGTGAAGCAGTATGCTCATTAACATTTCATATATAGACTTAATGTCAGGTAACTCGTAGTTTTGTGTTGTGATGGTCTTCGTTTCAGGTGACATTTGTCAGGGACACACATTCCATGAAAAATTTCTTGTCAGTCTTGTTCAGTGTTTAAAATTAAAAGTTCTTTTGACAGAACTCTTTTGCCTTTGTTCTTTCAAGACATGATATTCCATCATATGCTGCAGTACTTATAAAATTTGGGATTAGGTAGGTAATACTGTTCAGTGTTTATTACGGGACAGTATAGAGTCAGAAGTTTTGATGTTTATCTAGACACAGTACTTTATACTTTTTACACCCAGCATACTATAAAGAAAGTAACCCAGACTGAAATCTGGTTGGATATGTGGTACAATTAAAGTTTTGCACTTGTGATTTCGACACATTTTACTTTGTGCTGTAGTTGGAGTGTACAGTACTATTTTTCCATGAGTGAATACAATAGAACCTTATACCCAAATGGTGTTATGAATTAGATTTCAACTGCCATAGAGAGCGAGTCATCTACAATGGGTTTATGAATGGCCTGAAGCACCAACCTTGTGTTTCAGGGCCCTGGGGATTGGACTGCATATGGCACCTGGGATGGAGGGATGCTACTTTCTTCTGGCGTTGCAACACCTGATGCTTCGATGGAAGTTCCTTCAATTAATAGCCAGCAACAGATGAGCCAAAGCACTTTTTATAACACTAATGCAGCACTGAGAAAGGTCTTTGAGTGCTCTACATGTGGTAAAAGTTTCAGCAACAGGAAAGACTGCAAAAGACATGCCTTGATTCACACTAATCTGAAGCCTTTCAAGTGCCCCTATTGCCCTCATCGAGCCAATGTCAAGTGTAATTTGACCAAACATCTGAGGACAAAGCATAGATCAGAATATAGTAATGAAGTTATTCTTTAATCATTACTTTGGTGATCAAAAGTGAAATACATGCAGATAAAACATGAAAAATTTGTGTTTGTCAGGACAGCGACTATTTTCTTCTTCCAAGAACATTGTGGGTATACTGTACTGTTGAACTGTTGCTTTTGCTGTGGTTGAATCTTGAACAGTGTAACTGGGAAGGTTGTTCTAGCAATGTCAGTAGTGTGATGTTTACAGTACCATTTATAATAGTTTGCCAGCTGTTTCTGCTTATTCTGACTGGTCTTTGTTGGAAAAAGCATATCCCCTTCACATCCATTATCATTTTCATGTAATTATACAGTGGTCTTGAAAACTTACATGGAAAAGCAAAATTATGATGATGATAATCTTTTCCTAAGACTGTAATTTAGGAGAAAGAGGAATATCTGGCAACTCCCTTGTTGCGTCATTTAATAATGTTCTGGCCTGCTGTAATGAGCGGAGTTTTGGATCGAGTGATTCCTGTCATAATGTGGAAATCCAGTGTATGACCATTGGTGATAGAGAGATGTTCCCATGCATTATCTATCATTAGATTTGATAACAAACATTAGGATAAGTGATATACGGTATGCCTTTTCTTGTTGAAAGGGAAGATTTTAGAAATTATTGATAGACCAGTACTTACTACAGTGTATTTGACTGTGGAAGTGTTTCAGTATGCAGTCATAGATAAGTTGAACCTAAAACTATACTTCATGAAAAAGTTTAGGTTTCTGTTGAGAAAGTAAGAAATCAATAGTTGGTTGTTTTCAAAAGGTTGGGTTAGAGAGTCGAGTCCATGGTAGTCTAAAAGGAGTGTTGTTTCTCTGTTGCAGGCAGTGAGCTGTCTGACTTGCGCAGTTTGTGGTAAGAACTTTGGGGGTCGCAACCGTAAGCAGAACCTAGGCTTCCATATGATGATCCATACAGGCGAAAAGCGGTTCCAGTGTCCACATTGCCCACACAAATCCACACTCAAATACAACCTGATTAAACACATCCGTAACATGCATAGTGACTGCAATTTGCAGCTGTTTAATCTGCAGCCACAAGCATATAAAGGAAATTCCTGGGAATATTTAGGCTTAGACAAACAGGATGAATTTTAATTCATCCAAGAACAATAAAGTATAAAGCTTTGGTACAGTTCTTTGTTTACCTGTGAGAAGTAAACATATTTCCATCCTGTCCTTATTGTTCCTACTTTTCATTACTCAAATTTTATGGCTATTAGAATAGTGAAGTAAATTTGGAACTCTGGTGTTGTTTGGGGTTTTGAGGAATAGAGTGGTGGTTGTGACTTTGGTGTTGTGTTGCAGGGCATTGCCATTCGGGCTCTGTGTTGTACTTTCTGCAACAGAGAGTTTGCTGGACGTAACCAACACCAGCGACTTCGATACCACACGCTCATCCACACTGGCGAGAAACCTCACGCCTGTCCGTACTGCCCCCACCGAGCACGACTCAAGTTCAACCTGCTTAAACACATCCGAGCCCTTCATAAGGACCAGCTAGATCAGTGATGCCATCAACGTTTCAGCTGAGTTAATGTTGGTGCTTTTGATGAAATTTAGTCATTACCCCTCTTCCTTAACAATATTTCTGTTGAAGGTTTCCTCTGTGTCCCATTTTCCTGTATGAAAATAGCATAACCCCAGTTTAAGGAAAGGCATGTGCTTAAGGCTTACTATCTATACTATCAGTCTCTGATATTCTATTTTCATTTTATGTTTAGTGCTATTGGGGAATGAACTTAAAATAGTTTCTGTAACACATTGTTTTGTTATGGTAACTTATTATTATAGTATATTACTGTATGATATATGATCGTCATCATTATATCTACCTTTTAGATTTTCTAATGTAGATATTGAATTTTTTTTTTTTTTTACCAAGTTACAGGCTATACAAATAAGGGTCTATATGCAGTAGTAAAATTGGATATAAGTTGTTTTGAGGAATTTTATCTTTACACTTACACCTTGGCAAAATGTTTTCTCTTGTATTGTAAGATTTTTGGGGATACAAATAATTATAAAGTCTGCCTTTGTGGAGTTGTAGGAAATTCTTTTTTTTTTTATATATATATAATTTTACTTAGCATCTTGAAATTACCATTGATACTTGTTGTCATGATAGCTACAATTTTTCTGTAGTCTACGATTGTTTTTCTGTTTTTCAAAAATTTTTTTTTTAATACTCCTTGGACTCTTAGGAGTGATATAGCCGCTCCCTCTCTGTTGCAGGCGGTGGCGCCTGTGGTGTGTCCCGTCTGCGGCAAGAGTGTGAGCGGAATTAATGGTAAGCAAAAGCTGAGATACCACATGCTGACCCACACGGGTGAGAAAGACTTCCAGTGTCCGTATTGTCCACATCGCGCCAGCCTCAAGTTCAATCTAGATCGCCATATTAGAAACGTGCACAGAGAGCTTGTAGTCAATGCCCAGGCATCATACACAGAGAACTGGAATAGGAACAACATGTAGAAGATGAAATCTATTTGGTTGCTGTAGTCACTGACAATGGTTGAAGTGGAGTAGTATACAGTTATTTGGTTGTTTAATAGTTTTGGGTTGAGGAGAAATGCTTCAAAGAAATTTGGAAATTTGCATTAAACCTTTGGCATCCTGTAAAGCAGGACAGTTGCATTATTGTTATGTTATTATTTGGGGATGATATTATGATTATTTGTAAATGTTATTTTTACATTGTGCTTATTGTGTTCTTTTGAATTAAGGTTATTAATTGATTTATTGGGAGGGGGTCAGATTGGAAATTACTTTTCACATGTTAAAATTTTAAGTGTTGGAGGCCTTCAGATAGTGTCATTTTTTACAGGGTGGGGGTTGCAGCCTTAAGAGTGGTGGTGGTGGTGGTGGTGGTGGTGTTGGAGTGGGTAGTGGTGGTGGGAGTTGAAGAGACGAAAGGCCCACAAGCATTCAGTGTGTGGCAAAATCATCTCAGGTGCATGTGTCCGACGCGCGTCTCAGTATCACCTCTCGACTCATTCTGGAGAGCGCCCCCACCAGTGTCCTTTCTGTGCGTATCGGGCGCACCACAAGTTTACTTTGGATCGACATGTTCGTACCGTGCACAGAGAATATTTTGTAGCTGTAGGTTCCCAACCCAATGTAGGTGTTGCCACCTCTGCTAACAGTGTTCTACCGGTAGGAAGTACAGCAACCACTTTGGTCTCATCCACATTGGTCTCATCCACATCCACCTCTAGAAGCCCACTCAGTATTCTAGGCCTACCTCAGTTTTCAGGGAATACCATCCTACCCCCTGAAAACCGTTCTGTAACCCCCCAAGTTGCAAACCCTGTTTATGTAGGCATAACGCAAGACACAAGTGATGTGGAGAATAAAGCTGATCTGGAATCTAACAATGTTAATTTTGTGTGATTTTTCATCTTCGAACTTATGTGTAGAAAGTTGTACTCATGATTTATGGCAAAGTAGTTGTTGTATCTGTTGGAGTGGCTTATATCTCCATTCCAGAGCTTGTTGCCAGTGTTGGGTGCCATGGCCAATGAAGATCGTGTTCTAGTGTGTGAGGTATGCGGTAAGGAATTCCGTGGCCGCAATCTTCGGCAGCGGCGTGAGAGCCACCTCCTCACCCACTCAGGCCTCCGCCCTCACCTGTGCCCTCACTGTCCTCATCGTACGGCGCTCAGGTCCAATTTGATAAAACACATAAGAGCTATACACCAGATTACACCATCTTCTAGTACACATACTTGAAAATAGATATCTTTCTCTGCATTTCTGTTGCCTCCCCACTCTTTTTTTTTTTAAATATTGGAGCAGGCTGTTACACTCACTTTTCTCATTATACTGGTGAAATTAAGTAGTTTTTCACTTCTTTGTTTAGCCTTTTTTTTTTTCTCTCTCTCTCTCTCCTGTATCCAAATGCATACTGTATATTGTTTTTGGAAAATGAAACTATTGATTGGTATCTGATGTTTCTATGTTGCCTTAATGGTTAATGCAGGCTCCTTTCCGTATACAGTATAAACTGAGTTGCCTTGCCTGAAATATATTGTCTAGGGATTTTGTTTTCTCTCACTGTTTTCTCTCACATGCACTTGTATATTATCTGGCAGTGTTGATATGCTTAAACATTAGAGAAATATTAAGTGGCAAAAAAATTTGAGTTTCATGTTGCCTTTGAGTTTTTTGGATGGATTTGATATTGTTTAAAATGAAAATTTTTTATTTATGTTCAGGAGTGTCATTTCTTGTATTTTTTCTTTTCATTTTGGGACAACTTTATTTTACAACATAGGTCACAAATAGTATTGAGTTTTGTCACTGGAAGAGTGCTGCTTTCTTTTTTGTATACTGTATAAGCTATGTAAAGTTCATTGTAGATACAGTATTAATAAATGTATATTTAAAATACAGTCGTTTAATAAAACCTTAGTATTCTTAAGCTGTTGGGTTTTTGCTTTTTCTCTCAACAGAAGACTGTTAGTGTATATTTTGTTTATGTACGAAGTGTGTTTTCTGTAAATGTAAATTACACATGCTTGTGGGGTTGATCCATCATACACAGTGTTTGCACATTTCTAGAGTACACTATAATCATATGCACAAGGAACTTTAAAAAAAATGTACATTTCTGTACAGATCGTTTCACTGTACTGAGAATATACATTTTGCAGGTTCATAGTTTATTAGCAGATTGTGGACTGTACACATGAACTGTAATATGTATAGTATACATCTTGTATGTGAATTTTAGTGGTATAGGAAGTATAACAAAAATGTACACACTGCTCTTTATTAATTATTACATAAGGAGTAAGGTGCATGTACAGATGAAATGAGAAGCATAAGCCTCTCTATTACAGGCAGTCTCTCTTTCTTCAGGTGACTGATGATAAATATATACTGATATATTACTGAATATTTTTCAGTAGAGAATATTTTTCAATAGAGGAGCATTTACAAAGAACAAGTGAATTTCTGAATATCAGACAACTGTATATAAGTATCAGTTAGACAACTACAGTTTATGTAACCATGTTGTTTTAAAGATGGCCTTTTCTTCTTTAAACCAACTTGGAATTGGGGATTTGTTCTTCTTTAAACCAACTTGGAATTGGGGAGTTGGAGGATATAGGATTTATTTGCTAAGGTTTTTGTGGAACCCATTTTGAAGATGAATATTCCATATATGAGATTGTCACAACCTACTTATTCCAGTATTCATTTACCTGGCTTGTCAGTTTCTTACAGAATGTTTTTGGTAAGGGCTTTTTGGAGCCCATTTTGTTAGCTGTTTTATATATACATACCTTTGTTTCATTATAGCGCAACCCCATTAATTATTCCTTGTCTTTTGGGAACTTGGAAATCCCAGTCTCATCATATTTGTAGCAACCCTCACTGTGCTAGGTCCATCCTGTTTACTGGTACTGTCTCTACTAGCTCAGTTCTCGAGGGCCCTTGTAGAGTCAACATTACAGTTTCCCAGGATTGACTATATAGCAGTGGTGCTCACTCTTCCTCTTGCATTTCATTTAATGACATCTAATTATCTTTTTGGGCATTTCATTTTAATTTTGTGCATGAAAGTGCACAATATTACAATGAAATGGATAACCCAGTCTTATACTCCAGGATCTTTTATATTTTGTCAAGCACAGATAGATTTGAAGGGGTTTTCCGTAGGGAGATGACAGCCATTCTCAACTGGCTAGAGTGGGTTCTATGTGGTGGAGCTCCCACCTTTCAGGTGAGGTTTGGCCATGGAGTGGAACTACCGAAAACTAAATGGATGGTTCACCTGTAGAAAATTATCCATTTTGCTCATCCACGTTGTGTGCTTTCTGATGAACTTTGTCTGGAAGAGAGAACCTGGGACTCCTCCCTCTTCCCATAATCCATTGTTAAAGAATTGGGGTACAAACAGCTTTGGCCACAGGGGTTGCCATTTTCATTATGGGAACTGTTGCTGGTTGCAGCTTTGGTATATACCCAAGACTCCATCAGAGAAGATTCCTTATATCCTTAGCCCTTCACCACAAGGTGCACAAGGTCCTTGAGTTCCCAGATGGTTCCCCAAGCCATCCCATTCTGTTAGTGACAGGTGGGAGGCCTCACTTCCCTTTCTCTATAGATAAGGGAAGACATTCATCCTCCAGTGAGGCTTGTCTTCAAAGTCAAAAGATGAATTGTGTGGTTATCTATGTGTGTTTTAGGATCATGAAAGTTCTGGCTCAGATATTGCCACCCACTTTTTTTTTTTTTTTTTTAGAGACAATCCTCATTTTCCAGTATTCTAGTAACCTTTGCATTATATTCCAGTTACTACTGTGGTCAGGAAGGTTTCAGGCCTCACATCTTGAGTTTGGATCCGTAACTCAATGGCAGCCTATGGAGGAAATTTTTTAGTCACTTGGCTTTACAGCTGCCTCTGTGTTGTTCCAAAGGTGGCAGGAGGTTGGAGGCCAGTTGATCACAACCCACTCAACAAATTCAGTTGCCTGACACTATTCAAGATGGTGACAGTGATATTCTTAAAAAGCTTAGAAAGTACCTTTGATTTATCTATGATAGGGCCATTCCAGTGCCATGTCTTGTGGTTCAGCCTGTTTGCAGCTGTTTCTGTTCACTCAAACCATTAGTGATGGGCTGGGATCTGGCTGCGTAACTGTCACCTTGACAACTTGGTCATGTCTTCAGAAGAGGAATTGCAGAGGCATATGTTGGCTTTATTCCAACTCTGTTGTTCCTAGGACGCCGAGATCAATCGATAAAGTTGGATGTGTTGACCTCCACAATGTTGATTTACCATGGCACGTTCAGTGATGCAATGAGTTTGTAAGTCAAGATAACAGGATCAAGAAGTTATCAAAGGTGATTTAGCAGTTTTATAAATGAGCTCTTGTTCCACAGCCAAATCTTGAGGGTACTTCCTTGGTTGCTTTCTGTTGTGTGGGTTCCTAACAGCTAGTTCTGAATCTGCTCCCTACGACTTCACCTGGCCGGCCAGATGGTGTTTAGCCCCATCCATGCCCAAGGATTGCTCAATTCCAACCTTGGAGGAATTTTTGGAAGACCTACAGTAGTAGCGAGATACAAATAATCTGGAATTGTATTCCCCCAGTTTCTTCTGTGCCTGTTGTACTGATGTTTATTGACTTCTCAATGCACTGGTGGGGCAATCACCATCTGCACCTTCAGTCGATAGGAGCAATCTCTGGAGAAGAATTGCTATCATGCTGCAGTATTTTTGAAGCTCTTTTTCTAGCCCTGCTAGGATTACTACCATCCTTATAAGTAAGAACTCTTTGCTTATATCCAACAACTCCAAGGCCATATTTTAATTCAAGCATTAGGGGTTACTCTGCAATTCACTGTCATCGGGTAATAGAGGTGTTCACTTGGACTGAGGAGCACATTGTGGCAATAATCTTGAAGTTCATTCTAGGGCTTGAAACAGCTTAGCAAACATGCACAATCCCCTATGGGTCATGCCATGGTCATACCTCCTGGCCTTGATGTCAGATCCATCCAGGTAAGCTGCCACTTGGGAGGAAGAGTAGCTTCATTTCCACAGGTTATATGATGAGCTGGTGGAAGGAGAAAGAAAGGGGAAGGAATAATTTTATGGGGAAAAAATGGTATAGAGAGACTAGGTAAGGAAAACAAAACTGTTATGATATTGAGGTTTTCAAGATTAAAATATCGTATTCCTGCAGTAGTAAAACATTGCCAGTGTTTTTAGTTTTAGCGCTCATAAAACTACCGATTCTTAGAATCTGCAAACAAAAGTAATAGTATTCTGAAGATATATCTCCTTTAGAAAAAAGAGAGCTTTCATCACGGCTGTAACGCCAGTGAAATAAAATTACCAATAAAAGTAACAAACCTGATGTAGGTAGCAATTATATCTTGAGCTTGCTTTAAAAGAAAAATATTAAAATACAGCATATTTCTTTTCTTAGACAAAATAATCTTATGGTAAAGAGTAATCTCATAATTATCTTTCTTTGAATTTACAAGTGATAATTAAATTGATACCTATAGTCAGTTCCAACTGATCTGTCATCAGAATATTGTGTTCATTAACAATTTGTCATGACAACACTGCTCATGATATTGGCTGCTGATTGGCTTAATTTCATCTTATTTGATTGTAAACAAATAGACTTCGAATTCCGTAGCAAAGCATTTGTGTATGGAAGACGCGAAAGAGACAGGATTATACACAAAAAGTTCAAAAATAACTTTTAATGATGTGTTCTGTTTGAAAGAAATACTGGTAAACGCATATGTACAGCCAGAGAAGAAGGGCTGCGGGAATGATCAAACCTGACTTTCAGATTCGTGGTATCAGCTGTAACTGAACTGCTACAGCTTTTATCCCAGTGTGGCTGTCTGCACTTATCTTGTATATAATTTTTTTTTTTTTTTTTTTTTGATAAATATATATTATGCCAGCATCCTTTAAATTGTGAAACTCCTGCGAATGTGCTAAATTAATTGACGGCTTTTTTTTTTAATAGCTATTGTTATAGGTATTTTATAGCTGACAGCCTATAGAGTGGAAACGACCTCGGACTCAAGCCATTGCTCAGGTTTGTTACAATTTCTTAGAAGTATACATCCTGTTCATACTACAGTCATTGCTTAGGTTTGTTACAGTTTCGTAGAAGTTTACATCCTGTTCATACTACAGGCAGTCCCCAGTTATTGGCGGCGTCAGTTATCGGCGGTCTGGTTTTACGTCGCTTGTCTGGTGACGACAATAACTGGATTTTCGCTGCCGATATGCGCTGATCTCTGCTTATCGGCGCTGTTAAGAGGTGATTTTGGCGCTATTATCACCGATTTTCGGCACTATTATCGCTGATTTTCAGTTATTGGCGATTTTCAGTTATCATCGTGCTATCAGGAATGGAACCTCCTGCCAATAACCTGGGACTTCCTATACCAGTGTCTAGCATACATGTTTCAATTACAACTTTTTCTTAAGTTTTTCTCTTAAGTGATAAAAGTTATCAAGTTGTGAATAAAATGATAAAATACATGACTGGCTGAGTCACAACTCAAAATTCCTTGCAGGTCCGAGTTTTGCATGCATGTACAGTACTTGCTGTTGCATTTCTTTCTTGCTGGTCTCAGTAATAAGCTTTCACATATTGCTTGTTGTATGAAATGAAGTAGAAATCATGTAAAGAATAAAATGGGTTAGACTTACAGTTCACTGGGAGGGAGGGTATTGCTACAGTAGCTCTTTAAAATTCTGGCTGGAGAACAATAGAGAACTGGCCTTTAACAAAGCGGGGCAGTATTTTATGGAAACCATGAGTTTATTGATGTATAAAATATTGCAGAAATACTGATTTAAAATGAAAAATGATGTGTTGATCCTTTATGAGCCTTATGAAGCAAAGCATTCAAAATGGTTTCCCAGTGACACTGAAAGAAGCACCTTATTTCTAATGGTTTTATAAATATGTTGCTGCCTTTTCTCACATTCAGCAATTTATTGGCTACTAACTCAGAAAACTTTACAAACATTGTCAGGCTGTGACTTCAAGTATCAGTCTGTTACATTCCAACCTCTTTAAACCGGCTCCCTTGGGACCAGGCCACTGCCGGACCATAGAAAATCCTGGATGATGGAGATCACCCCATAAAAAAACCCTATGGTAACAAAGTCTTACCAGCTCATTCTAAATATATATTGCTGTGTTATAAAAATAGAACAATGGTTGTGAATATTCACCGTTATTTGTTAGGTTTAGTTCCTTATAAAAATTCTGGCCTGCTCCACAAGCATCTCCATGGAAATGCCTATACCCTCGGTTCGTCGAAGCTTAAACCACTTTAAAGCGCACTGTCAAGTTCTGTTCTTCTGGCATCTGGCAGTGTTTCTGGCATTTCAAAATTTTCTGGCCTTTGTTTTCAGGTAAAACCTAAAAATCTGCTGCTTTTGTTTTTTTAAACCTGTACATGAGAGAGAGAAAGCCTAAAAATCTGCTTTTTTTTAAACCTGTATATGAGAGAGAGAGAGAGAGATGTGGCCTGGTTAGGTTGTTACACCGAAAGGTATTCATTTGCAAAATTCAAATGTATAGATGTATTAAGAATGATCATTTTAATAAAATTGTTGTTTTATGTACTTATGCAATTACTGTATGTACTGTATATTTCATGCATTGTTATATTATCGTATTGCAATTTATAAACATAGCCAAGGCCCCATTTGCATTGTGATAATGTTTACATTCTTAAAATTATCAGCTAGTTGCATTTTAGTAACATCATCACAGCCGTTAGTAGCTAAATTAAATGCATTTTGGAGACTTTTTTTCGTGAATTATCAAAGCTGGGTTTAAAAATGCAACTTGCTTTATTTAAAAATTTTTTAAGTAAATTAAATGAAGTAAAGGTGTGGTTCCCCCAATTTTGGATGTTGCTTTTGCCTCTTACAAAACGTTGTGTGGCCTGCACAATACTTTGTATTCGTTTTTCAGCCACAGCTACAACCATAAATTTAGTGGCATACTTTCATAACACTTTCCTCTCCATTGCATGAAGGATGAATAAAGATTTGTTTAATTCTATTTATGGAAGTCACCATTGAAAAGTAACAAATTTTTAACAAATTGACAACTAATGCAACCCTTAATAAGTGTGTTAGTTACGTTAACTGACATTGGCAGATGGATGTATCTTGAATCAATTGTTAATGTCAGTACTGGTTTTTATGCCAGTGTCTTGCACACAGTAGTAACTGGTTGTCAATCACAAGAGATAGTAACGAATTCTTAGACAAGTCACAAGGGCATTCCTGATTTAATTTATAAACATTGGCACTTTTCCAATGAACTTTTGCATCTAGGCTTATTTCTTAGTTAAAAGCCAACCCAGATATAACATGCATTATCAAGGGTATCCACCAAAACTGTAATTTACTGAAAACACATCTTTTACTACATATACAGTATATGATGAAATCTTGTTTTTGGACGAAATTTTAGTGATCGGATAGTACACAAGTGCAGTACTGCACAGGTATAATGTATTTATGCAAATTACGGTTCTTTTGTATGCTGTATATTGTTTATTTTAACAGAATGTTTTTATTGGAAATAAAATGTGTTTGTGCATTTACGGAGCAAGCTTCAGTTCCAAAATCCAAAAAAAATCCAAAAACTGAAATGACATGGCGCTGCCCTCATAGCCGGTCAAGAACTAATGGCTGCTGATTCAAAACGTCCGGATCATGTTAGTCCCCAGAACACAGAGTTCCAGATTTAAGAGGTCGGACTGTTTTTTGTTGACATCGATAGTCATTATGAGTGGGCAAGGCTGGTGTGCAGCATAATAAGCATAGGCCGATGTAAAAGAATGCTTTTCCCCTTGTCTGTGACTGTACTAAATGCACTGAAAGCTTAACATCATTGAAAAGTATTTGCTTTTCCAAATACTGTAGGCAAAATTAAACAATTTACTATTGGAATGCCATTTAGAAGTGTGTTTTTTCTATGATGCTGATTTTACCTTGAACAGGGTAACAGTAATGAAGAAGAAAGCTTGACCTAACTGAAAATCTTGAGCAGTTGAAATGATAGGGTATGTTATTTAATGTTAAAATTTTTATATTTAAAGTATTGAATAATGTCAATTTATCAACAGTTTGAATAAATAGTCTAGACCTAATCCTATAACACGATGCTTTAAGACAATGGGGTCGCCATTATTTCTCACTCTCCCTCCCTATTATCCCTATTTGTTGTTATTCTCTCTCTCTCTCTCTCTCTCTCTCTCTCTCTCTCTCTCTCTCTCTCTCTCTCTCTCTCTCTCTCTCTCTCTATTCATTTGTTATTCGCTCTCATGTCCTTCCTCTACCATTTTTCTCTCTTTGTCTCTCTGCGGGCAGTGCATCCCACATGAATGTTAATTTTTCGGTGAGATGAGTTGAAACAGAGTATAGTAACTTGCTCATTAGTCACTTGAACTCAGTGAAACAATTTTTTACCATACTATTCTTGGATTTTTGCCAAGATGTACAGTAGTACAGTATGTAGGATCCTTAGGCACAATAGACATATGAATTGCACTATATATTCACTTCTGACTTGCATGCTCTCCTTTGCTTCCTGGCTATTAAGGCCCTTTTTATTAATATGTTGCTCCGTCATTCGAAAACTTGACCTGTCTCATATCAACACTTCCAAATTTTACTTTCTGCAATATGTTGTCCCTCATTCTTTTCATATGACCATACCACCTCAAAACTGATAGATTTTTCACTAGCAGTTTTACCACTTCGGATCCTCACATTTCTGATATTTCATTTTTGCATTTTATTTTTGTTCCACATGTACTACATAAAATTCAGCTGAAAGGAGCATCCTTTTCTTAAATTTTCACTCACCATTCAAATCTCACTTCCATAATATGATATAAGACTCAGTTGCTTTCATTCTTTTGTCACCCATATCATCATCATTGCTCAATCCTCCAGGTTTTCATTTTCCCCTCATATCCTTACAGTTAAGTTCACCTTCAACTCTTTCCTTACAAATACCTTAAAATCTGTCACTAACCTCTGTAGTAACTGTACATTATCTGTTCAACGTTTTCATATACAAATGTCAGGTACTTCAGAGCACATCATCATCTCATCCATGAGTGTTGCAACCAATATCACATATCCTTCCTCTTGCATAACTTATTAGCTCTTTCCATGAAGATATCAAAAGTCCCTGGCAGCAGCACGCACCCTTATTTCAGATCCACTTTGCAACAAACCAGTTACTCCCATGTACACATTACTTGGTTTGCTTTTATCAAAGAAATTTTCAACTGCTGCCAATTACTTTATCTTTAGTACCAATGCTTCAGTTATCTAGTTTAATTACTCTGAAAATCCTATTCACATCTTGGCTCTACTAAGTATTGTACTGTAATGTTATCCCTTTGTAATTATTACAATTGCCTTTTATTACTTGTATATGTGTGCACAAAGGAAGAATTTTTCAATACTGGTAGTGCATAATATATAATACTGAGAAAGTTACAATGTTTCTAGTTACCTGTCTATCCTGTTGTTACTTCTGTTCTTCCATGTTGTGGATATTGTTCCATATTTGGTCATCAATAACTGACTTGCAGCTTGAATTGATGGACAAAGCATCATTTCTTTTAGATGTCCAGATCTTAGTGTGGAAAAAATTACACTGTTGACTCATTGTGTATGCTTTATGAAATTTTAATCATGGACATATACGATCTACTACCTAGCACTAGATATACCATTAATTCAAGTTCACTTGCCTTTTTGCATACAGGGTTGAGTGCAAGACAATTTTCTAGAAATTTTATTCCAGCTGTGACCAGTTTAGAGAATGGTCTTCCTAACCAAAGCATTTGGTTGATTCATTGGAACTTTGGAAGTTCAAAGTTGGTTTAAATGTGTGTGTTTGTGGTTAGGTTTGTTGAGGAGGATTTTTAATTACTGCTTCTGTTAAGAATTGATTTCTCTATTTTAAATAGCAGTTAAATTCACATCAGTCCATAGTGAGCTTTATAATCTTGGGAAAAAATGAGAACTTGAGGGATCAAGCAGTGAGTGCGTGGTTTCATTGCAGAGGATGATGGTTGGGAGCAGCAGCAGTGGCAGTGGCGGGTTTGTTGAAGAGGAGTTCCGAGAGTACCTCACATGCCCAGTTTGTGGGCGTTGCATCACAGGCAAGAATTGTCGGCAGAACCTGAGACATCACCTCCTTATTCACACCGGGGAGAAACCCTATGAATGCCCTCATTGCCCTCACCGGGCTAACTACAAGCCTAATCTCCACAAACACATCCGTACTGTCCATGGCACAGTGGATGTCCCTCCTCCGTCAGCTGTTTCTTCAGAGGCCAATGGAAATGCCATTGTTGCTGTTATTTCTGCCACTCTTCATCAGCCATCTGCTCTTTTGTCTCATCATGGAAATGAAAGGAATTGATAGTTTGAGGTAGTAAAATTACAGAATATTATATAGAACACTTCAGTGATTACTCGTAGAAATTGTATACTGTATACCATATTTCTGACCTATTCAGAAGGCTGTAATCCATATTAAAAATGAATTTGTCATACCCTGTCTGTGACTCGTGTGAACGGCAGTAGTGTGTGTTAGATAAGTATAGTGCTTTAGTGATAGTAGTAGCACTTGAATTCATTTTGGAGATTTTTTTTGGGGGGGAGGGGGTTATTTTGCTTTAGAAAAGAAAGAAAAAATGTGAAAATGAGCTGTTTGAACAGTGCATTGATGCTGACTCCTTGGTAGGCGGTCATATAAAAGTAGGGGATTGGATTAGAATTTGAATGATTGTTCTGTGGTGTTGTTGGAAATCAAGCCATCATTGCTCTTGCAACTTTAGTTTACAGTATGTGGAAGCTTTTGAAAGTTTTATTGCATATGTGCTTTTGGCTTAAATATTATGGTGTTTTTTCTTTGAGAATAATAATGAAACAGGCAACCCAGTTCCCTTATCAAATCCAAGCTTAAAAGAGGGTAAGGAAAATTGGGCCCTAACTTCAAAGGATGCGAGTAAAATATCCCCTGAAAGGAAGTTTGTAGGAATTCTGCTAACATGAGCTTTGAGGAATTCCAGTGTTTTGTGTTGGTGGGAAAGAGTCACTGAGCTGAGCCATGCTGTCTTGACAGTTGTTACTATGGCCCACTCCTGATAATATCATTGAGATGAGATTTAGCTTTTGGTATTAGGTTATTATATAAAGTATAAATTGTTTACCGCACAGTATATGTAGTTTCTAACGTCTCCTATACGTTTGGATTTATAGTGTATTTTTTTTTACTTTAGTAAATCAAATAATTTTGGAATGCAACCAAAGCTTGATTTGTATTTGTTCGTTACAACCTAATTATGTTTTTGATTAATGGCATCTTAGTTAAATTCATTCAACAAGATTGCACTTCTCTGTCTTCAAATCACTGTTATCATTGATGAGACTTAGGTAAAAAAAGAAAAAAAAATGAATTTTAATAATTCTGCATCTTGTCTTGGGCTTTCTCCGTTTCTCCATATGAACGGCAGCTAGTATACAGTACTTCTGAAATTTACATTGGTTGCTCTTATCATTTGAATAGTGATGCACCCAGTAACAGAGGATGTGTTGAGTTCTTTGTTTTTGAATGGGAAAGGAGCTGAGGGCTGTGTGTGCTTGCTTTGCAGAGTGGCTCTTCCGATGAGAAAGTTGTGCAGTGCGGCTTGTGTGGAAAGGAGTTTGGTGGCCGGTCAAGGAAGCACAACTTGAAGCAGCACATCTTGACACACACTGGAGAACGACCACATCTGTGCCCGTACTGCCCATACCGTAGCAATCACCGACCTACTGTCAGAAGGCACATCCTCACAGTTCATGCTCACTTGTCTCAACAGCTTCCAAACACCAGTCTTTATATAAATGATAACTGAATACTGACAGTATTGCTGTTAGAAACTTATAGGTAATAGTTGCCTGTACAGTATTGTATTTTACACTGGAATAAAGGTTCAGTAAACTTTCAGTTATTTTTGTATCCTCATTCATGGTGTTTGATACAGATCTCGTAATATTTTGTCACGAAAAAAAAAAAATAATTCAAATGATCAAATCAGTGATGTAAACCTTGACCAAAGGCTTTTAGCATTGTATGATTTACCCCGTGGTACCTCTTCTTGTCAGTCTTTTTGCTATTACCATTATAAATTCTTCTACTTTGTCATTATTATCATTTTACATAGATAACATAACTGAAAATTTATTTGTTTTAACATCATTGTTATCAAAGTTTCAATATTACTAGTGCTAGATTAATCTCTGCAAATGAATTTTATTTTGTTCCTTATGTGTTTCAATTTGTCTTTGTACACTTTCCACCATTCATTTAAGAATCCATTCTGTCCGGCTAGCCTTATAGGAGTTTAGAAAGGATTTGTAATCGTGATTAAGTAACTAGAATAATAATAGTTGAAGAGTTTGTAATTCTCGAGGTGGGGGTAAGCCAATGGGAATTTTATTAATGATGAAAGGGAGATTGAAATGGCGTGGACATGTCTTTTGCACAATTCATGAGAGAATATTATAGGACATTGTCTGCTTGGCTTCTGTGGGAACCAGAAGAGAAGACTCAAATCTTAATGAGAACTATGAGAAGTGAATGAGGAGATGAGTGGAGATTTATGGAGAAGACATAAGTGGCAGAATTTCACTTGTCATAGGAGGTCAATAATAAAAATAATAATAATAATAATGATAATAATAATAATAATGGTAATATAATAATAATGATAATGAAAGTTTCTTGAAGTTAGCAAAAAATTATGAGTATGGTTTTTGTTGTAGACAGCATTGGTTCAGTCCAGGTTTATGGGTCATTTTAATGCTGATGCCACAATAGTCCAGCTTGAATTACAAAGAGAGCATACAGAATTTTTTTTATCACCAAGCACCTCTTGAATATGTCTTGTAGAAGGGCTCCTCCTCTTAATCATCACGTTCAGTTTAAAGGTTTCATGTTGCTCTACATTTTGGTTTTTTTTTGTTGATGAATCTGGAATTTTGTCTTTTTTCTAATTTTTTTTTTGTCTAATTTTTTTTTTTTTTTTTACATTTATGCAGACAATGCATTTCCCCAACACAAGTTCATTAGGAGGTTCAGTTGTAAGGTTTCTCGCAAGATTTTTTGCAATAGCAGTAGCTTGGAATACCTTGTAAATTATTGGTTGCTGTGTATAATAAAGCACTTTATCAAGAGCATTGTCACATTTTGACTGTTAGAGCTCCCCTAACAAGTTGTTAGTAAATGAGGAGAAGAACAAATTAGAAAGAAACTCGACGACAAGGTTGAAGGAGATTGAAGGGAAGAAATGAATATTAAGAAGCAGAAAGCAGGGCTGCTTGGGTCAAAGGAATGAGCTGAAGAAAAGTGTGTGAGGTCAAGCCCCTTGACTTTATTCATTTGCAAGCTTATTTTACTGTGATGAATGAAGAGAAAAGCAAGAGATATCATATTGGTTTTGCCAGTCAGTCTGTAGCATATTATTCAAGGGATTGCTTATCCATTTGTGGCTGAAATCAATCTCTCTCTCTCTCTCTCTCTCTCTCTCTCTCTCTCTCTCTCTCTCTCTCTCTCTCTCTCTCTCTCTCTCTCTCTCTCTCTCATAGAGTATGAGATTTTGTCAGAGTATGAGATTTTGGATTTACTCAAAATGTTTAAGGAACAATATGCAGGAAATTGGTTTAGGATATAGACTGAAACTGCATAATGCTATTTGATATGCTTGTCTAGGGGTACCTTTCTAGAAGGGGAATGGGAAACTGGTAACAGCGTGACAATTTTTATGTCTCTGTCACCATACTTATCCTGTAGATGTTAGCCTAGGGTTTTTTTTAAATTTTAAAAATGCGTATAGTGAACATAAGTACTGTAATGATTTTTATGTGATTAGGTACTGGAAGTTTTCATATTTTTTTCCTATGATAGCGATGTTTAAATGCCTATGAACAAATATTGAATAGGTCTCTTGTTTGGTTGTGAACTGTATGCTGTTATTAAATATGCATTACATTACTGATGTTATTAACCTCAGGTTTTATGGGTAGGGCCTGACGCAATGCCATGTCTTTCCAGGCTAGTGGTGTAGGCGTGGCGAGAGGCAGTGGTGAAGCTGTCTCGTGTCTTGTTTGTGGTAAGGTTATCACCGGTAGGAATAAACGGCAAAATCTTCAGTATCACATGATCACCCACACCTCTCATAAACCTTACCAGTGCCCTTATTGCCCTCATCGTGCAAATCGTAGTGATAACATGAAAATACACATTCGTGCAAGACACAGTATTAATCACAGCCTGCGTGCTGGTGCTTTGTCGTCAGAAGTGGCAGATGCCCAAAGCTATGGACAGTCGGCAGCAGTGCCTTCGTTTGAACCCACCAGTGAACAGAACGAGGGTCAAGACTCTGTGACTTTCAAATCTTTCCTTAACATGTAGTGTAAAGAATCAATGGCAGCTTACTGCTTTGGATGAAGTATCTCAGAAGTATGGTGAAAGAATTCTCAGGTTTTTTTCCTCTTACAAGTGACTGTGGCTCTTCAATTGAAGGGCCATACTGCGTGGATGCAGGACATTTGCAGAAATATAACTAGACAGGAAATACTTCTGTTTATATAAAAGTTACAGAACGATACGGAGCGCTAAGAAAAGGTCGTTCTCTTGTTGCAGGGGGTGGAAGAAGAAGATGGTGATGCACCTCTGACGTGTCATGTTTGCAGCAAGGTGTTCTCCGGAAGCAACAGAAGGCAAAATCTTGCCACACACCTCCAAACACATGTGGGGGATAAGCCTTATGGCTGTCCCTATTGCCCTCACAGAACAAATCGTAAGGATAATCTCCAGTGCCACATTCTAACACATGGTTCTCATAAACCTTTCCGTTGTCCTTACTGCCCGCACCGCGCTAATCGCAAAGGAAACATGAAAATACATATAGCTTCACGACATGCAAAGGAAGTGCAATCCGAAAATCTTTCTATAGATATGTTAATTATTGTTGAAGATGAATCACAGTAATTAATTCTGTTGTGACGTATTGTCTTCGTACTTGCACAGTAATGCTTACCCGTGTATATAAGTACAGTGTGGTATATTTTGTTGTATATACAGTATATCAATTTTGAACAATTGATATTTGAAGAATGAGCATCTGAAACTCAAAACTAAGGGTGAAATTGAGACTTAAATGTGGAATATTATGGAAATATCAAGTAATTTATGTGTATGCATGCCAGGGTGTAGCTTTCAACCTTCCACCATCGCTGATGTCAGTTATTCGGTTGTGATGACTGCATTGTTGGCCATGAAGTGAAATTCTAGTATATGGCATAAATATTGGGACAATTGGGACTCTGCCTTTCAGTTATAATGTACAGTAATTTCATTTATAGCTCCTTTGGTCCTACCATCTTTAAGTTCCCACAGTAGGCATCAAAATATATACAAAACCTGTGCACCTTGGATTTTGAGTATACAGTTTCTGACTTGAAGTAGGATATCGTGATTTAAGTGTACAAAAATTGTAATCTTTCCAGAAATGGATGTGTATCATTCCTTGCTAATAGATTGAACAGAATTTTTGAGATTTATTAGGTGTAATGAAGTGCACAAATTTCTATGTACAGTACATTACATGAACACATACAGCATTTTAATTATCCAGATAACTAATGTTTGTTGCACAGTAATTGTTAGCAGTACTGTAATTATTAGCAGCTCTAATTATGATTGTTTTTCTTTTCCCTCCCTTGCTCTTCATTTGTTTACAGTTAACTCCGAAGTAAACTTGCTAATTTAGCTCTATGTGCTTCTGCAACTGGTGAAAGATGCTTCCAGTCTGCTTTGCACTGTTTGTTTTAACAGATGGCATTTTATAATGATCTTAGTTATTAGTAATTAGAAAAAAGGGGTAAATGCCACAACTTGAAAGTTTTCCCACTAATCGTCATTGGCCAGCAAGTATTCCTGTACATTGGTATACAGTATAATAATGAATTTATATATAAAATTTTTTGAAACGGCTGTTGAGGATCATTTAATTTACACAATATTACTGTTGTTAACAAAACCATATAATTTTTAGACAAATAGGGATTGCTGTTCATGAGGGTTTGTTCTTAAAACAAGGTACAATAATTGGAGCAAGGTAAAGTTGAAACAGTTGGACATGTCAGTAGGGAGAGACCAAAGGGAGTGGATGAAAAACAAAAGACAGAAAGTAGTGCAACTTGGTTCTTGGAATGAATGCAACAAAACACTGCTAGTTTCATCTACAATAAGCTATTCAAGGCCCACTATGATTTGTACTAAATTTTTTTGTATTATCATTTGTATCTAGAGTATTGGACTCGTGGTTCATGTGAGTACTGTACTGTATCATCTTTCAGTTTTTGATTAGGAAGTCCCTTTATAATCTTCAAATGCAAAAATACATACATGCATAAGTGCTGGAATTATACTTTGACATAAGTAATATTTTAGATTAAAAGGACTCGGGTTTTAAGAAAAAGGTAAAATTATGAACAACTGGCACATTGTTGAGGGTTTGTAAGGGATGCGTGTTTACTGTATTCCGTAAAGAAATGAAACCAGAATTGCATATACTGAATATACAGGTGTGCATTTTCTATTTTGTGCAGTAATTATTTAATATAGGAGTGTTTCTTTTATACTGTACATATTTGCTTCTACAATATCAAGTGGAAAGGAAATAATTTATGTAGGTAGTTACATTTAATGGTTAGATACAACTTTGTTTATAAAGAATAAATAATAAATATTGCAACTTTGAACTTGCATTTAAGTAACCTTGTTTGGAATTCTTAGTATGTGTCAGTACAGTTTTGAATGAAAGGCAAAGTAGAGAGAGAGGTGTGAAATCTTGGATTGCAAGAGAGGTACAATGTGATGGCACAAAAGGGACTTGGAAAAACTAGATGCCGAAGTAGCTCCAGGACTCATGAAGAGAGCGTGCTATTAGAAACAGTGCACATAGTGAGAAAAGTGATGGACTCCTAAGGAGACAGGATGCAACCCAGAACCCCACACTGTGAATACCACCCAGTCGAATAGGATGACTGAGATAAAAAAAAATAATAATAATAATAATACAACCTAAACTACATACAACAGCCATAGGCACGGGCAAAATTGGGATTTTGTAAAGGCGTGACTTGAGTGCTAGAAGTCATGGCAGAGTTCAGAGGGAAGGCCATAATGTGAAAGAGGATGTCACAAAGTGACTTGGTGTTCATCAGCTGATGGTTTGAGTGTATGATGAAAAGGGAAGAATAATAGTCAGGAAAGCAGTAGACATGAAGAAGCAAGATTAAGACCTTGTAGGAATGCCCAGGCATTTAAGGAAAAGGGGAAAAGTTGAAAACCTAACTAGATTGTTGTCAGCTTGAAAGTGCTGAAGGCAACAGAGGGTGGAGAGATCTTGTTTCACATTCAGCCCCGTAAAGGGAAAAGTTTACAAATAAACATTATGGAGATGGTGATGGGTGGAGTGGTAAGCTTTGCCAGTGGTGATACAATAAATTTTTGGGAATGAATTTTTTTTCTTTATTCATCTGGTTGTGGGATTTCAAGGGGTTGGTTGTCCTTTATTCATCCGGATATGAGATTTCAAGGCAAGTTCATTTGTGTTTTGGCCTTTCTGTAGTGGTAAATTTTAAAATCAGAAAGGGCTTAAATCTTCATG
This sequence comes from Macrobrachium rosenbergii, assembly GCF_040412425.1. NCBI lineage: Eukaryota > Metazoa > Arthropoda > Malacostraca > Decapoda > Palaemonidae > Macrobrachium > Macrobrachium rosenbergii. Next base: position 22,262,750 of record NC_089749.1, read on the forward strand.
ATTCCTCTTTTTTGTAGCAAATGATGCCAGAGAACGTTAAATCAATCAATCCTCTTTCTTGTGAATGAGTGTTCTTTTGGATTAACGTAAACATTACTGTAATTGCATAACTTGTAGACCATCTTAAGTTACTGATGCATTTTTAGTTTATGGAGTGAAAAAATTAAGCATCGAATGAAAATTATATAAATAGTAACACTTCCGATCTGAGTGGTAAAGACAGCAGCATTATCACACATCCTGGTAGTTTTGTATGATCCTCCCCCCGATTTTACCAAGTTTTTTTTTTTTTTTTCATCAAAAAGATGAAAAATATAAAGTTTACAGCACAAATCCAAGAAAAAAGTAATTTATCATACGGTTTTATGTTACTTCTTTCCCCTGTTTCATAATATTATTGAATTTTTTTGCTACATAGCCTTAATTTTACCCTAGCCTAATCCTTATGTCAGTAGCTCCTCTGGATTAGGCCACTGTAAAGTGATGGATTTGCCTCAGAAATGGTATTTTTGTCCCAGAAATACTGTTTGTTCTGCCACAGACCCATTGCATAGTCTACAGTAGCCTAATCCTTATAAAAAAAAAGTAATTTTTTTAAGTTGTATTCTACATATGGTAGCTCTAAGGAAATAAGTTTGAAAATATACACAGGGTTGTAGGAATAAAACCAATTACATAGAAGCCTCCTGGTGATTATGGGTGAAGTTTTGAATTATGTTGCTTTCCTACCCCCACACAAAAATCTGTCGTTTCCTTTCCATTTCGTTTTCTATTTCTTTAGATGGTAGCAAAACAAGCATTTCCAAGAGGTACAAACATAGACAAAAGTATAACACTATAACTTATTGAGTATAACTGAGAAGCTCCTCTAGTTTCAACCTATGTCCTCTTAATGCTAATTCCTTGGTCACAAATGGTCCAGTTAGTGGGTATTCCTCTTCCCCCTAACCAAAGTTCAAGGGTTGAGAAAGGTTGTGCAGAATAACTTTTTAATTTAGTTAGTGGTGTTTTCGTATATTTTTCTTGATATGCAGTGTATGTTATTTATCAGCACAGTACTACGTGGGAATAGTTGAAATCTTTTCCATAGATTTTTGTACATCCCCAGTTTAGGTGTGATTAAATCAGAATTCAGAAGTGTTGATTTTTTCACCATTATGGTCTATGGCAAAGTTTAATAGTGGTGCTAGTTTCTTATTGTTACCAATAAGCCAGTAAGAGTTTCCCCATCTGATTTTTGCTTCCAGTTGTGGCTTTTGCCAAGTGATGTCTCGTGGATTCCTGTAAATATTATATAACTAATTTTAAAGTGCTTTTCAGTGCTGTTTTCTATCAGTCACACAGTACAAGAGAAAAATGATTGCAGAAGTTTAGAGGTGCTGTTTGTCGAAAGATTTTTTAATACAGTATAGTGCCAGAGGTGCCCATGTGCGTTGAAGCATTAAGTGGTAGGGAGCCCCAAACCCTCTTAGCTCACCTCTGTACTCTGGCGAGGAGACTTTTGTCTTCCCTTTTATGCCATCACAGAACTTAATGAGAATATCAAAAGAAATAAAAATTGAAGCCTTTGAAGGTAACATGAAGCTCATGATGAGAAATAGACTTTTACTGGATTTTTCTGTATGGCAAGTTTGAAAATTTTCAAAGATTAAGTGGTAGGCGAACCTCGGCACAATCAGAATGTACTGTCTAGCACCGTTATATCACATGAAACTTGTATGCAGTGTTTAGATCTTTGCTGGTTCACCAAGAATATGTTATCCTGAGGAGTGGCTGTTTTATTTTCCAGACAGTGTGGTCACCTTCCGTGATGTGTCCTGTATGCCGTAAGGACTTCCATGGCAGAAACCGCAAACAGCACCTCAATCAGCACCTCAGGACACACACAGGAGAAAAACCATACTTGTGTCCCTTCTGTGAGCATAGAACCAGCCGTAGGGACCATTTACGGGTGCACATTCGGAGATTTCATAGAGAGAGTTTCGGCGTCTGCTTGTTGAGTAGAGGCTCTCAGAGTGATGATGGACAGTAAATTCTTTGTGAGAACTGAGATTCATTGTTGTTTTGATGGAAAATTCCCTTTTAAGGTTTCACACTTTTGGCATGAAGAGGAAATTAGTGGAGAATGGCTAGGACTGAGGATAATGATTCCAACTGAGAGGTGTTTTGTCTTTTGCAGGGTGGGCAGGACTTCCCTTCCCCTTCCCCCTCTTGCTCGACCACCTTCACCTCAGGGGGTCTCCTGCCTCCCATGGGAGTAGTGTGTTCTGTGTGCCAGAAGGTTTTCAGTGGCAGAAACAAGAAACAGCATCTGTACTATCACATGATGACACATACAGGAGAGAAGCCTTTTCATTGTCCCCACTGCTCGCACCGTGCAAATCGCCTCAGTAACTTGAAAGTGCATATCAGAACAAAGCATGGTTTTTAAGAAAATTATGGCCTATATGTTTCAAGTCAATCCAGTTGAAACTGTTTTAAAGGATTGTCACAAGGCAACTGATAGTAATTTATTCAGATATAAACTCTGTATTGAATAGATGTATTCATACTGTTCACTGTATGTTTATGGTTAGTGACTCTTCTTATAATATGTTGTCATTTGATTAATGTAAGAATAAGCCTTAGTTGCTGTTTGAAATGCTGTAGTTTATTTCTCTTATGGTTTGATTCTTCAGAAGGAAGTGGTATTAAGGAATATTATATGAATGTTATACATTTAAGCTGTCGGAGAGTAGTACTTTATTTTCAAGTTGTATACTCTTGTTTTATATTTGAAAATTCTATTAAAAGGTATTGAAATATAGTTAGTAATGAAAGTAGTGTACGTGGTAGTTGCCTCCCCAGAAAATTCAAGGAAATCATTGATGTACAAGTTGACAAATAAATTTTTTTCACAAATCTTTTGCCTTAATTTCCACATTTATGTAGTCTAAGAATTTTTTTGCTTGGATGTTTATATATAAGTTCTTTAAAAGTGAATTACTGGTAATTTTGAAATTCAGAAATGTATTTGCATTAGACATCAGATAGGGAGAACTTGATTATTTAACATCATAGGTATCATCAATCTGCAGTTATATTAACTGATGACACAGCTCAAACTCTAAACAAACAATAGTTTTATGCTAATTTGCCATAAGAGAGGGTTGTCTAAAGTTAATTGTTTTAATTTTACTTTATTTTTTATTTTTTTATAACTGAGTGAGTCCAGGAGAATTCCATTTGACTCATAGCAGCATTGTGTTGTTGCAGATATGGGGGTTGGAGCGGATTGCTACGTGTGCCACATGTGGTAAGACATTTCGGGGTCGCAATCGCCAACAGAATCTGCAACAACACATGTTGACTCACACAGGGGAAAGGCCATTTGCATGTCCTCACTGTGATTATACAGCCAGGCAAAAGCCTCACATGAAGGGACACATACTAAGGCTACATCCGGAAACACTTTCTTTGAATCCTCCAACTTCTTCAGCAGTGGCACCTAAATCAATAGGTTACCCTCCGAGTGCCACATAGCAGAAATTCACTGGAAGATCCTTTGGTTTCAACTACTGATTTATTCAATACCAGAAAATGTAAAATTAACTTTGTGGGAAGCAGTTGTGTTTTATATCAATCATGAAGTTGACTTAGCAAACAACTTTAATTTAATGAGCATGTTGGTAGTGTGGCATGGTTTTTTCATGTATGTAGAGCATTACTTTTTGATAATTGTGTTTGTTTAATTGGTAATGGTGTTGCTATGACAATTTTTCTTAAGCGGGAGGTGCTTAGGTGATGTTCGTGTTACAGGGCAATGTTGGTGGTGATGGGTTGGCATCGGCAGCGGCAGTGATGGTGGTGATGTGCTACGTCTGTGGGAGAGGTTTCCGTGGCCGAAACCGCCACCAGAATTTGAGCACCCACATGCGTATCCACACTGGCGAGACACCCTTTCCTTGTCCTCACTGTCCATACCGTGCCAAGCGCAAGGCTCACCTCCAGATGCATCTGGAACGCATCCATTTGGCTAGGGGTACTTCTTCCTCTACCAATGTGGCCAGTGTTTGGCATGATACCTCTCCTTCAGGTCGTCTGCCTTTGTCTCAGCCTCACCGTCCCACTCATCTTCCTAGCTCACAGTCCCCCCCTCCTCATACTACAGCATTACAACAGCCATTAGCAGCAGAAAATAAGCCTTAGAGAAAATGTTTCTACACTTAGTGGTACATATGTAGTATTACTGTATCTCTGTTAGACTTACATCTACTTTGTAGTTTCAGTAAATTGAAAAAATACTGTATTAATTTTTTTGCATTCCTTTATTAATATATACTGTATATATTTTCTTTAGTTTCTTCTTGTTAAAGAATTTTTTATGTGCCATCTAGGCCGTGGTATAATACACAAAGAACTTTTACATGAGTATGTGCTTAGTTTCTGTATACAGTATTGTAGATATGTATTTCATTATTTATACTGTAAATACAAGAGACCCTTTACAGTATATCTGTACCAAAGTGTCTTTGTGTAAACTTTAATTTTCTTATCAGTCGGAGATATCAAGAATTTTGATAACTTCATTGAGTACAGCATTGTGTACTGTATATTAAATTAGACCTAATTGTAAGTAGAATGACCAGGTTCAATTACCAGTTACCGTATGAATGAGACTTAAGTCGTCCTTACACAGTTATGGGGAGGAGAGGCATGATATGTCATTGTTACAGGCAGCGATGATGGTGGGCAGAGGAGGGGAAGGAGGAGTAGAAGTAGCTGTGTGTCCTGTTTGTGGGAAAGCGTTCCAAGGTCGCAATCGCCGCCAGAATCTCTCCCACCATCTCCTCACTCACACGGGAACACGACCTTTCCATTGCACTGATTGCCCCTACCGCGCAACACAGAAAGCCCATCTCAAGCGTCACATGGAGCGTAGGCATGGTCATCCCATCCAGGATGCTGTTCCTGTCAGGCATTTGTCGTCATCTGCAGACCTTGTGGTTGGCGACACAGGAAGTCTAAGGGTTTCTGAAGCAGCACAATTTCCTGAAGGTTTTGATCAGCCCACTTTTTTGTAGTTATGTCACTTTTTCAGAGGGTAGTCGTTGAAAAATATAGTATTTGATATTGTATGATTTAGGAGAGTTTGTTTAGCTTCTTTCTCACCACTTTTTAATTTTTCTGTGGAAAACTTTATTTTTTTAAAGTTTTACATAGTTGTGCTAAGAAATTAAGGTAATTTCTTACAAAAAGGACTTGTGTTGCCGTGTTATGTTCAAGTAGAGAAGAGTGCTGTATATTGACTAAATATGCAGTTTTTTTTTTTTTCAAAGGAAATTATTAGCTGTGAATTCCTAGGAATTTTGCTAAAATTTGTTACCTGATTTTGGGGTGATCATGAGGTAGTGTGCTATGGCAAGGTGTCTTTAGATTATGTACTCTAGGTTCATCTAAATCCTCATGATATTCCTATGTTAAATAGATGTGTTGGGGATTGGGATGAGGTTCCTGTATAGGATGTACAGTTTGGCAGTGAGGGTTTTTGTGTTTGTTGTTGCAGGCACTGGCCAGCGGCTGCAATAATGGCGATGCTGTGTGTCCAGTTTGTGGGAGAGCTTTCCAAGGTCGCAATCGTCGCCAGAATCTGTCACACCATCTGCTCACCCATACTGGTACCAGGCCATTCTCATGCCCTCACTGCACCTACCGTGCCACCCAGAAGGTCACTCTGAGGCGTCACATGGAGCGCAAACATGGCCAGGCTGGGGAAGGAATTGGTTTTCCATCATCTGCTCCTGATCTGTTGATGTCTGATACAAGGGTGGAAGGAGTTGCATTTGAGGAAGAGTCCATGCCTCCCTTCATGTTTTAAAAATAACTTACCTCAACGTTAGATGTAAAAATCTGACGTGTGTTTGGAGAGTGTGTGGTGGTGTTGTTATCACAATCACAGTTTTGAAGTTGGATGGAGAGTTCAGTCATTGTTCCACTTGTTATGATCATTTATATTTCAAGGGATACATTACTTGATTCCTTGCAAAGATGTTTTCAAAACATGAATAAAAGTCTAAATGATATTCTTGTTTCAGTTACCTTTATTAATAGATTTTTATAATTTTTTATGCGGATAGCATAGTAGGTGTTTAAGAAAGATGAAAATTCCAGAAAAATGCTATTACACTAAAGTACAATTACAATAATCTGCAAGAACTGTAAACTATAACTAAAGCTGTGAAGTTTCACGTTGGCATTTTATAAACTGAACTACAAAATGCTGCTGTATACTGTAATTTTTGGATGAAATTGGCTATGCCATCTTGTGGATGGTACATAAAGAACGACTGGAAACTGATACCAGTGTGGCCTTGTGTGTTGCAGATTGAGATGAAAGGTGCACTGCAGCGGCCTGACTATCACCCCCAAGAACAACAGAGAGAGACAGAAATGGATTACCAGTGCCCTGTGTGTAATCGAAAGTTTCATGGAGTCAGGCGCAAACGTAACTTGCAGCGTCACATGATGATCCATTATGGGGAGAAACCATTTAAGTGCCCCTTTTGTTCTCACAGAGCCAATCAGAAAAGTAATCTGAAGGTTCACATTCTCAAAGGCCATGAAGTTGAATTGAGTCGGTTGAGGCCTTCCTACCTGCAGTCTATGTTTAGTGATACTTCATCATCATCAGTCTGGTTGGAACTTCAGCAACATCAGCGAGGGAATTACTATGCTGCCTCATGTGAGCATTGAAACCCAGGTTAAGCTATTATATTTTAGGAGATAGCCAAGTTAGAGGTTCATGGTTCCTTGTAGGTAGATTTAAATTGGTGGGCATTTCACATTCATTCTGGTAGTGAGTTTCAGTGGGAATAGTTTGTTCATTATTGATTTGCTTAAAGATACAGTACTGTACTTGTTTTGAGGTTTTGTAAGTACTAGGCCGTCTTTTATGGCTTTATTATGATATTAATTTGACGTTTTTATGAAGTTCCTTTACAAGATGTTGACATCAGTGAAGCTTAGTGTGTAATTGCATTGTCAATGTATATAAAGTTACCTTACTCCTTATAGGATCCAAATTACAATTATTTTGAGTTATAAGGACTTACAATAAGATAAGAACCCACACACATTCACTTTTTAGTTGATTATGGACCATATTTTTTTTTATCAAACCCCTTTCTCCATGCAAGATGCACAGTGTTGCCATGAACCTTCTAAGTAGGAATTGTGAGGTACACTTTTCTTTGGACTGAAGCCTGTGGTAGACTCCCAGTGTAGACATTCAGCTAGGGAAGACCTGCAATATATTTTCTTGCTGTAGTTGGACTAGGGTTTCTTTCTCCTCTGGCCTTTGCCATTTTCTTCTATACATATTGTCAGTAATGACATTTGTATTCTTTTATATTTTGATACAGTTTTCATTATTGTATTGAATAAAATATTCCTAGAAGATAGTATTTTGTGTTGTACAGTATTTGAATTCATCTGCTTGTCTATTGCCAATATTGGCCCTTGTACAGTGGACAATTAAGTAAGATTCAGGTATATTGAGTCTTTGAAATTTTTAGGATGACTGGTATTAGTGGTTGCTAGCTTATAGGCACTCCCTCTTCCATTTTTCATCAAGGATATGTTTTACAAGTATATGCAGTATGGTCTCAAAGTTGCTGAAAGCAGAAAGTTCTTAAGATTATTAGAAATGTTCAGTTGCATCCTGAGCCTTTATTAGATCTTTTGAGATTTAACATTTTAACTGGATTGGAATATCCTTAAAGGTCTGAGGTGCAGAAAACTCTTGAAAGGTGGTTTGTGTTACCTTTAAGTGGTTTATTATTCATGTTGACACTTTGTGAGGAGTAGCTGTTTGTTTGTTACATTGCATCTGGTTGAAGGATTTAGGCAGCCAAGACTAAAAAGGGGCGTTGCTCTGCTTTTCCAGACTCATCTGGCATACCGCCAGCCAGTGCAGCAGCCTCAGCACCAACTGCAGCCACCGATGACTCGTCCCCCATACCGCCAGCACCCGAACACTTCCCCTCCTCCTTCAGTAACACTGTCAGCCAGTCCTCAGGAGGAGAATAGTAACATCAGTTGTCGGTTTTGTGGGAAGAGTTTCCAAGGGCGTTACGGCAAATATAATCTTAAGCGACATGTGATGATTCATCGAGGTGAAAAGCCTTTTCAGTGTCCTTATTGCCCACATCGAGCCAACCAGAAAGGCAATCTGAAGTACCACATTCTATCTGTGCATCCGGGGCAACAGACGCCACAATCTACGCTTTATGTGGATGGGACAGAAGAAAATTAATGCTTTTAGTTCTGAGTAATTCCATTACTGTGTGCAAGTTCAAGTCTTTTATTCATAGGAGAAATACTGTTTATTATGTGTAATTTTATACCCCTTATTTAAATTATTGGAAACAATTTATAAAGTGCATGTGACTCTACTCCAGTAGAAATAATGTGGTATAAAGGAGGGAGTGACTGGCTCAGCCAAAGCCATTTCTTGGTATTCTTCAGCCTGTCATAAGGTTCTTCGGTGCTTTTAAGCCTATAACTATAAAGCATACATTTGCATTTCTTTGGATTTGTGAGGCTGCAGACCTCATGTATGAGAAGTTTGAATTTGTTTACAGTAGTATTAAATGTTTTTGTAATTATGGCATTATTTCCTGTTCTCCATGTACTTTGAAATTGAATTTTGGAATGAAAATTACTTTTAATTGTGAATGTTTCATCAGTCAAGGCTATTCTCCTTTTGATTTCTATTTTACATGCCTGATTCTACCTCAGGAAATTTTTCAATCATTAAACCTATATGTCTAGAGCTTCATTAATGTAATTTACTGGTTTGATTGAATAGAGCCATCAAAAATTAAAGATACAAATAATAGTTTTTCTTCTCCTCAGATGTTGAACCTTACAGCCAACCACTGAGAGTAGCAATTTAGATTAGGTGGTTTTTTTAAGCTACTCATTAATAAGATGAATTGTATGTGTAAGGAGGAATGGGAATTTATTATTGTATTGGGTTGTTCATCACCATATGTTCTCCATTCATTGGATGCAAATGTGCTGTGAATTTTCAATTTCATTTAAAATTGGATTATAAGAGAGGAAAAAGAACAGTAACAGATAGCGAGTTGAGATTTGGGTTTTGGTTTGCAGAGGCTTGATGTTGGAGTGACAAGGGAGGACCTTGCAGCGTCTGCAGCAGCAGTGGCAGCAGCAGCAGCAGCATCAGTAGCAGCAGGTGGGGGAACTGGTCCCTTAGGTACTGCTGAAGGCACGCCCCTTGGTGGCAAGCACCAGTGTGGGCTTTGCGGCCGATTTTTCACAGAACGTAACAACCTTCACCGGCATATGCGGATCCACACTGGCTTCAAGCCATACCGTTGCCCTTTATGTCCTTACCAATCGAATCGGAATGGAAATCTTGTGCGCCACATGGAGTTTAAGCATGGCAGACACCACTGATTAAAACTGTGTCAGCTTTGTGAGACATGTCTCAAGTACAAGAAGGTATTTGTGACCTTGATCTTATATGTGCTGTACCAGGCATCTCAAACTCTTTACAGGCTTAGAGTCATTGATTTTTTTTATTCATTGTGTCTGATGAATGTAACAATTTAGTTTTTATCAAGAAATCAAGAAACAAATTTATAACTTTTTTATACAAATCCATTGATCATATGTTGCCTTATTTCCTTGGACAGAGAATACCCAGTCACACTGATCAAGATTGAGAGGCCTCTACTGATGTGCATTTCTCATTTCTCGTGTTCCAAGAAATAAACCACCTTAGTGCTGGAAATGGGGAAGGTACTTCATGATTAATGGGTTTGTGATAAAACATGCTTTCTTTGTGTTATGAAAACCCCATGTGTTTTATCACAACTCTGTTAATCACCTGTTGCCTGAATAGCAGTTTAGAGATGGAGATGAAGAAAGACTCCAACACTTGATGAAATGTAAGGAGTAATGGGTATGGAATTCAAGAAAAAATGGATTAGAAGTCAGCACTCAGGCTACCTTTGTAGACCATAGACGTGTAAAACAATGAATTGTACTTCATAAGTAACTTGCGAGACAGTGAGCACTTATGAGCATCCAGAGGTATGAAGGTACAGTATGTATGCTGGGAAGCCATGCCTTGCTGGAGCTCCAAAGATGATGTGGAATGAAAGTTATGATGTGAATGAAAATGTATATTGCCTCACTGTTAGTAATACATGACCTACCATGACAATTGGACCCAACGAGAATTTGCCAGAGGTTTATGAATGGCATCTCTAAAATGAAATTATGAGGTGGTAGAGTGGCACCACCATTTTCATGAAGAATGCCAGTAATCACCAAAATTCCTTTATAAGAAAAGAGAACTCACTTTATATCCATTCATCTTATTTGGACATGGCAGAATGTGTTCAATTAATTTTGCAATGTGTAGAGGAGGAAAAAAATATTCTTGAGAGATTTGCCTCTTCTACTTACCCATATGCGGAAAGAGTTTACAAGAGTGTTTTTGAGGTTGTAGATAAATTTGACTGGCCTCACTTAACAAAATAGGAATCTTTTTAATGAGAAGAATAGGTAGCCAAAGCAGTTATAGCAGTAGGAGAGGCAGCCAAGGTAGGCATAGCAGTAGGAGAAGAGGTAGCCAAGGTGGTTATAGCAGTAGGAGAAGAGGTAGCCAGGGCAGACATAATAGTGGGAGCAACTTTCAAGTCTTTGGCACCTTGAGTGCAAAGCAGTGTCAGACAGGGAATAGAGCTTACTGACACACTTCAAGGCTGGCATTACTAAAAGAAACACAGCTCTGAGAGTCGGGTCACTTAAGAGTGAATCCGCAGAAATAGTTTTGAGAGTCAAGTCACAAAAGAATGAATCCGTAGAAAGACCACATATGGAGGATTGGTTAGTGTCTCTGTAGTTGAAGCAAAATCCAAGCTAGGAAATTGTCCAAAGTGATGAATGAAGTTTGAAATAACCAAAACAGTTCTGAAGTCTAATTTGTGGTGAAATATCATATGAGTTGGGGCCATTTTATACCCCTTAGGTGTAAATAAGGGCAATTTCCTTTAAAATCAGAGATTTATTCAGAATTAGCAGTCAAGGATTAGAAGCTCTTGTAGAAATATTCCCTTTGTCACACCAGTGACAAACATGGCCCTCCTTTTGTAGAAAAGTTAGTCGTTGAGGTCTTACGCGGAGTTGCAATTACCATTAGATAATTTCCATACATGAAGATGAAGAGACTATAGGCATTTGTGGAACCTGTGAAAGGGCAGTTTTAGAAATTTCCTCATGAGCAGAAGGATACTGGCCATGGCTCTGACCTAATCCACACGGTTAGTGAACCACTCCTATTAAGGCCAGAGTGTTGAGTATCCTCTTTTCTTTTTGTTGATTATAAATTTAGTATTTTAGGTGACCAATGGGAGGAAGGCATAATGTATAGTATATATTTTGATTTTTTTGTCTGCAGTATCTTTTCTATCCCACATGGCTGCTGGATCCAGCCTAGGTAAGCAGTAGAATGGCAATTTCTTGCAGAGCAACTATACTATAGTCTGTGTCAGCTGATCTGTCACCGGAATATTGTCTTCATTAGACCTAAATTTCATAATCAATCAATCAACAGTTTGTCATAGCAATACTGATCATGATATCGCCTGCTGATTGGCTTAATTCCATTTTATTCGAATGTAATCAAATAAACTTTGAATATCCTACCAAAGTACTTATTTATATGGAAGACAAGGGAATATACACAAAATACACAGTGTTATAAAAACTACGTACAAGTAAGAAATAATGGTGAATGTATGTGAACCAGAGGAGGAGGACTGCAGGAAATGATCTGACTTGACTTTTGGACTCAGAGTTGCTGCTGAAACTGAATTCCTGTTGCTTTTAACCTAGTGTGGCAGTCTGCACTTATTTAATGTAAAATTCCTTGTTTTTAAATCAACATTACATGACACAAACATCCTTTAAAATGTATGAAACTATTGTAAACATGCCAAATAACTTGACTGCAAAATATATTTTTTAATAATGATTGTTATAAGTATTTTAAAACAGCCAATGTAATAAGAAACAGAACTACAAACTCGAGTTATTGCTTAGGTTTGTTACGATTTTGTAGAAGTATACATAATGTTAATATTACCAGTGTCTAACATACATGGTTCACTTAGGTCTTTTTCTTTATAAATTTTTTCCTAGTCGATAAAAGTTATCAATTTGTGAAATAAATTGTAAGAAATACACAACGGGCTCGTGACACCTCATAAAATTAATTTCTAGTCTGAATTTTGCATACACCTGTACTTGCTATTGTCTTTCTTTCATGCTGATCTCAGTACTAACTTTTCTTACATTGTTTGTTGTGCGTAATTAAACAGAAATCACTTAGTAAGAATAAAACGGGTTAGACCTACAGTGCACTTGGAGGTGAGGGTATTGATTTAGAATTGAAACCATGTAATTTCTATGTGCTTATCTTATGTTAGCTTAATGAAACTAAGCTTTCAAAATACTTTCTCAGTGATGCTGAAAGAAGCGCATTATTTCTAATGGTTTTTGAAATTCGTTTCTACCTTGTCTCACACTCAGTGAGTTATTGGCTACTAACTCAGAAGACCTTGCAGTATAACCATAGTTAGGTTGTGACTTTGAGTATCTATCTGCTATTTTGTTTACACTGATAAACATTTGGCTGGGCAAGGCTGGTGTGAGGTAAAATCAGCTTAGGCCTACATATAAGGGTGCATTCCCCATTCAGTGTTACTAAATATAGCAAAAGCATATTGTAAGAAAAATCAACTATTGGAGGCACACTTAGAGATGTATTTTTTACAATGTGCTTTTGGAGTGAGTGCTTGGAGTGCCAGGGTTCTATGGAGGTCTCGGAATACACGAAGGAGGTGGTGAAGGAGTCCTGGGAGGAACCCAAGGATGAGCCACCAGGTGATGATCTGGAATAGTTAGTTTTGTGCTAAATACAGGGTATTGCTTTGTCTTGTGACAAGTTAAGGGTAGGTGCTTCAAGTGTTCATGGACTGATTCTGTGAAGAGAGCTCATTGTTGCTTTAGCAGCCTTTTATTGGCCAGAGTCCATTGGTGAGTTGTTTGAACTTCCACAGCTGGGAAGAACTCTGTCTCTGTCTTTTGGAAGATTGATGTCTGAAGGCATCTGTATTCATTGAGTAGTGATTCTTGATGTGGCTGTGGGACTAAGTATGGAAAAGTTTATGACATTCAGCGAAGGAAGGGAGTTGCCTCCCTAAGTCTCACTGCTTGTCTCCTTGTTAGCTGGTTCTGTAGACAAAGAATTATCCATAGTTGAAGGTCCAGAATGCTACAAGATGGAGGGGAGTGAGTCTTGTTCTCAAAGGACAGAGTAAAGAGATGGAAATGAAAACACAAGGTTGTAGGTGAACTAAGAAGTCAGTCCACAGATTTTTCTGGCAATTTACTGCCAGGAGCTGCTTGGAGGTCTGGGTAGTGAGAGGTGAAGGATAAGAAGAAAAAAGCATTGAAGAAATGATGCTTTAAGTACCGACAGCATATGTAGTGCACATCACAAAGGCTAGGAGAGTCAGCAGTCTTCTTGCGAGCAAGGGGACCTTCCATGGCAGGTGAGATGACAGGAAAGAGCCCCTGCTTTCTTTTCTAATCAGAATGGTAACCATGAGGCCTTACTGAGGGAGCAGATATGGGGTGAGAGCTGAGGGTATTGTCTTAGACAAATGGAACTGGAGAGGGGGTACATGTTCAGAAGCATAGAGTACAAAAAGACATCAGCAGGAAACTCCAGCACGGGAAATTCACACGTCCTTTTAGGTGGTAAAATGAAACAACTGATTAACAGACTAATTACATATGACTATTGCACAGAAGTTGAGCTGAACACATTTATTCTATTACTCCAGGAAGGTGGATACTGGAGTAAGGTACAAGTTTGCCCAGGCAGATGCCAATGGCAGAAAGTCACAGGACAGAACAAACAAAATAAGCAAACAACATTAGGCCCACACACAAGACTCACTAGGCCACATTTGCCAAAGCTCAAATCTCTGGCATGGCAAAATTCACAAAATTATAAAGTTCTTAAAAACAGAGACCTGAAGGTAACAGGTTGCTGTGTGTAAAAGTCAAAATTACTGTACAAGAACAATCTCTAAACCAAATACAGAATAGTTAATGATGAAAAAGAATAAAAGCAGTGGTAAAATGATGGCAAACTGGGAAATTTCACACAAGATTTTCTGGGAAGGGCGATGTTGTGGACTTCAATTCCTGGAAAAAGTGAGGAGAGTAATAGTGACGTGAACAAATCTGGGCATTTGCAGTAGAGGCCTCTCAGTATGAATTGTTGGAGTTGGTTTGACTGGGTATATCTTGTCGATAGAAATAAGGCAACAAATACTGTAATTAGCCATTTTTGGTGAAAATAAGTAAAATTTTGCTGAAAAATATTGATTTAGCATAATGTGCATGAAGATTCCAAGTGCCCGTGCAACACTACTATTTGTAATATTTGCAAGGATGTTTTTGAGTCCTGTACTTGTTAAGGGGAATCAAATGAGCAAGATCCTAAATTCAGCTCTTGTTACCTACCATAGTGGACTTTTGCAAGCAGCACATAGTCATGATGAGTCCTGAATAAGGTAGGATTAAGCTCCATTGATTCATGATTTGAATAGTTTTGGGGGTTTGGAAGTTTTCAGTAAAAATCTCTGAAAATATTAAAAGTGTGGTATGTAAGGAGAAAGTTATTACTGAAAGTTCCTGAAAACTTTTGAGAATGTGATGTGTATAGTGGAAATATCGCAGTTATAATGAAAAATCTCTGGTGAAGACCAAAAGAATGATGTGTAGAGTTTAACATGAAGCCTGTTGATTGGTAAAAGTTGCTGTATGTTGTGATGCTTCGACAACTGCTAAAAAGTGAAAGATTAAAAGAATTTGTTTATGACAAATTCTGTGTTTTTGTCTCATGAGAAAGAACCATATTTTATATAAATATTTGATACTGAGTTATTGAAGAAGGTTTAGATATTGAAAAAGTTGAATGAAAGAGTAAAGAATGCTTTTCAATTAATTTCGTGAAATCAGTTTGTGGATTTTAACATTGTATCTCGGTGAAGCGTGTTTGACTGTATTTAATAATCAGTGTCATGCTAGAGTAACCTTTATTTTGAAAATAAAGCTGTATGTTGATGTGATGTACTGTATTATTGTCCTCTTGAGAATGTTCATAGGCTATTAGTAACAGTAGGCTATTAGTAACAATGTGTAAAGTAATTATGAATAGCAATAACATTGAAGAGCAAGGTTGTGAAGTAAAATAGTAATTTGTTTTCCATGAAAAGATTTGCAGCTTTTATGATATGCAAGTGTTGATATTTTTTTCATGAAAGCTTCCTGTAGTAACATTTCCTAATAAAATCTTTGCTCCTTGCACAAATTATGGTTCTCTTGATTTCTGCGTACAGTACTGTACAGTATTTAAATATTTATTTTTCGTTTCTGAATTTATTTCTTTGGGCTGAAAACTTTTAAACTTAATACAGCATGACTGAAAACTTTTAAAATTTGTACAGCATAACTGTTTTTTGTTTTGTGAGAAACTAATTTCCTGATTCTTGTGTAAGGCACTGAGACAGTAATTGTTGTTTTTAGGGTTACATTTTTCTGTCGCCTTGTGTACTGTTGTAGTGTCTTCCAGCTTCATTGTTAATTGGCATATTTTAGTGTTAATGATATGATTCATTAGCTAAAGGTTGTGCTACTGGAAAAAGGGTGTTCAGTCATCCAGACCTGACTTTGTCCTACACAGTAGGCATTTTTTGTGTGTTTACCAACTAGGGGGGTCTCTTTCTCTATCTCACTTCAAGATAAGTTGTATATCCTGTGGTGTTCTTGAATCTTTGGTTTTAAGTTTATTACCTTTGTGAAGGTCAGAACAATTGGATTAAAATAATTCTTATCCTTTGGGATGGATACCACACTGTTATACTTTTTTATAATACTGATTTGTAATGTGTAACACTCAGTTTGTACTATCACCATTTTAAATCACTAACAACTATTACTATCATATTAAGAATCGTTTTTCCTTTAAATTCAAGAGTAGTTGTATCAAATGAGTCATTCCCTTTAATGTTGTAAACATAAGCAATAAGGTAGTAGGTGACTCACATCCTATGGAGGCAAATGATAATAATTGGTAAGGAAGTTGACAAGGCTGTATAAATTGAGTGCCTGTTTTGCATAACTAATCAACCGGACATCATCTTTGTGATGTTGTGTGCAAGACAGTTAGCCTGTTCAAGGTTTGAGCAACTTCAGTTTCTTTGCATGACTTCTACATTGTGACAACCCATTCATTTTAGAGTTCTTTACACTCTGTTCTCTTCTTTGCAATACTTTTACTTAGTACTTTATGTTGTTTGGTATTCTTCTTGATGTGGGACATCAGAATAAAATGAAAAGTATTTTGATGTTAATTTTTCGTTTTCCATTTTGCAACAGTTACTGGCTTACACCAAGGGAAAGTTTTGTAAGAAGAGTTGTTAAGAGAAATTTTAAAGTTTTTAGTTGCTAGATGAATGTACTGTTCATCATACAGGTAAAATAACATAGTTCTACTTTAGTATTATGTGTTCATGGAGCTGTTTAGGAAAGATGTGATTGAATTGTGTAACACTAAGAAGCAAGAGTTGAGGTCTGAGAAACGCCTTGTGTTTGCAGGGGAATGTGCAGGCGTATGGCACAGAGCAATCGTCCTTCACCTCCTGTCGTATCTGTGGTCAGCGGTTCCATGGCGTTTATCAGAAGTACAACCTGAAGCGTCACATGAGCATCCACACGGGAGAGAGGCCTTATCCGTGTCCACAGTGCTCAGCAACATTCAATCAGAAAAGTAACAGAAAGAGGCATTTGGAAACAGTGCATGGAGTGTCATCCATTGTGCAAGCTGCTGCAGTTTCTCTATTGCCTCAGGCATCAAGATCTCATGATGCTGGAAACCATCCTTCTTCATCTGCTCCAGATCAACTCCCTGGGACTATGTTTCCCAAGGCAGTAAATGCTATTGAACACACATCTGCTCATGGTGATATGGCAGCCTTACAACATAACACATTTGCCCCTGTGCAACAGGACAAGAAATATTGATTTACTGCTGCCAGTTCTGTTGCAGTTCAGGGAGCAAAAGTTAATTTGTTTTAAGTTAACAGGTAATTGATACAGCAAAGTGCAAGTTGTAGTAAATGTTCTATTTATTAAGTTGGAGAAAAAACTTCAATATACAGTATTTGCATTCTCTGTGATCCTCCAAGAGCATTATAGAGTTCCTTGAGATGGGTTATTGATCAGTTTGCCCCCGTGGACTATTCACGACTCCCATGGAAATGGTCCTAGATTTATCTTTTGAAAAGAAACCTGCAGGAAAAAGTGCTTGGCCTGCTTCTTAGGCATAAAAGTCAGCACTGTACAGGTATAAGCCAGAGTTGTAAAACTTAAAACAAATCTATTGTATATCACCCATGTTTCAATGGTTGCCATTACAGATCTTGTTGGAAAAAGCTTGGATTGTTTATTATTCACTTGAATTTCTATTTACAGTATAATTGTGGATTTTATAGTTTTTTATACAGTTCATAACCAGCAGGATAGAAAATAACATACCCCAAGGCCCTTAAGCCCCTTAAGCCTCCATTAAAGCATTTTGAAACTTATTGGAGAACATTCTGTATGCAAAAATATATAATGATAATCAACAAAATTGTTAACTTTTAGACAGTTTTGTTGAAAAGACGACTACTGCAATTGTGAGAGGATCTAGCATGTAGATAGAGCAAAGTCTGCTTTATGAAGTTGGGTTTGTTCTTCAGATTTAGCATATACCTCTGAACAGTATCATCTTGTACTGTGTGAGATTGATTTGTAATTGTTTCATGTATGGTAAAGAATCTTTGTGCTCTTTCGTAGAGCTGTATTGCAGTTCTTTAAGCTTAAACTTCCCTGATCTCCCTTGTCAGGCATTTTTTTTCTTGTTCTTGGTAGATTCTACATAGGGTGCCACATGTGCTTGACACTGTGCTTTTACTTTTCTCAACATGCTTTTGCACAAGGCATTATTTTCCCCAGCTTTGAGTGGAGGTATGAAGATTAGGTGTCAGCCTTTGGTCAGTTTTACATTACCATTTCTCTTCATTGGAACGTTTCTAGTTTAGTCTGTGTTCCAGAAGTTTTGAAATACATTTATGAGTAAGAAACCTTCAATTCATTACCAAAGGATAGAATTCTTTTGAGGCTGGGTATCATTCTCTTTTATGGGGCTGAAACAAATTTTGAGTGGGTCTGTGTTTCCTTTGGTGTAACAAAACCTTTGTCGACTGATTTTGTATTTTTTTGGAACAGGATAAGTTGTAGCAAATTTTGTTTGATGTAGGAATTTCTAAATGTGCAATTTTGGTATATGAATGCTAAATTTGGGAAGTAGAAATGTAGAAGACACAGCACCTGTATTTTTCTGTGTTATAGCCGTTGTATTCACCATTCTTGTTATTAGAAAAAAATGATATTGTTATACAAAATCTAATCGTCATAATTATCAGTTATTGTATGAATGGATCCCTGTTATACTGACTGCATCAGTTACAGGAAACAAGGTTTCATTGTGCATGCCCAATTCGCAGTCCACCATTCACTTATTTTTACATGTAACTTTGGAGTATTCAGATGTATTCATTGTTTCTTGAGCTACACATAGTTCAAGCTTTTGTGCTTTTTGGTATTTAGTGCTGTATCTTCTGTTCTCCTTTTAAAATTTTGCTGAAAGGACCCTCCTGTCCATACTGTACACCTCAAGCGCTTGATGTGCCTACCACTCAGGGATGTGATTTCCATTATATTCTTTGCTCACAGAAGCCATCTAGATTTCCGAAATCATCTTTGGCTCCCCTGTCTGCCATCTGTGGAAATTAGTCCTGTTGCTTCTGGATCTTCTATTCTCTTTAGAGGCTCTTCAGTTTTATCCTCCCTCAAATGCAATTCAGGGTAAATATGATTAATGGGTCAACTGTTTTCATTCAAAATAAGTTTTTATATGTACCCATTATTTGTAATCTTCAGTGCCCTCTTCCCTTCCCATCACTTATCCACATGGGGATTGGTACAGAAAATGAGTGGTTTTGGCATGTGCCAAACAGTGGACTGCAGGTTGCGCATGTGTTTTGGACTGTTCTTCCTTTTACTTTTCATGTCTTTGTAACTGGAATCTATTTACACAAAATTAGAGTTATATTACAATTGATGGGTTTGATGATAGGTGGGTTTGTGTAAATGACGTGGTTTTTCATATACATATTATTGGAAAGGGTTCGAAATATGTCTATTAAATCAGATGATGGTACTGTATTAAAGACAGTTAAAGTACATTGACCTTTAAAAATTTACAAGAATACAAAGGGGACATTATGTTGTAATGTGTAGTGTACTTACAATTCCACATGCATATGTTTCAGTCGTAATGGCCTGAAGAATGAGTGTTAGATTTCTGAACAAACAATAGCACCATACTTTTGGGCCATTTGTGCCCCAGTTGTATTAGAATTTAAAATGTGTGAATTTTCACTTGGAACAGGCTTAAAAACTTGATAAAGTGTTTATTGGTCCACTCCACATTTTAGCTAAGGCTAACAGCAATTCCACTTTGTATTTAGAGGAAGCTAATTAGAAACTAACCTGTCTTATTTTCTAGCCAAAGACTTGTTACTAGGAATGACCAAAAGCCCCTTTTCAGACTCCACACGAGTTAAGTCTTTGTCTGCTAAAAACAGTTAATCGAGATGGAAATCAAATACAATTGCTGTTAGAACTAACTTAAAAAATCATATTAAAACCTTTTGGGTTATCAAATCAAAAGGCAGTCATAAAATCAGTTTCAATATGTATCAGTTTGTATCTGTTGTCAAGGTTGTTTTGAATTTACAGTAACCATTTAGTTGGAAAAGTATTGCCGTATTAAGTACTGTTTTAAATCATGATTTTGCTGTTTTTTTCCAATCTTTCTGTAGTTTCAAACATACATAGATTTTTCATTATTTTGCATGTTTTGGCAGATTTTGATTTCTAGATCCTTCAGCTGAATAGCTGATTGAATTCACTGTGTAAGACTTATGGGAGTTTGATTGCTCTATTTTGATTGCTGTGCTGCTTGGTGGTTTTATATCATTCAATTTTCTTTGGTTTGTTGGTTTCCTGAGGAAGTGTTTGGATAGTATTGTTTTCTTTGGTGTTGTGCTTCGGAGTATCATACATATATTGAAATGAGTACATTAATAGCATGTAAAAACAAACGAGCAAGTTTTAAAAATGAATTTGCAGTAGTTAATTTGTACAGTGCTGTAGAATGCAGTAATCTAGCTGGAAGGAAATAGGTAGTCTCATGTTCATCATAAGAAATTACAGAACCTCTACTCTATTAGGTTAATATTCCATAACCAAGGAACTTTCTAGGCAAATCTTAAAGTCTTAAGAAATTAGCGATTTTCCCTTTTACCTGCGAATCTAATTTTTCTCTTTTACTTTTTTGTGAAAATTGTTTTCAGTATTGACTTTCAAATACTGTACTGTATTTATAGAGGGAAAGGAAAAAATTTGATTAGCCTTGCTAGGCTGCATGATGGTAACTTGAGTTACACTTTAAATTACAGTATAGGGCTGGTGTGGCCTTCAGCTGAATGGATGTGTCAGTTTATGTGGCCTAATGCTCTCTGAAAATAAAGGGGAACATGTTCTTTGTCATATCTAAATTACAGTTTAATTATGAAGAATTGAGGGTTATGTAAGTGTAAGGAATAATATTTTGTGTCCTTCCTCTGTTGTTTGGATAATGGTACGTATAAGGGTTGATCTTGATTGGTCTTTACTATTACATTATTTGGATATACAGTAAGTACAGATTAACCTCACTGAAAAAAGTGAGATTCAAAGAATAATGTTAAGTAGTGTTAATAAAATCATAGTACTGTTGAGGTATATTGGTTGTTTAATTTTTAGTTTAGATTCAAGTTAAGTCCATAATGTGCTGTATTGCAGGCAACTCTGTTTTGAAGTATATGACAAAAATATGCTCTAGTCAGTGTATCGTTGACGGACATTATTAGTTTCAAGTCATTTAGATTATATGGGAAACATGTAGGCTTAGTACTGTACTTAGGTTTTATGGTGTTTTTAGTAATAAACTTCCAAAATGTTCTTAAGTGAAGATTTTCTAATTTCAAGTATGCTGATAGGAAGGAGAATAAATTTAAAGATACAGAATAGGAAATGATAACATTGAAGTATTCAGAGACCACAATTGTATCTGGGTGAGCTGTGTATGTCAGTGGCTGTCTCCTGACTTGGGTGTTGTTTTCCAGATGTCGCCAAGAGGAGACTCTCAGCCTCACTTGCAACTGTCCACTTCGGAGGTCGCTATCGCGAGGGCTCTCCTCAACATCCCCAAGCAGTCACCCAATTTCTCACCTAGTGCTGGTGCATCAGGATCTCAGCACAATACGTCACCATCATTCACATCCAAAGTTCCTACGCTGCTCTCCTTTGCATCTGTGGTCAAATGTCACAAGGTCGCCACCGCCACTTCCACCTCCTCCTCAGTGAGCATTTCACCTCTGACATCATCTGCCGCTGCTTTGGCTGGTGTCAAATATTCATCATGCCCAGAGTGCGGGAAGATATTCCGAGGCGATTACCACAAGTACAATCTGAAGAAACACCTCACCATCCATGCTGGATTGCGACCATATCCTTGTCCTGTTTGCCATCTAGCCTTTAATCAGAAGGTTTCCATGAAGAGGCATTTTGCCTCTGTTCACAGGAACTCAGAGGCAGTGCAACCTGCCACGCATTAGTCAGTCTTCAGTCTCATGTAGTAAGGGCATTTTTTTAACATTTTATTTTCCATACTTTTGAATTTGGGAAGAAGGCTGTTTCTAACTCTAGCTGTGTAATATACTAATGTTTAGTTAAGTGGAAGGTGAATAGTTTATGCTCATGGCTGTTGTGGTTATATTGTTGCCTAGAAACTTTAGATATCTATTATACTGTAATCAGAACATAGGCCTAATAAGTTCATGGGAAAGAAAGTGTTTGCTGCCTTCTCTTACTCTTCTTATATTGCAGCGCAGAATTTAAACTAATGAGGTCATAGGCAGAGCATCCAGTGATTTAATGTCTGTACAGTCATAGAAATTTTGTTAAAAGAACAGAAATGCTCAGGCCTTGGTCATTATTTTCCACAGGATGACATCAAGCGCATGGGCACCCTGAGCGACGCTGTGTGCCATTTATGTGGACAGAACTTTTATGGCGTCAACCGCAGAAACAACCTCAAGCAACACATGGCCATCCATTCGGGGGTCAGGCCCTTTCGATGTCATCTATGCCCACAGTCATTCGTTAGAAAAAGTCATCTTAATCGGCATCTAAAAACCTTGCATTGCCAATACGTGCAATGAATGACATGGGGATCTTAGAATAACAGTAAGAATGAATGAGTGTGACCTAAAATTATGTAAGAGGGAGATGTTTATGATGATAATAATTTCTGATGAAAAGGAAGGATGATATTGGATTGTTTCCTGTTGGCAGGGGAGCAGTGGTTACCCCTGGGAGGGAGGAGGTGGAGGAGGAGGAGAAGGAGTAGCAACAGCATCTACTCTATGGTGGGAAGAAGCTGGAGGAGGAGGCACTGGGGCCGAGGGCACTTCAGTCTGCAATATTTGCGGACGTGAATTTCGAGGCAAGAAATCTCAACGCACTTTCAACCTAAAGCAGCATCTGGGTATCCATGCAGGCTTACGACCTTTCCAGTGTCCACTGTGTAGCCAAGCCTTCAACAGAAAAAGTCACCTTAAGGGCCATCTCCTGGCCCGTCATGGAACAACATTACCTTTATAGTAAATTCTTCCAGACTGTATTTTGTGTTCATTCTATGTATTATGCAGTAGGTAGTGACAGGTTAGGAATTGTCAGTGGTAACAGCTATGCCAGGAATTGTAAAGTTAATGACATTCACCAATACTTGACAGTTGTTTAGCAAAATATTTTGAACTTGAATTCGCAATGATATGGTGAGTCTGAGATGAAGCCTTGTGTTACAGAGTACCCTGTGTCACCCTCCGCTTCTTCCACGGCCGCCTCATGCATCTTCTCTTCCTTCTCCTGTGGGTAGTGTAGGAGTTTGCTGCCCTATATGTGGAGTCCATTTCAGTGGCAAGTATCATAAATATAACCTCAAACGTCACATGGATATTCATCGAGGTGTACGTCCATTCAGCTGTGAACAGTGTGGTCACCAGTTCAACAGGCGACACAATTTGGATAGGCACATGGAACGTGTACATGCATCCCATCCTCAGCCACCAAATTTATGAGAATTTAGAAAATATCACTTACATCTCAGAATGGCAAAAATGAAAATGAGAAGAGTTCTTTCACCAGTGACCTGATGAAGTGGGTGGGAAATATTTCACAGCGTATACCCTGTCCAGTATGTGATAGTGATGCGTAACTGATGTGTTCACATTAATTTTCACATCTTTTGTCTGCAAATTAAGTAAGGTTAAAGACTGATTATACTAAAAATACTTGTCCTCATGGGAGTAAGATTCTGTGAAGGAGATTATGTAGATGACAAAGTTAAAAGTGGCTTTGAGTGAGTGATCCACTGAGACTTTTGTACCCTTTTCAGGGTGGGGCAAGTTCTGATCATCAGCCGACTTGGCCTGTTCAACATGAGGAGTTCGCTACGGGTTCCGGAAGCCAGAATCTTCATGGAGAATCAACGTGTCACCTTTGTGGCAAAACCTTCCATGGGCGTTACCAGAAGTATAACTTGAGAAGGCATCTTTCCATCCATGCAGGATCAAAGCCTTTTGTTTGCATTTACTGTTCCCATCGCACTAATCAGAAGTATAATATGCAGCAGCATTTACTTGTATGTAGAAAAAGACCCAAAACTCAATTGCAAGACCCATTAAGCTCACAGTATTCTGTTGATTCCACAACGCATGCCCAGAAATGAAAAGGGGGGGGATTATTTTTTTTATGAATTTGCTGGAAGCAGAAAACTTGAGACAGTAGTGACAGATTATAATGACAATTATTTGGTGGGGAGTACAGTACATTACAGTAATTTATATTGATGAGCAGATTTTTTTAAGGTTGTCCAGTATTAGTCCTACATCTTTGGTAGGAGTATCAAACTGTATCAGTGAAGTT
Source organism: Macrobrachium rosenbergii (assembly GCF_040412425.1). Classification (NCBI taxonomy): domain Eukaryota; kingdom Metazoa; phylum Arthropoda; class Malacostraca; order Decapoda; family Palaemonidae; genus Macrobrachium; species Macrobrachium rosenbergii. The sequence continues at coordinate 22,287,041 of NC_089749.1, forward strand.
TATAGCAAACTGCCACTCAGGCAAAAAGAATATTCTGTAACCACTGTAGTTATACATCTTGCTTTTATTAACTTCTGTGAAGTTAGTGTGGAGTATGTGCTGTATATCTGTGATTCCTTCTGAAAGTTGCTGTTGCAAGACAACATAGATACAGTAATTTCCTATGTCTTCATTTGTAATTTGTTACTGTGTGTCGTTCATTACTAAGAGCAATAAGAAAATGCTTGCCATGTTTAATGATGCTTTTTTCTCAGATTATTTATTTTCACAGTTTCTGTACAATATTTTTTTTATAGTTTCGTGAAGTTTGGTTCTTTGATTGTCAACACTTACATACAGAAAGTCATTTGAAGCCCTTGCATTGCTTCTGCAGCATTTAATAATGTTTCTATACTGCCTAGCAGTTTTTCAAGTATCATGAAGTTTTCTATTTTTTTTTATTATTTGAAATAGTTAGCGTTGTTATTTTATGAACCATAACCTGTACTCACCCTTGTGGAACAAAGCTACTAGCTTAATTAACTGGCTTAATTAGCAAGTTTCTATATTTCTTGAATAGTATTTTCATACCTTTAGTCAAATTTCTAGTCTTGTGTATGGCTGGCCTGAAGCAATAATCTTCAACAAAGGTTAAAATTTGGGGAAGGAAGCAAGGAGGGAATAAATAGTAAAAGGCATTATGTTCCAGGGAATAGAATGCCATTTGGATAAGAAAAAAATAAATCAAGAGGCTGGGTGTTAAATACAAAAGGATTGAATGATTGCTATATCTCACTAGGTGATTAAAGCTTTGTGCTGAATCTTCTGCATTCTAGATGCCTCAGCCTTCCAGTTTAATTGATGGAGGGGGCTTTGATTTGGGTAAAAGGAAGGCTGGCCAGTTACTTTGGAAATTCATATAGTTGTGACCCAGTTTTGTTGGGATACTCGTGTCATTAATACCTTATTTTAAAGTACTGTATTTCTTAAGGAACAGAAATGTCACAAGCTTTTACACTACAGCTTCCTTCTCTCTTAAGGAAGACTGTTAGAGCTCTTGAATTGCTCTTGAATTGAAGATTCCAAGAGCTTTTGAATTGTAGGGACTTTGTCTCCCAGATTGAATCCTTTCCTCCCCTGTGCATTCTACCCCCTGTGATGTTTTTTATTTATTTATTTTTTTTTTTTCCTGAATGGTTTGAGACCCACTCACAAAATACAACAGCACTGTGGTTAAGAGAGCTAAGATTATTGTCAAGCAGTTCTCCCAGTCCTGGGTCCAATCTTAACTTACTTGACCAACTTCAAGACAGCATGAGTGCTGGCTTTATCCTTGGGGTAGATGTGGGAGCTACTTAGGTTAAATATGATAGTCTACAAGTTGACCAAAGTACTCATATATTCCTGTGTGGGTCTCAAGAAATGTTTGAGATTAAAAAATCAGAGAAAATATGGTCTAAGTTCAACCTTGACTTAATTTGATTCTTGTAGGATGGCAAAAAAACAAATTCTAAAATAAATTTGGTGATGAATATGTTAATGAAAACCAGAAATAAATTTAACTAACTTGCAGATTATGGTAATCTGCATTTCAAAGGTAACATCATATCAAAGAATAGTAGTGCTATATATCATTTCTGACCGGGCCATAGTAGCTTGAACTTAAAAGAGTTCAGTCATAATGGTAAAACAGTGGTATGTGATTGATGCTAATTTCAGCTAACAAACTTGGAAATAAACTTTTTAAAAAATTGTCTTCATATTATTCAGCCCTTTCAGTTTATCCAATTATGAATGTTTTAATAAGCTGAGAATAGTCCCTCTGGTCCAATCTTTGTGAAGTCAAGATCCCAACTTTTTGTTTTGATTAGACTTTATTGATATGTAATTCTGAACTGAGTATATTACTCTTGCTATTTTTATGCTGTATATTGCTACTTGCATTGGCTTATGATGGTTACATGGCAATTCTGCTTTAATTTTGGTTTAAATTGTCACAATTAAGTTAGGAAAGAAGGTATAGAAACTCCTTCATTCCAAAGGGGCAAAATCTTTCATAGAGTATTGATGGTGAAATGTAAGATATTTTCATGTGAATTCCTTTTTCTTTAGTGATGATGATTAGTATTGCTGCAGTCATGGAAAAAATTGAATTGTCCCAAAATGACATAAAATGTTCAGTTATGCCATTGTAACTGATGTACCTTATACATTGTATATATACTGTATATAGATATATGTATTGTATAATAAAGAAATAAAGTAATTTGTAAAACCTATATCTCTTTTGTTGTTCCTGTTGTTAAGATGTTGATAAATGAATTTTGAAGGGGTTGAATTATATTATAATATTTGCTGGGTTATTAACCCTTTTCAAAACTGACATCAACCTCTGATGTCATCCAGTTCTCAATTGTTGTTATCCCAGTGATGTCAACGTACCGTACGTCATCCGTAGACAAATATTTTGATTCACCGCACCTAAGATATATTGTTCAGACCCGTCCACTGTATGACATACTCAGCTTGTTTTGAGAAGGTTCAGTCAAAATGAATAATTTATTACACTATGAGAAATAACTTCATAATAACTGCTCAAAGGGAATCACTGCTAAACAAGCGCAAAATATAAAGTGCGTGTAGCACTGACAGAATGAGCTAGCAACAGAAATCTGAAAGTTATCATGTATTTTTCAGTACAATTTGGAGGGAATCTTGTTAATATTTTGTTTCCAATTCTTGTTAAAAATAAATTTTTTTACTGATAAATCTGTTGGGTATATGAAGTCTAGGGCAGTTGCATTTTCTTTGACACTGCTTTGTAACCTACATCTGGTAAGGGGAAAGAGGGATTTCAAAACAGCATTTTGAAAGCTTTGGTGAATTAATGCATTGTGCATGCTGATTAATCCCTTTGTATTGAAATCTTCCCAAGCTATATTGTCCACCATGTAACACTAGATATGCAGTTCATTCTAATAGTCTTGCCTGTTCTTCTGTGAGGTTCATACTCCATACATTTTTTTTTTAGCAATTTTATTCCTGTTGTGACCAAATTGTGGAATGATCAGTCCAGTCCTGTAGTTGAATCAGTGGAACTTCAGAAGTTCAAACTTGGTGCAAGTACTTTGTTGAAGAGGCTGACAAAATCCTCATTAAATAGTTTATTTTTTGTCTTAATTGTTGTACTTGCTTATTTATATTGTTTGCTCTTATTAATCTTATTTTGTTTTTCATTTGTTATTTCTGTGTCACAATGTATTGTTTACTTCGAAATTTCCTTGTCTATACTGGGCTGCTTACCCTGTGGATGTCATCGCAGTCTGCTTTTCCAACTGGGGTTGCAGCTTGTACTGTAATACTAATATTAATTAACAAGAACTAAATGAACTAACTCAGCTTTTTATGTCTTTAATGAAATCTCAATATTTCTTTTCATTTTTATTAGATACAAAGCTTTTCAAGTCTTGAATGAAATCCCAGTTTTTCTTATTCATTTTTATTAGTTACAAATCTTTACAAAGTTGCACTTGTCATAATCTTCATTGGAAAAGGTTGTATTTTACTAGTAAAATAATAATTTGCTTGATATGGCCATTTCCAGTCTTGAAGGAACTGCTAATGTAATGTAAAAAATCAGCACAAGAATGTTTTGGAATTTTGTATGGATAACATATTATGGGTCTGTTTGGATGTTTGCCATACAGTATAAGTAAAGTACTGCATTATCTCTGTCCCTCTGAAAATCATTGTTTTCATCTTTAGGTGCTTCCTTATGCCCTTATTTCACCATGCTGTGGTGTAGCAACAAAGCTTATTCTTTTTTTTGCACAAGTTGGTGGGATTCCAGAGTTAATACTTTATTTTTGGTGATCTGTTCAAGCACTTGTTTCGTTGAAAATTTTTAAAATGTGTGTGATGATCTTTTAGCTGTTTCATTTGTGCCATAAGGGTTAAGATGAAGAGATTCCCTGTTGTATATATTTGATTGTAATAACATTTACAAAGAAATTTGTTAAAAAACAGGAAATTCAATACAGCCCTCCACATCTTTCATATATACAAACCTTAATTGATACATCGGGTTATGTGATTAGCATTGTAACTCCATTATTATTATTATTATTTTTTCATAGACTAGTTAACAAGACCTTTGAGTCACATATTTAGACACATAGGTCTTGTTTGAAGAATTTTCTCTTAAATGAAATGTGACATTGGGAATGAGGTCAAGATTAAGAAACTGGAGACTCTAGTGGTGGTATTTAGTAAAGTCAGCCAGAAATTAAACAGTAAATATTGTTGCGTACAACAAAGCCATTAAATTTTGATTTAATTGTGTTCTGTTAATTGGTATAGGCCTGTTCGGTGATGAAGGGATAGTTTTTGGTTGATGAATGAATGACAGAATGTGTTCATTACTATTTTCCTTCCTTATCAAATGATGAAAGTGAAAAGGACCAGAGGCTGAAGATTTATGTTCTCCTCTGCAGGCATCAGCACGGAGTACCACAAGGGGAGGATCAGCTGTTGATGGCCTGGATGATGGTGGGAGTGCTGGGAGAACCACTGCACAGTGTCCTGTATGTGGGCGGCAGTTCCACGGCACCAAGCGGAACTACCTCCTCAATAGGCATTTTGTGATTCACACTGGTGAGAAGCCCTACCAGTGCCCTCTCTGTCCTTACCGTTCAAACCGCAAAAGCAATTTGAAGGTGCACATTCAGACCCGACATGGCTCTCAAGCTTCGGCAACCTACTTCAGTCAAGTACATTCCCCAGAAGGGTGCTCAAGTATTCAGGAGGAAGCATATGGGATCATGTCAGATGTTCTTGCTGGGGATATACCCACGTTGGAGAAACACTCCCTCTCCAATCCCGTGGATGCATTGCAGAACTCAGTCACTGATGGGCAGCATAGTGATAGAAATCCAAGTCTTGTTGCAGCCAGACAAGCAGAAGGTTTGGGCCATTATGCCCAGGATAAAAATGATCATACCAAGCCATCTTTCCAAGACCCTTTACAACCTTCATACAATCCATTTTCTTGATATTAGGAAGCAGTCATAACGTGAAGTTACTGTAGTTGGCCTTCCAGGGGTTGGTTGAAGAACTTAATGTGTATTTGGAATGATTGTATTGTCAGAAGCACATGACGGCACTTTTATCTGTGACCTGATAATTCATGTAAACTGTTTAAATTTGTTTTTGTATTTTGCTGATGATACTGTAGTTTCCTACTTTTTCCCACACTTTAAATTTGTTTTTGTATTTTGCTGATGGTGTTATAGTTTCCTACTTTTTCTCACACTTTATCAGTTTTGTTGTACACTGGTATTGATTTGAAATGTCACTGAAATCTTTGTTAGTAATGTAACCTGAGATGAAGCTTCTTGTTTTATGAACATTGGAAATTACTAATGTTAATAAAATGTTAGTAACTTAATTTAATGAAATGTGGGCATCTTTAACACATGATGCTTGCTTTTTAATTCTTTTGAGCTATTCCTTATATAAGTTGTTCCTTTAAACCTAGTTAAAGAGTAATTTTAAATATTACTGTCATGTGGAGGCACCCAATGTACCATTTCTGCTACATTTCCCAATGTACCATCTCTGCTACATTTTTAGGAACAAATGATACCTAATCTCTTTGAAGTTTCCCAAAGAAGCATCTATACAATATCAGTAAATACAAGAGAATGGATACTAATGCACTGTAAGTCAGAGGGGATGGCTGTATGCAGTGGAGTGCTTTGTAAACATTACACCTAACTGATAATAACCTTTAATATGAGAAGAGATACCATGAAAACTACTAATATATAGACTATGTCACAGGGAAATTCTTAAGGGGCATTGTGGCATCACTGTACTGGACATTTGAGTTGCTTGTGATACACTTTTGGACTTTTTACTAGTGGGTGAGTTTATGCAGGATTACAACTGGTAACCAATCTATGCCAGCCTGGTTTTCCTTGTTATTTTGCAGTTTTGATGTTGACATCCAAAACAGTCCTCCTATCAGTATTTTGCCTTTCAAGATTTTTGTATGTAGGAAACATTTACAAGTTGGTTGATCCTTGAAAACCCCCAGTTTGCCAATTGCCTCTAAAGATTTTTTGTTCTGCATGAAAACATTATAGTACCTATTGCGCTGCAACTTCCTGATTTATGGACCTACCTGTTTGTTAATTAATTTTCATAACTAAGGTCTTGTCAAACTTTCCAGGTAAGCTGTTAAAACAAATGGTTGTTTTCTAGATAGACCTGTTGTCAGGCCATTCAGTTATACTTAAATTTGATTCTCCTGTATGAGATTCTTTTGACATACATCAGCATTGGTGTTGTAATATGCCAACCTCCTGTATTAATCAAAACGAAATTAGACATTGCTTGAAAATAAACACTGGAAATGCTTTAACTGAATATAGACTGTGGCTGATCATTAGTTGAATATATATAATTTATTAATGAACATTTGATGTATTGCTATTGATTGCTGGGTAATCATGGAAGGCTATAGATGAAGACCTAGAGTTCAGGTAGGAAGAGTACAAGACAGAAGAAAGGAGAGAACAAATTTCACATCTAAACTCATTGAGGGGAAACCGGGCATAAAATCAGTGTTGGGTACTGCATTTTTCATTATAAATGGCAAAGTTTACTGGAGAAATAAAGGCAGGTTCATCAGGCAAAGTTTATTTAGAAACAATAACTATTTAAAATATTTTCATAGTATACCATGCAAACTGAGTTGACTAAGTTTATGGTTTTTACTTTTTTCTTTAAGCCTACATAACATGGGGACATCGTTAAAATTTAAAAGTGTTCTCTGAAGAATTTTGTTTCATATTTGAATTTGAGTCCACACAGGAAATTTGTTTTGCAGCAAACCCATTTTGTCACAGTGTTCTGTGATTTGTTGACAATAAATTTTAACATACTTTGCCCAGTATTGTATAAATTTTGAATGTTTGTATTTCAAAATTTGTAAATAAAAAGCATGTTATAAGAATATACGTTTACTTTTGGAATACCTCAAATTTTTTACTCTTGGACTACCTCAAATTTATTTATGGAAGATCATGAGAGTCCTATAATTGATCCTATATGACAATTTGTAGTCTATCTTGAGCTTCCTTTGTAGGGGCTCCTTTTAGTCTTCCTAAACCACACTGACATTTGAATGACTTCACATCCCATGTTCAGTGTATTGGTAAGAAAAATAAATCCTTAGAGACGCTAAAGTGTAGTATTTAAGAGATCACTATTATTTTGCTAAGTGACTCTTTTTGCCAAGCTTAGAAGATTGTTATGAGGTTCCTGTTATCTTGTGTCTTTTGAGAGTGGCTACTTAAACCCAGCCTTTTGCCCTCTGTTCGTTTTTGTTTCTATAAGGCCTGGGGTCGATGAGGCCATCAAGTTTGCCATCCCTTTGACTTATACTTAAAAAGATACAGCAGCCCCCAACTTATTAGAAGTTAGTACTTATTAGCTACACTATTGTGATAGCTTTGTGGAAGGGAACGGTTTTAGAAGTGATGTGTTTTATGGATAAATTTCCTCTAAATTGGCTGGTGTGTGAAGTCCTGGCTAGCATAGGCTAGAAACTGTATGGAATTACATTATTGATTAGTTATGCATGTTGTCCTTGGAATGTCTTGAGTACTCAAAACATTCTTCCTACTTGCAAGATTTGGCTGCCTATCAGGTCAGACTCCTGAAGTGTATGATATATTAAATTGGGTTCTGTGTGAAAATCACAAACTTGGGGTCAACATGTTCCATTCGTCCTTCGTGCCAGGGTCTTCTGGACTGTGGAATTCTCACGTCTTGTTTTGTTTTTTGTGAATCATTTTATCTACCTGTTTTGAGAGGTGGGTTTGTCATCACTTATGGTGAGAGTTGCAGTGAAATGCTTTTCACCAGAAATGCTGACAAATGGGAATTTATCAGATGGAATTGGCTGACACTAATTTAGGAGTCCGAATATAAATTGTGAGCGTTCTATATTCCTAGCTCTTGTTATTCCAAACTTATTATCAGCGTTTTGAAGCTGAAATCCCCGTATCCTCTTTAGGACAGATTTTGCTCTGTTGTACAGAGTGTACGATGTTCTCTTATCCTTGGAAACCTCTGGAGCAGATTATTGAAGTGGGTTCGGGTGATCGTCTGGAACTGAGTAAGATTAATGATTACGTAATTAATTAAATATTATCTGGTAAGTACCAGTTTTAATCTGTGTTAAAATGGAACGAGTTAAAGAATTTGGGTTGATTTAATGTCTTAAAATCTCATTCTAGTGAAATTCTTGTTTGATAAGTGGCATTGTAGTTTGATGTGCTGCAAATCAGTCAATCAGTGCCATGTTTGATTTGTTGGGTTGAAAAGTTGTTACTGTGAAATTATTTTTTAGTTTTTCTGCCATACTTTTTTCTGAATATTGTTAGTTTATATATTACCTTATTTATAGACCCAACAGGGGTGCATTCCCGATGACTTTTCGTAGGCTGAATCAAGGTGAAGTTGAGTCGGGAACTTTTCAACGTAATCATCTTCTAATTACGTGTTATGTAACAAGAATCGTTATGTATTGCAATGTTATATTTGTAAAAGTGGTTTTGTGTATTTCTCAATATATGCAAGTGCATTACACGGAAGTCATTAGTAAAGAAAGTTTAGTAAACACCGGAGACAAATTTTTGTTGTTGATTATGTCGTTGTGATGATTAGGTTATGTAGAATAGGATTTTTAGGGTTTTATTTATGACTGATAACATCTTCCACTTGACTACTGATCATTTAGAGCATGCTAAGAGGAAGGAGAGAGAGAGAGAGAGAGAGAGAGAGAGAGAGAGAGAGAGAGAGAGAGAGAGAGAGAGAGAGAGAGAGAGAGAGAGAGAGTTTTAGTGGGAGAGCCTCTGCCAACCCGACAGAAGAAAACGAGGGCTTAAAAGGCGACCTTTTGCTCTTGTGTTTCAGAGAGAGATCCTCCCTTGTCCACCGTCCCCTTCGCCGCGACAGCACCACCACCCTCACGCCCCTCCTCCTCCTCATCATCTCGTGCCTCCCTCTCCTCGCCCTCACGTCAAAGAGACGGCAGCAGAAGGAACTAGAGGAGGAGGAGGAGGAGGAGGAGGGGGAGGAGGAAGCAGCTCGGATGGTGAAGGTGGCCAGGCCTGGAAGGAGTTGACCTGTACCGTATGCAACAAGACGTTCCACGGGAGGAACAGCAAGTCGAACATGGAGCGCCATATGCAAATTCACACGGGGGTCAAGCCCTTCCAGTGCCCCCTGTGCCCTCACCGGGCAAACCGGAAGGGCAATCTGAAGACCCACATAGAGGCTAGGCATGGAAAGGATATGTTTGTGTGTTTGAGTGATATGTAGAAGAAAAAGGGAAGGAATGTTTCCACGAGACACCATTGTGTTATACTCCTGTCACCCCTCCCAAAACCTGATGGTATTGAGTAGTATTTTGTCCAGTTAGAAAAATAGCAATAGAATTATATATCGGTAATTTCCAGAAAAAAGATTCAAGTTTTGTTTTGTGAATACCAGTGTGAATGAGAGAAGGAAAAGTAGTTGTTTTTGTTCTGTACTAACAGAGGGTACCTGCTGTTGATGTGATTTCGCCTCGCTTTCATGGGCCTGGGTTGGAAACATTTTCATCTGGGATACACCAAATATTTTTCCATATTTGTGCATCTGCTCATATATGCAGCAGGGTGAAGCAAAAATGTCCAATTTGAAATTTGATTCCTGATGTCTCTGGAGTTAGACCTGACGATTATTTCTTTTGTTAAAGTTCATTTGGTCCAAGATTAAGATAATGTAGAATATGGCAGAAAAAAAATCATGAAAAGTTTGAACGGTAATGGAAGTCATTTCAAGTATTTATTTGTGTATATGTTTCCAGTTTGTGTGCACCTGAAGTAATCCACCAATTTGAATATGTAAAATATTTGTTGTAGTGCTGCATGTTAAAATTTGTTACGTGCGTTTGTAATAAGACAATCTGTTTGCATTATACGGGATGAAATGAGGTTGTAATCGTCGCTAGTCTCTTGGATGTCAATAAAGGTTCCTTACGGGTTGCCTGTAATAGCAAGAGTCTTGGCTGGCGTATGGCCTGCTTTGTCTAACAACAAAAACAACAAACTTAGAATTTGGAAACAGACTGTCATTTGATGTTGCGGACCAATTTTTGTGCCATCTTTTCACTTAAATAAAGGAACTAGCACATCCATTCATCAAAAGTTTAACTGTGATTACAATTGCACCCATTTCCTTGGTGTCTGAAGTGTCTGGAATGTATAAAGCACACTTACTACCTTTCGCTGGTAGGTAATGCACATAACTGCAATAAAATCTAGAGGATTTTCGTGTTACTTGGGTTCACTCTAATCGAGATCTGAAAGTGTAGTGCACGCATCCATCAGTAACGTGTATAACTGTCCTTTTAGACCAGAGCAAGGCCATTTAATTTTTTGTTTTCCCTTTCCTCTATGCCGCATTGTCACTCCGGATTACCAACACATTTGCCTCCTACAAAAAACGGAAGCCTCACCGAATTTGTTGACAAAACTTAGGTTGCGTCCGTCAGTGAGCAGGGCAAGAAAAGAAGTATTTTATAGGAGCTCACTTTCTTCCCCGACTGCGATAAGTTAAATATTTTTGTTTTTTGTTTAAGGCAGTTTTTCAGTTTTGAAGCTTACGAAGTAAGCATGGTGATGACGAATTTCAGATTCACCTCCCAAAAATTTCTTTTGTAGGAACACACCGAATACACCATATTTCTCTGTCCTTGATAATTTCATTGATTTTTATCTGTTCTGAAGAATATTTCTCCCCTGAAAGTGTGTCAGTGAGTGTGGCAGTGAAGAGCGTTTGTCTTTTGTCGTCCACAGGCCCCCCACCCCCTGCAGCGGAGTAGGGTCCTGGTGTGTCCCGTGTGCGGGCGCAGGTTCGAAGGCAAGGACCAGGCCAAGAAGTCCAAGTTGGAACGGCACATGCGTATCCATACTGGAGAGCGGCCATTCCAGTGCGACTTTTGCCCCTACAGGGCCAAATACAAGTGGAACCTGAAGACTCACTTGCATCTAAGGCACTCTGATCTCTTTCACCTTCAGAATACTCTGCAGCGATAAGAGTTGCGTTCTAGACTTTTTTTTTGACAAATGCCGCCACACTGGATTTAGGAATGAGTGTTTTATGTTTGTCTGTTCTGGTAAATCACACCACGGGGAAAAGAAGATGAATGATGTAAAGTTTACTTATACAACGCACAGCAGTAAATTGGGCGGGGATGTTTTAGTTGACAAAACGTATCATAGGGAATTGAAATGAATTTTTTTCGAGTGTTTGACAAAACACACTACAGTGAAATGAAATCTTTATGAATTTGGCTAAGTACATTAGCAAAAAGAGGAATGGATGTTTTGTTTGCATATTTGGACAAAGTAGATTACAATACAACAAGAAAGCGGTTTTTGGGCAAAATATGTCCCTAAATTGCACATGCTGGAATGGCATCCAATTTGAATATATATTTTGTTATACATAAACTGAAAATTTGTTTGCATATGTATTTAGCATATTGAAGAGAAATGTAGCAAAGTGAAAGACACATTATTATTGTTAATTTTGTTTCCTTTAGTGATCAATACATTCCAGACTTTTGCTAAAGTCATTTGAATAATTAAAAAGCTTAGCAAGAGGGAAGTTTTTGGATTGGTTTGAAGCAGAAGAATTTGAAAGTTATTTTTCTTTTATATAAATGTTGTGGGATGTAGGTGATACTCTCTGTAGTTGGCATAACAATGTTATTTCCATATGAAATTTGTTATTTGTTAATTTGTTCAGATACTGTGAACGTTATCAGAATATAATTTTTTATTTACGGTTTTTACCGTTATAATTTTGGGTACATTTAAGTTTGATCATGAATCACAACGTTTTGATTTGTACAATGGAAAAGCGTATATGTTTGGTTTCTTTTTATGGTTCAGATACAAGTTCCAGATTCCATGCTCAATCCCAGTCTTTGATAGCTAATAACACTGTGCTAGTTTAAGACGGGTAGAAAGCAGCAATTACTGAACTGTCTACGGGGATGTGTTACTAGTGAAGAGTGTTTGCTGGTTTGACCAACTGTCGGTTTGTGTATGTGTTGCTAACGTAACCTGTCAAGGAATATTAACTGGTTGAAAACTGTTAGAGTCTGTTTGCTAGCATCAGATCTTTATCAAGATATTCCTTATTCTTGAAGAATTGTGCATCATTGCCTGTTATCCTTTAAGAAAGAGCTGAGAATTTGTCGTAATCAGTGACATTATATATGAGAAAAAAATTGCCAGTATTGTAAATTAAATAGGGAACTGCATGAAAAATTCCAAATGTGATTAGCAGTGGAATATTTATTATTGTAATCATATCAAGGTCACGTGGTTGACGTTTACTGTAATTTCATTTTGGATTGTTGAAGGGATTGTTCTGTTGTGTGGAAGCTCCAGTGTTGTTTTTTATTTCTGGTAAGTTGTACATAACCATACCCAGCACTAGTACAATCAGTATGTCTAGAGAATGTACACTGTCTTATGGAAAAAAAGTGATAGCATGTGGTTTTTACTTGTATCCTTTGTAGAATAAAGGAATAAATACGATTTTCTTATGTTTCACTTGGTTCCCCTAGAGTGCTGTATTCATGTGATCATTTCTCTGTATAGTCTCGGGTGTATTTATACTTTACTCGTGTCGAAGGATGGTTCATTGTGTATTTACACCTTGGTTGCCAGATAGGTTGTTGCCTTAATTGATTTCTGGTGGCGCTCAGATCAAACTCAGGAATTCCGATAGGGAATGTTCTTCATATTCTGCATTTCCTTCTGGAGATATTAGGATCACAGATTAGATAACGTATCCAAATAGACGAGGAAAGCACGAAGCTAAGAATTCTGGGAGGGATATGTTTGCTGCGTACGCGTTTCCTGGTAATTGTGACCAGTTGCATTCAGTCTCCATGTACTCCTGTTAGGCGTTGTGTTGACTGTCCTGTATAGGGTCTGCAAAGCTATTGATAGGACTAGATCGACTGATCTACTTTTTTGTAGTTTTAATGGAAGAGGGAGAGCTCTGTGTGCGCACCATAGGTGTGTTTGTATAACTATTTATGGTAAATCATTAATTTATGTTTTGAGCGCTTGGTCATTTGTGGGTACACGGTTTGTATGTCCGTGTGTGTGTGTGTGTGTGTGATGCTTCTTATATCACTGTCCCTTCCTCTACACACTCACACACACACATACACACACCACCCAGCTATGCAAAAGAACGATCCCATCTGAAAACCACCTTCTGTCTTCCGCAGGTGGTGGGTGGTAGTGTTGGGGTCCCGGAGGAGACAGACGGGCCCCTGAACCCCTCCTCCTTGGTTGGGCCTGGGGGGGCTCCTGACAGTGTCATGGGGGCTGGGTTGATGTCAGGAGCAGGAGAGGCTGCGACCGCTCCCTCGGCAGATCCATTCCAAGGACCTGGCTGCGGCGGCGATTCGGTGCCCGCCCTCCAGTGCCCGGATTGCGGCAAGCTCTTCTACGGCCGCAACCGGAGGCAGCTGGTGGAGAGGCACCGCATCATCCACACGGGCGAGAGGCCCTTCCAGTGCCCGCTCTGCTTCAAGAGGATGAACGTCAAGCACCACCTCACGAGGCATCTCAGGACGGTCCACCTCAATCAGTGGGAACATCTCAGTAAACTCAATCTCGTCTGAGGTGGAAACTTTCTGTCTAAGACAGTGTGTTTGGGGAACATTTTTCTTCACGCAGAGACCCACTCAGTTACATTGGGAACATTCGATAAGCTGAGACTCATCTGATATGGAAACCTTTTGGTGGTCTTAGTGCTTGAGGGGATTTTTTTTTTTTTTATTTGAAGTAGAAGCCGGTAGGACAAACACCAATTCTTGTACCATGCCCTGGCCTGAAGGATACAAGGATTGAAGGTTGTACGAGTCAAGTATTTAGTATCATTATACTTCGTTCAAGCACAGGTGATGGATCTCTTCCTATTTGAAAATCTGACTTCGTCGTAAAACAAGTTTCATAATGTTTCATCTGTTTTGCAATATTTTTTTCTATGGCAAATATACAGTTATTACTCATATATAAATTAATGTGATATTTAAGAGAATTCAGATTATTTTAAAGCATATCACGCAATATTTTTCTTGTGGTGGGGCTGGGGTTTATTGTTGCTAATTGTTTCTATATAATTTTACTGTATGAAATTCACGTCAATACGCTGGACTCTGAAGGAGGAGTCGAGAGAGCGGTAAGAAAGGGTAGATGTAGCTTGGATGAAATGGAGAGAGATAGCTAGACGACTAGTACATAAAAATTCCCCATTAGTGGAGAGAGAGAGAGAGAGAGAGAGAGAGAGAGAGAGAGAGCGAGCGCAAAGACTTACACTGGGTACTCTGTGCAATAGAAACTTGAGCTCTGACAAGTAAAATAGAGATTTTAAAAACCTGTGACCACAGAATGTTAAGATACCTGGCCGGAGTATGATGGGAAGATCACATCACGAATGAGGGATTGGTGGAGAGATGTAGCATCGAGAGTCTGATAAGGAAGAGGCCGAGCTCTCAGATTGAGATGATGTGGACATGTGAAGAGAATGGGAGACAAGCGGTTGGTCAAAAACGCAATAGACGCGCAAGTAGCAGGTGGCCTAGGAGATCTTGGAGAACTAGACCTGATGAAAGTTCAGGCAGAAAGAGAGGAGTTGAAGGAACTCGCATTATACCTCTTAACCTCACAAAGGAAAAAGCTGTCTTTGTAGCGTTTATAATGATGATGACGATAACCACAGCTTTTGTAAGTTTATACTTACCTAGTAGTGAGCAACATGTATTTTCCAGACACGGTCTCCTCGTTGCCAACTTTTGCTGGTATAGAACGTAGTATTTTTTTCCAAGTCCCAGTAATAATAGTTACTCAGATGAAACTTTGTTCATGAGGGTAATGATAGTCATGTTAATGAAGGTGGTGTTTTCCGTAACTTTTGCTCTCAGGCTCTCGAGAATAAACTTACCTGGAATGAAGGAAAAGGTTTAAACATAATCACATTAAAGAAGTTTGGGAACTACAGAAATTTAGTTATGCTTAGTGACGAAGAGTCAGTGATTGTTGAGGCATTGTTGCAATACTTGTTGCATCTGTAAAATGGAGTAAAAGAATGTTTGAGCAAGAGAATTAATGAAACTGTTAGCACTAGTAAAATATGCAGTCAAACTGAAATATTGGGAATTAATTCAAATTAAGAGAGCGTTGATAACATGCTAAGAACTTGGGTATTAGAATGTTTAAAAACGATAAAGCTCTGGCATAATTCAGAAAAAATGCACAAAATTATTATAAGGAATAGTAAATAAACATGAAAGGAAACATAAGAGTGAATGATAAAGGAATGCAGTCCTTATGCCACATCAGTTCTACTTTTAATTGAGCACCAGCTGTGATTCTTTTCTCAATAAAACGTATTATCCGGAAATTTTGTTTCATGTGCCAGTTCCCCCCAAAATGTATTTTTTTGAATAATATATTTTAAACCGAATAATGACAAAGTATTGGGGTATTTGTGCATATATGAATAAGAGGTTTTCTTCCAAAAAAAATTACATCCTATAACTTTTACGATAAAAAGTATGTTTATCGGTTTCATTCTGATGATACTTCATGTATGTTCAACTATTATTATTATTATTTTTCCCTAATCTTAACTAGTTTCATCTGTCCTCAGAGTTAAACCCAGTTTTCCTTTCACCAGTATTTTGCCCAGTTTTTCCTCTTTCGTAATTTTAACTTATTTTTCCGACAACAGTTTTACCCAGTTGATGTTCTGCTGTGAACATTTTCCTCTTAAGTTTCCTTTTCTTTACATATTTATTTCCTTCACCATAATCAGATTCACTTTTTACCCCCAGTTTAGTCAGTTGAGCCCTTCCCCGTAATATTACCCAGATGTATTTCTCCGGAATTTCACATAAAATTTTTTTTTCACAAATTTTAGGTGATCCGTCCAAAATAAGTAGTTATAAATATTTATAACTACTTTTATAGTTATAAATATTCCTGTTGTCAGTAACTGGTCTTATAAATAAAAAAAATTGTTGTAACTTTTTTTTATCTTTGTCGGGCCTGAGGTGTAAATGCGATGCACTCGAAGTTTATTTACTCGTTGATTTTGTCTTCCAATTTGTTGCTAGGTGGAGTTGGAAGTGTGTGTGTGTGTGTGTGTGTGTGTGGGTGTGTTGTATTTGATATTAGTTTTCTGTAAAAGAAAACTATTGAGATGGCCCTCAGATCTTGAAAACTATTGAGGCTAGAGGGCTGCAAATTGGTATATTGATCATCCACCCTCCAATCATCAAACATACCAAATTACAGCCTTCTAGCCTCAGTAGTTTTTATTTTATTTAATGTTAAAATTAACCTTGATCGTGCGTCTGGCACCGCTGTAGGCTCCAACAACACATGCAACCACCGGTCTGTGGCTGTGAGTTTTATGGGCCGCGGTTGAGAGTTTCATGGGCCGTAGGTGAGTTTCATACAGCATTATACACTGTACAGAAAACTCGATTGCGCCTAAGAAATTTCCGCGCATTTTTTTTACCTGTTTTTTTATAACCCTTCAGTGACATTTATTACAACTGGTTAAGTATGACTTTGGTTTGAACTTCCAAGCTTGAAAGGATTTTGAAATTCCAGGTTTGAAGAGTATGGAAGGTCAGGTTCCAAGAGTTTGAAAGTTAAGAGATTGAAGTTTGAAGTTCAAGGTTTAGAGAAATTAGGAAGGCCGGGTTTAAGGTTCGAAATTGTGGGCTACAGTGAGCTTGAATGTTCATGTTTAAAGAATTTTAAATGACAAGTTTTAAAGTTTAACATTCCGGGGTTAGAGTTTGGAATGACAGGATGCATGAGTTTGAAACTTTAGAGATTAAAAAGCCGCGAAGTTCCCAGTTCAGAGAAAATGTTAAATTTCCCAAGGGAGAAAGGTTGATCTCTTCACTTTAACTGATGCAGACAAATGGAAGGGCCAACCCAATACCCGCAACTAGCCAAGACTCAGAGAAAACCAGGAAAAGGAGGAATGGGAGGTTCATAATAGGGGGTCTGGGAAAAGGAGGGAGGAAGGGAGTTCTCATTGTTCAATAGTATATATATATATATATATATATATATATATATATATATATATATATATATATATATATATATATATATATATATATATATATATATATAGAGAGAGAGAGAGAGAGAGAGAGAGAGAGAGAGAGAGAGAGAGAGAGAGATTTACATTTTGCAAAGTGACGGTTTTTTTTGTGCGTGTTTTAGTCGAGGGAAAATGATCATTCCAAGTCGGAATCAAATTCCAGCTTGTTTGAAAAATGATTACTGGTTTGAACATGCGGAGTGTCTGAGTACCAATGTTCAAGTTAGCATTTTCGAAATTGATGGTTGTAAAAGTGTTTTATTTTTTATTGTTTATTTATTTAATTTTTTTTTTTGGTAAGTTGAAGGTTCCTGGGTTTGTTGATATTGTTGCTGCCATGTAAAGACTCATTTTAATTGATTTGTTTAGTATTACTCCAGAAGTTCAAGCGAAGGTGCAATTCAATACATCCCTAATACTATTCTCCTTGCATTTTAATATTATTTATCTATTTGTTATTTCATTAATTTCCTTTTTTTTTCTTCTTTAATAAGTGGGATCTCTTCTATTTGTACTACCCTTTACCTCCTCTTACTTGTTCGTAATGAACACTTTATATTCTTTGGAAGCTTGAATTTCAAGTTAGTGGCCCCTTTGGTGGGCTTGTTCCATATGAATAGGTTTCATCTTCTGAATAATAATAATAATAATAATAATAATAATAATGATAATAATAATAATAATAATAATAATAATAATAATAATAATAATAATAATAATAATAATACACGAAACGGCTAGTCATTGCGTGGTTAAACAAACAAAATAACGTGAAAGCCATGTCATCCCTATGATGATAAAAATTGGAAAACTAAGTAGTATCTAATTGATAACAGACCTCAAAACAAGAGAAAGACAAATTTGATAATTCCCTCCAAACATGAAAGCTTGACCTAAAATTAGAATTTGGAAAAAATAGCGTCTAGGTGATGATAGACATGTAACGAAGAAAACTGGAGATTTATGCCCCAAAATTGAGAGTTAATAAAAAAAAAATACCATCCATGTAAAAGTGAGAAATGAATAAGATTTAAATCATTTTAGAAAAAAGACACAAAGTAAAGATTCCATCAGCAGTCTTGTTCACTGAGAGTGGACCTTTTATATATTGCAGAGAAGACCTTCATCTCCAACGCTGATGCTGTTCGGCTTGCAGCAACAACAACAACAGCAACAGGCACAGCAGCAGCACCAGCAGCAGCAGCAACAGCAGCAGCATCAGCGATCCGGTAACAGCAGCGGCACTCCCTTAGGAGGGACCAGCAGCGTGGGAGGCGCCGTCGGCGTCAGCAACTTCGTCTGCAGCGTCTGCTGCAAGTCCTTCCTGAGCGGGTGGGAGCTGCGGCGGCACCTCCACGCCCACGCGGACGCCCGCCCCTTCTGCTGCCCCTACTGCAGCCACCGGTCCAACTTCAAGCACAATCTCAAGAGCCACGTCAGGAGCATCCACCCGGACAAGCCCTTCACCTTCACCGTGGACGCCGGCGTCTTGGTCAAGGACAATTAGGGGAGAGATGGGAAGGAAGGAAAGAAGGAAGGAAGGAAAGAAGGAGTCGATAATTAGGATAAGAAAGAAGGACAAGTTAGATTAAGGTTTACGGAAAGAATCTGGATAATGTGGGAAAAAAAAGTGAGTATTAGAAGAGAGTGAGAAAGACGAAAGATGAGACAATGAAAGTCATTGTCCTTGTGGAGAGTAATAAACAAGGAGCAGAAGGAACAAGGTGAAAATATTAGATGATTAGAACAAGAAAGAAGAATAGAGGAAATAGCATCAGGAAGAGTAACTAGGATAAGCGAATGATGATTAGACTGAAGGAAGATTTAGATGATAGAAGGATTAAGACAATTAGATTGAATGAAAAAGTAACTAAGGCGGAAGAGTAGATCATTTGCGAAGCGAAGAAAGAAATACTGAGAAAGATTACCATAAGAAAGGTAATAAAAGGAGATGATTTTGAAAAGGAAGGAGGAAAAAGATGGATGACAATAAGGAAGAATATATTTATTTTGGAAGAGGGAAACAATCAGAGGAAGGAAGAATATGCAGAGTGAATAATCATGGAAAGAAAAGGGGAAAATATAGTTATTATAATGAAGAATGAAAAGCAGTCATTATTGGAATGAGAAAATAACAAAGGGGAAAAAATCAGAGTAATGATGAATGAAAGCACGAAAGTTCATAATTAGAAAGTGAAGAGGAAAAAAAAGCAGTTAGAAAAGGAAGACGTTTAAAAATGTAAGATAAAAGGGAAGAAGGAAAGGCACGGTACTTAAAAAAAGAAATAAAAAAAGGAGAAGTGAAGCAAAGTTTAGAGTAGGAAATCGGAAAGTCGAGCAATAAATAAAAACCGTTCTCTCCACTCATTCTTATAAGAACCGTTATTGGAAACATTCTTTTGTTTGATATTTTTTCCCGTGAAGAAAATCAGGACATTTCGGTTATTTATTTTTGTGGTGTTTGGTGTCATTTCCAAGCAGCAATGCTGCAGTATGAATCTCGAGCCATTGCGGTGTTCTCAAGCTGAGAAGGAACAACTTTTGAATGTGTTCATTTGACAGATTTGAAGTGGAATAAAGAATAAAGACAGCCATTAATACAATGAAACCGTATGATCAGTCTTAAGTATAACTGAAGATATATTAGTATTGTTCTTATAAAATAGCGTGGAGTTGTAGGAGGTGCACATTATTATTTTCAGAAAATATAGAGGGCTTAAAGGAAGTAACATTCATGTCGTTATTATTTCTGCTGTAAAAAAATGTAGATTTCCAAGGTTGGTTTATCTTATCATCTATTTTGAGTGGAATCCAACTGTACTGTGATTGACATCAGAAGAGGATCAGATTCTCATTAAGTAGCATGGAGTCTCCTATAAGTTTGTTCTTGTATATTCATTTTGCATTTCATTTGAAGTTATGCTTGGAATTTGAAAGGTGGAAGGAGGGATTTTCCTCAATTCTTTTCATTTTTGAAAGGTTATGGACTTATTTTTTTTTTTTTTTTACCCGTTTCCCTGTATTTATTTTTTATTTGGAATTCTGTATTACTGATGTTGTTGTTGTTATATGTTTTGGTCTTCCCCTGTTTCAAGGTTATTCATTCATTCAACCCCCAACATCTCGCCACCAAACCTTACCACAAGTAGTTGACAACATCGATGTTAAAACTGATGCCACTCAACCCCAGTCCTGCCAACAGTAGCGCAACTTCAATACTTAAAAAAAAAATGGGTATTTGTGAACTGACTCAAGTGCTGACACCAATATTATCAGGTAGTCACAAAATTTGGTGACGAGATGTTGAGTGATGTTAGAAAAGGTGCTAATTTTAAACTGCATTCAGTTGCATATGGGGTTTAGGAATTTTCATTTCTTACTTGATTTACTTTAATTTTTTGGCACAATGACAAAACATTCAAGTTTAGGATCTACATGATTGTATCTGACATCGAGTTTTTTCTGGTAATTTTTATACATGGCTTTTATATGGTGGTTTCTGAGTTTCTGCACTGGGACCCATTGCTAATGGCACCAAATCCCTAAGGTATGCTGGACATTTTAGTGATTATTTTACGGGAAATTTCTCGTTCATTTTGTTTCACTGTGTAGTCGTCCAAAGGAATTTTACAGTGTGACACAGTTACTGAGAGTTGAAAATTAAAAAAGAACTTGTAAATAAATCCAGTGAATTCAGACAGAAAAGGACTGAAAGGGTGATAGCTGACTGTGATTTTGAAAGCAGAGACGATCGCAGATTTAGATCGAATCTGATGGAGTTTCAGATCTTGGTTTATTTCTCTGTAAAACATTTGCAAATAAAGTAAGTGTAGTTATGGAATGGTGTTTCTTTTGAGGTCACCCTTTACTTCCGAGGAAAAGTTTTCCCTCTCTTTCTGTATCTCATGCAAAGACGGATTGCAGGTTTATATTGTACGCTCTGTACTTTTTCAGACCCTTGTACCCCAAATGTATTTTGTAATACACGAAATTACATGAGTGTCTGGTTAATTCAATGGTATTCCGGCCAGAGCCTTAAAACATAATTAGGGAAAACACGGGTCCTGGTTTTATGGGCTGTTTGCATTTGAAATAGAGAATGATTATTGTAGGGGACGGTAAATGCTCTTGCCAACACAACTGCCGATCCTATTGCCTGAACTAGCAAGTATTTTAAGGCGGCTTCTGAAGAAAAGGTTTTTTGTTTTGAGAAGATGAGGGGGATAAATGAAAGGAGGTTGAGTTCTAGTGAATCATGAAGGCGATGAGACGGCAGTTGCAGCCCCTGTAATAAGTGTTGAGGAGAAGAGTCGTGTTGAAGGATGAATTGGTAGTATAGAAAAGAGAAAAAGTTTTCAAATACTTTTTGCTTTTTGAGCTCAAATGTGATGAGAGGCAAATGAACACTATCACGGATTAATATTAAATCACAAATATTTGCATGTTTGGCAGATAGAAGGAAACGTCCCAATCTGACATTTTTAACTGTGCAGAATTACCAGTTAATTGTTATTAGTATGTAAAAATTTATTCTTTACCAAATCTGTTGGTGTATTGGTATTTTTCGGTAATAATGAATACAAGTATACAGTTATTCTAACATACATACAAATACGTACATATACATGCATAAAAATATAAGCATGTATATGTGTGTATATATACACACACACATATATATATATATATATATATATATATATATATATATATATATATATATATATATATATATATATTATACAGTTTATATGTATATGTGTATATATATATATATATATATATATATATATATATATATATATATATATATATATATATATATATATATATATATATATATATATATTATTCGTACTAATAACATAATCTACATGTATTATTCGCGTAGTAAATGCATTTTAATACTGTACTAAGTCAAGCAAAGATATATATGAAGAGATGCTTTACCTTTTCAGGTGAATTTCGAATTCACGCTAAGTTAGTATATATATATATATATATATATATATATATATATATATATATATATATATATATATATATATATATATACAGTTAGAGTGACGTGGTTGCCCTTTCTTTCGCGTTGCATTGTGGGTAGGATAACCCCGGTCCAGGACCTACTTCGGTCTAACCTATAAGTTAGTGGGTTCGAGTCCAACGTGGGTAGGCCGGATTTATTTCATATATTCTCCTTCAAATCACTAGCGGATGCAGGGGCGGGGGATGACATGGGCACGTGGCCCCCTCCCCCCATGAAAAATAATGACAAAATAATAATATTGAAGATTTAGATAATAACATAAATAAGAAATATAAAAATGGGAAAAAATATAAAAATTATAATATAAATAAAAAAAAGAGAGAATATATATATATATATATATATATATATATATATATATATATATATATATATATATATATATATATATATATATATATATAATACGAAAATTAATTGCCCCAATTTGTGGATCCGCTATTGCTTCAAATGTGAGGAAAACGAGAAGGTAAAAGCTGCAAAGCTTAATAATAATAATAATAATAATAATAATAATAATAATAATATTTTTATCCTTTGGGATAGGTTTTCTTTAAAAAAATAATTTCAGTAGGAACGCTGTTACGAAGTCGGCTGCTGTGCTGTTTCTCGTATGATTTCCAGTCGTTGTTGTTCCATCTGTTGCTTTTCAGCAAGATTGTCGTATGGTTTTTATGTTGTTTTTTTTTTTTTACTTTCCATCTGTTGTTATTGTGCTGTTGTTGCCTTTGTTTTTCTTTTAATTATTGACTTTGATAGTGAGAAGTGAGGGCTTTAAAGTACTCTGCTTCTTTTTTTTTTTAGAGTAATCAGTCATCATAATTTTGTCATATATTTCTTTCACAAAAATGTTCGTATGATGTTATTCCATGTGGTATTTCCACTGAGGTAAGATTGTATCGCCGTAGTAATAGATTATTTGACTGAAGATGTGCTCACTATGAATAAAACTCTTGAGCCACTCAAGAGACGCTGTCTGTATATATGATAAGCATGTATACGCAATATATCCAATCACTATATTATATATATGTATATGTATATATATAATGTATGTATACATATATAGTTATATATATAAATATATATATACATACATATATGTATATTTTATATATTATGTATATATAGTGTATATTTAGAATTGCTGAATCAGATGTTCCTTTGGCGCTGTGCCCTAAGAAGATGTGACTAGAATTGAGTATATGTTTTTGAGATGAGAAATGAACGGGTGAGAATGGTGGGCGTGGACAGAAAGAAAGAGACAGAGAGAAAGAGACAGAGAGGGCGCTGACGCGTGTGTCTTGTGCTTGCAGGCGACGGCCGGTGGCTTGAGTTTGGGCGTCGTCCTGCCGGGTCCTATGACGCCCCTGGAGGCCGCCATGAACCAGACGGCCTCTTCCTCGGCGACTTCTTCTGCGTCGACTTCGTCGGGGGGAGGGCCGAACGAGTATCGGTGCCCCGTCTGTGGGCGGAACTTCACGCGGCACTGGCACCTGAAGCGCCACCTGGCCACTCACCTGGCGGTGAAGCCCTTCCAGTGCCCCTTCTGCCCCCACGCCTCCAACATCAAGGACAACCTCAAACTCCACATCCGAAAGATCCATCCGGGGGAGGCCGTGCCGATGGAGAGAGGAGGGGGAGGAGGAGGAGGAGGAGGGGGCCGGCAGGACTGCTGAAACTCCTGACGGAGGTGCAGCAGAAGGACTGGATTTCAAAACGTATGCATTATTTTATTGCGATGTCTTTTGCGCTTCGTTGCTTTATTAATGTTTCATATTTGAGGGGCTTTTCGTTATGTTACTTCCGCCATTTGTTTTTGTTGGGGTTTTGGGGAGGGGGGGGGCTTTGATTTAATGTTGTGGATTAACGTGTTTTCCTTAAAATGTCTTTCAGTAAAGGTCCTTTAAACAGGGTGGATGTTTCCTTAAGCGTGCAATTATATGTCTTAATATATATATATATATATATATATATATATATATATATATATATATATATATATATATATATATATATATATATATATATATATATATATATATATATATATATATATATATATATATATATATAACATATACTGTATATATGTATGTTTATATATCTGTATATATATAATATATGTGTATATACATATACATACAAATGTTAAGCTATAAATTCATTCATTCGTTGTACTTCGGGAATATCATCGAAGGGGAATTGCAATTGATAAATGATTCGATACCTGGGTGACTCGAACGGCCGACAGTGCTTAGCAACGACAGCAGAATGGTTAGCGACGCCGACTGGAAGTCGTTGACACGTACTGTCGGGTGTTCGAGTCCCCCAGGTGCCGAATCATTTATCAGTTATAACTCCCCTTCGGTGATACGCCTAAGTAGAACGAATTGATATTAAACGGGCACTTTTAGCTTAATGTTTGTTCATAAAATGTCACGGTGATGTGATAAACGTTTATATATATATATATATATAGTATATATATATATATATATATATATATATATATATATATATATATATATATATATAATATAAATATATATATATATATATATATATATATATATATATATATGTGTGTGTGTATGTATGTATGCATGCATATATGTATGTATAATTATGTATATATGCTTGTTATACGCAGAAATACTGTTTATTCCTCAAGAGAAATGAAACACTTGGTATAAATCATGGCTGGTATAGCCTTTAGTTTCCCCAAGACACTTTCATGAGGACTAATACTAAGTGGTAGAAATTTACATTATATATGCTACAGTGACAGTACAAACGAATACACAGACTGTTTGAAAAATAGATTGACACCTGAAACTGGAACAAAGTTGTAAATACTTTTCTTTTATAAATTAGATAAATTGGTCCCACCACTAGAGTTCACGATGGAAATGGAAAATGACGGTAATCTTCCCTTGTTGAATTGCCTAATACATAGCTGTAGTAGTAATGGGTTCAAATACAGTGTGTACGGAAAATATTTCTACCTATGCTCATTTTTATTCTAGCCAAAGCAGTAAAGTAAAAAAAAATCAGTTTGCTGTTAATCAGCTCAGTAGTCTGGTAAAACTAAGGTACACTTTTTTTTCTTCACATTCATGTTTTTAAGCGTACTACGTTTATCTATCCATAAGCATATTGATGATGAAATGGAAATTTAAGTATCCTTCTTTATAAGGCAATGCATTAAGAGCAGCGCACAGGAATTTTTATAACATCTGAGAAACTTAAAATATAAAAAACCTGCTTGTACCACCAAATAATAATAATTTTAAAGACATGCCGTATCTCCTTAAGAACTCTGGGATTGATGTAGCTTTAAGGACCAGAATGCAGTGAAATAGTGCTCATTAAGAACAAGGACAATTTTTATATAGATTAAACGGGAAAATCCTGGGAAACGAGAACAGAACAGCTTAAAATGTATGAGATATGCACAGACCAACAGTCTAATTTTTTTCATGATAGTGAAAACAGTCAGGTCATCAATAGGACAGTGGTTAAAAAGATAGTTTTTCCAGTAATATACTGGAAGAAATGTTATAGAAGCGAATTTCATAAAAGAAAGCTATTGAAAGAATGTAATTATCAGCCAAGGAATGTATGAACTCGATCCATTTGTTTAAAAAAGTATGTAAAATGTGTAGTTTTTAAGGAAAGTAGTTTACCCGAACTTAGAGCAGAGGCGTGAAATAACCCGCAACCCGCATGAATAAACAAGATTTGTAAATGATGCATTAACCTCAGACGCTATTCGGTTTACTGTCAACTCACTTATATTAATTTTTTCCAACCGCCTGTATGTTCGTTTGTTTTGTCACTAATATATATATATATATATATATATATATATATATATATATATATATATATATATATATATATATATATATATATATATATATATATAGCGATTATTTATCATTTCCATCAAGTGATTCATATACAACGAAAGTTACAAACGTCTTCTTACCAATTCACTTCTACCGAAGTAATAGTTTATATATGTTAATGGCGAATAATTTTTAGTTGATATTCACGCTCCAGGAATTAGTGACGGACGAGAATCAGACAGTGACACACTAATCCAGTCGGCCACAAGAGAGGTAGCAGAATACCATCTCCATCAACCCACCCGTCGAACTCAGGTGTTTTGGCGCTTGGAGACGATATCCACCCACCGCCATGTTGACCGCGGTAGTGCGCTTGTTAGTGTGTCACTGTAGTCCTGATTCCTCGTCCGTCGCTGGTTCGACCACGGGACGGTGGACTTATTATCAACTAAAATTTTCGGTAACATATATGAAAATATATTACTTCCGGGAGGTAGAGTGAATTGGATATTAGCGACGTTTGTAGCTTTGATTGTATATGAATCACGGTGATGTGATAAATAGTCATATTACGGCTACGGGCGCATAAAACGACTACACGGTCAACATGGCAGAGTGGGTGGATATCGCTCCAAAACGCAAACACCTGAGTTCGACGGTGGGTTGATGGGAGATGGTATTCACTTATACTCCTTTGTGGCCGCACTGGTTAGTGTCACTGTAGTCCTGATTCTCGTCTGGCCGCTGGTTGATTTCACGGACGGTGGACTTATTATCAACTGTAATTCTTCTTCGTAACATATATGAAAATATATTACTTGAGGTAGAGTGAATTGGATATTAAAGGGCGTTTGTAGCTTTCGACTGTATATGAATCACGGTGATGTGATAAATAATCATGATATGGCCACGCAAGCACAAACGCACTCACACGGTCAACATGGCAGAGGTGGGTGGATATCGCCTCCAAAACGCAAAACACCTGAGTTTGATGGGTGGGTTGATGGAGATGGTATTCACTTATACTTCTTGTGGCCGACTGGTTAGTGTGTCACTGTAGTCCTGATTCCTCGTCCGTCATTGGTCTTCGAATTTACCGGATGTGGACTGATTATCAACTAAAAATTCCTTCTCGGTAACATATATGAAAATATATTACTCGAGGTAGAGGAATTGATATTAAAGGACGTTTGTAGCTTGATTTGTTATGAATCACTGTGATGTGATAAATAGTCATAATATGGCTACGCATGCAAAACGCACTACACGGCCCATGGCAGAGGTGGGTGGATATCGCCTCCAAACGAAAACACCTGAGTTCGACGGGTGGGGTTGATGGGAGATGGTATTCACTTATACTCTCTTGTGGCCGACTGGGTTAGTAAAAGTCACTGTAGTCCTGATTCCTCATCAAATAAGCTGGTTCATTTACGGACGGTGGACTTATTATCAACTAAAATTCCCCTTCAGTAACATGAAAATATATTACTCCGAGGTAGAGTGAATTAATATTAAAGGACGTTTGTAGCTTTCTGATTATGGTATATATATATATATATATATATATATATATATATATATATATATATATATATATATATATATATATATATATATATATATATATATATAATGGTAAACTTTCACTTACTATGCATCAGTCCCATTGGAGATGTAATGGAAAACTAAAGGCGAAATCATCCGGGACTTGAATGCAGTATTTAATTTTTTCTTCGGCACTCTTCTATGTTAAGGCAAGACACACACATACATACATATATATATATATATATATATATATATATATATATATATATATATATATATATATATATACTGTGTGTGCGTGTGTCGGTCATATAACAGGATGAAATGATTGTAAACTCCTGACAGTCAACACTGGTAACCCTATATTTCAGATGTTCCTACAACCTCGTGTAGTGGTACAGTAGGCCTATGCAGGGTTGTAGCCACTCCCCAAATTATGGTTTTCCTATGTCAGTTTTGTTTCTGTGGGCTCTTACATCAGTACATAAACATGCAGACAGACATATTAAGGCAGTAAACCAGTGAAGTTAGCATGGAGCCAACAGGAACTTGGGTTACAGAGTGATACAGATTTTAAGATTTTTTCCTTGACTGCTTACCTGATGCTGTCTGTACTATACCATGTTAACGTATAAATGTGAATTTATCGGCTGCAGACGGTGAATCCTTAACTCCTTGATTCCCAGATTTTATGGGATCTTTGCTTAATTTTCTAAGGATTATTTGATTAATTTTTTTCCCACAAAAACCTTTGAATCCGAATTTTAGAGTGAAAAAGACACGTGTTGATTCGAAACTGAGCTAGTAAGGCATTAGTTTAACGTTACCACCACCAAGCTGTCAGGAAGGGAGTGAGAATTGATTTTATTCCATACGGACTTTGTACGAATATTGGGTATTTACTAGTGATATTGGGTATTTACTTGCAAATACTCTTGTTTACTAACAAAGGATGGGGCTTATGAGTTACTGAAGTTAAAATGAGTAGATTATTTATCAGTTATTTTTATTACAGGTATAAATATAGTAGACACTTTTTGAACTGCACTCATAATAAATATGACTATTAAAAAAAAGTTTGAATTTTTCGTATTACTGCAAAGGTCAATTAAATTTAAAAAAAAAAAATGGAGAAGTAATTAGTCAGTTTCAATTACGTCTATCACAAGAGCTGTTTTCCCCAAGATTTCAAGATGTCTAGATGGCTGATCATAATAACAACCGAAGTGGTCGCTTGTTTTAGATTTGTGTAGAATGATCGCTTCTTTGAGGGAGATTGATTGGTTTCCGTACGCTGGCGTTGCAACTTCTAAGGTTATGGAGCTAGGATATTCACATATATATTTTCTCCAAGTGATCAAGTGGGCTGAAATGGACAGAAAATCCTTATACCGAATATGAGAGAGAGAGAGAGAGAGAGAGAGAGAGAGAGAGAGAGAGAGAGAGAGAGAGAGACTCTTGAAGCTTTGTTGACGCTGGTGACGGGTCGTGTTCTTGTGTTCGCAGGCGATGATGCCGTCGGCCATGACGGAGGGGGAAGGCTTACCCGTGGGTGCCGGCATGACACTATTCCAGTGCCCCGTCTGTGGCCGATGCTTCAACCGACAGTGGCACCTGAAGCGCCACATGGCCGCCACCCACATGCCCGTGAAGCCCTTCCAGTGCCCGTTCTGCCCCCACGCCTCGGGCATCAAGGACAAACTCAAGCATCACATCCGCAACCACCACCCGACGGAGAGAGTGCCCGCCGATTTCGAGATGAACCCCGCGTCGGCTCTTCTCTACCAGGATTACTCGCGATGATAAACTCTATGGGGTTTGCTCGCCCGATTTCATAAGTGTTTGATTGTTGTGTCTGTCACACTATTTTGCGCAAAGTTGGTTTGTCTCGTTTGCAAGGTCAGTTTGTGTTTGTTGATGTGTGCGAGGAATCGAGCGCTTAACATGTAGCAGTTGTCTGTTGATTACTGAAGCGTTTGTGTTGGGAGATTTGTCGGTTTGTTTGTGGGTTTTGTTAAAAGTGCACTGAATTGAAGTTGATGGCGGGAGTCTGTGAAAAAAAAAACATATATATATATATACATATATACTGTATATACTGTATATATATATATTTTTTTTTCCTGTCCATCTCATCAGTTGAAGCGTGGCACAGAGTGGTGAATTCTTAAATGAGATATTTCCTGCATTTTAAATACTGTCAGACATTTCAAAACACTGTTGGTTAAACCATGTCCCTCCCACGAGTGCAATTATTTGTGAACATGTATTTGATTCTTTTGTGTATTGTTTCAATTCTCAAATTGCTGTGATCACATTCTTTCGTGTATTCTTTGGACACTGCCTCTTGTCGCATATGCGTGACCTGATTGAATTTAGTTTCATGGGGATATTTGATAATAAAGGCGAGTGATTCAAGTCTGTATTTTCAATTTCTGAACCTGAAATGTAATTAGATTTTATTAAAACAACGTTTCAAACATTATTCTGTTCATTTTCATTCTTTCTTTTCTTTTGCCTTGTGAAATCTTTATTAGATAAAGCTCTGAGGTCAACCAATAAATCATCATAAGTAATTTTATTATTATTATTAAAAAATACTCATAGTAGCATGAGTCTTGAAATGGAGAAAAAAAAAATCCACAGCTCAATATATGTACCATGTACATATATTTAAAGATAAATCTGTACATATACATAATTGTGGATTTGTTTCTCCATTATTATTATTATTATTATTATTATTATTATTATTATTATTATTATTATTATTATTATTATTATCACATAAGTCCTTTCCTCCTAGGACTGTTATCAGGGAGAATCGAGACTTTCGTTACTGTCATGCTCACCCTCCTGTTGCTAAATGAAGATTGAATAACACTTATCAAACTTTCAGAGAATAAAAATGATAAAAAACAACATTTACACAGAACCATTATAACTATAACTACTATAATTACGACTACTTTAACTGCTGCTATTACTATTTAGTCAAGTAACAGCATTTTCATGAACTAATATTACTAATTTTATTACCGTCATTGGATCCGTGCTTGACTTCGTATAAGGTAGAATAGAACCAGTCATACAGTCACGACTGTGTGCAGTCAGGGAAGAAGACACGGCAGTCGAGCTTGAAAAACGGGGCAGGCCAATATGTTGTTTCTCTCTCTCTCTCTCTCTCTCTCTCTCTCTCTCTCTCTCTCTCTCTCTCAATTAGTTATTTATCTGCTTGCGTCTGTTCACAAAAACCACGCACACAGCTGTCAAATGTTTTTTCAGAGGGAGGTCATTCACGATTTAGCAGTTGAACATTGTATACATCTAATGTATATATATATATATTATATATATATATACATACATATATACAATGTAAATATATGCACACATATATATGCAGTATATACAAACACACTCATATTTTCCATTTACTTGATTACCGTGAATTTCATAAAATTAACTCAATTTCCCTTTAGGATGATGTCTGTAGTTGTATAAAATTCCTCTTCTTGCTCTCCAGCAAATGTTAAATCAAGGCGAAGGATGAGACGAGTGAACAAGAATAATTCATTTCAGTTTTCTTAGTAACTAAAGAGTATATTACAAGCAATATCTTCATAAAAAGTATATTACAAAACAGTATCTTCATAAAAAGTATATTACAAACAGCATTCATAAAAAGTATATCACAAAACAGTATCTTTCTATAAAAAGTATATTACAAACAGTATCTTCATAAAAGTATATTACAAACAGTATCTTTCATAAAAAGCATATTACAAACAGTATCTTTCATAAAATGTATATTACAAACAGTATCTTTCATAAAAAAGTATATTAAAAACAGTATCTTTCATAAACAAGTATATTGCAAACAGTATCTTTCATAAAAAAGTATATTACAAATAGTATCTTTCATAAAAAAAGTACATTACAAACAGTATCTTTCATAAAAAAGTAAATTACAAACAGTATCTTTCATAAAAAAGTATATTACAAACAGTTTCTTTCATAAAAAAGTATATTACAAACAGTATCTTTCATAAAAAAGTATATTACAAACAGTATCTTTCTTAAAAAAGTATATTAAAAACAGTATCTTTCATAAACAAGTATATTTCAAACAGTATCTTTCATAAAAAAGTATATTACAAATAGTATCTTTCATAAAAAAGTACATTACAAACAGTATCTTTCATAAAAAAAGTAAATTACAAATAGTATCTTTCATAAAAAAGTACATTACAAACAGTATCTTTCATAAAAAAAGTAAATTACAAACAGTATCTTTCATAAAAAAAAGTATATTACAAACAGTTTCTTTCATAAAAAAGTATATTGCAAACAGTATCTTTCATAAAAAAGTATATTACAAACAGTATCTTTCATAAAAAAGTATATTAAAAACAGTATCTTTCATAAATAAGTATATTTCAAACAGTATCTTCCATAAAAAAGTATATTACAAATAGTATCTTTCATAAAAAAGTACATTACAAACAGTATCTTTCATAAAAAAAGTAAATTACAAACAGTATCTTTCATAAAAAAAGTATATTACAAACAGTTTCTTTCATAAAAAAGTATATTACAAACAGTATCTTTCATAAAAAAGTATTTACAAACAGTATCTTTCATACACTGGAGTAGCAGACCTCAGCAACTGAAGAGGTTTGCCTCCCATGTGGAAGAAAGCAACTTTCTATTTGGCAAATGTCTTGCACAATGCAAAGTTGGGGAGTTCCTGTGAATATCTGGTAACGTTTACTTGCGATTTCTGACGCAAAATTGTTTACTGCATCTGTGAAAGGAACCCCCAAGAAGTTATGATTTTATGGTGTGAAAGTATGGTAATTTTGACTTCCCAGTGATGACAAGGTTGCCGGAAAATCCGGGCTGTTGATATGACATTCTATATGGATTATGGCATATTTATTTCCCTGACCAGTCTGCAGGTGTTCTTTCTCCTTAATGGAGAAACTGGCGTCATCAAATACACTTTCTTTTTTCTTCTGGAAATTAACATTTTAATTGAACATAGACACATTTTGCTCTCAAGTTTGGTAAAATCTATATCGAAGGTTTAAAGACACAATATGTTTCCATGGTGAGCAGCATTCCCATTAGACTAAAAGTAGAATTAGCTCTTTCGGATGGGCATTTAAATTAGAAAGAATGACTTGAGAGCTTGGCTAAATCTACACTCGCTGCTGTTTTAAAATAGTAATTTTGGTAATGGGAGATGAACCAGTATGAATACCATCAGTTTCCCTCTGTATTTTGTGGTTTTCAAATACTACTTGTACGTACATATTCCTTGTGTATTGCTCATTACAAAATACTGAGATTTCAGTTTTCTTTTGCGATAGGTTGCTTCTTAAAAGCATATTACTCTGTAACGGTTTGTATGTTGAAGATATGTTACCATTTGTAATATTTAGTGTTTTGTATTGAGTGATAGAATTCTTTTGACTGGTAGTGGTGTTTATGGAATAATTTGGTTGTTGAGGTCATTGCCTTAGAGGAGACCCGTCCTGAAGAAGAGTCCTTTCGTGTTCCAGAGGCGTCGCTTCGAAGTGGGTCTGCCGGCGCTTCTGGCCTCGTCCTTCGTCGGCTCCGCTCACCGCCTCCACTGTAGACCGAGCCACTCTTCCTCGTCGTCAGGAGGAGGAACTGGAGGAGGGGACGCCCTCACCTGCCGGGTCTGCAGCAGGAACTTCAGCGGCCGGAACCGGCGCCAGGACCTGGAGAGGCATATGCTGACTCACACGGGGGAGAAGCCCTTCCGGTGCCCGCACTGCCCCCACCGCACCAACAGGATCGGAAACCTCCGGACGCACGTCTTCACCGTCCACAGGGACATCGTCGCCAGCGCCACCGTCAGCCGCTCGCACGGCGGCGGCGCCTCCGCCTTCGAGCAGGACGACCGGGTTTCCGATGGGGAGAGCAGCCATTCGCTGGAGGTTTCCAGTGCCGTCGGCCTCGCTGGAGACGGAGGGGCCGCAGGGTCGCGATCTTGACGTCGCATCCGCACTTAAGATTGTTAAAAAGTAAATTGAGCTGTGGTGTCCAGTATTTATTATTATTATTATTATTATTATTATTATTATTATTATTATTATTATTACTGGGCTACTTCTCCAGTTTTTTTTTTATTGAAATTATCAAAGCTCAAAATTATTGATTTTTTTATAGGTATTGATAGTGATTGTAATGCGATTGTAGAGGTGGATTACAACATTCTTTTAAAGAAGAATCTTGAAATACTGTATTCTTTCATCGTGAGAGAGAGAGAGAGAGAGAGAGAGAGAGAGAGAGAGAGAGAGAGAGAGAGAGAGAGAGAGAGAGAGAGAGTCGTTACTCAATAAGAGTAAATGGTAATGGTATTTTTTAAATTTTGATTTCTCCATTTCCTCCAGAAATTTAAAGGTAAAAGAACTGCATTTTTTCAAATTGCAATAATTTGAATGAGCGTTACTCCTGGTGAAAGTAGAGGTTCTTGTTTGCGCTAATCGAATTACTGAATACTGTTGAGTAAATTATTGTTTTTGTATACCTATCCCATTAACAATGACGGCAACATTCAAAAAATGTTTCAGTGGCATCTTACATACATCAAATTCGTTGTCTTGCTCTGCATTTCCCTGTTGAAGATTCGTGACAAATATGAAGTACATTACGGTCCTCGACATTCTCATGTTTAAGATTTTGCCGTATTGGAACGTGAAGTTCATTATTTGCGGGCTTCATCCTTCGCACACAGGAAGAAATGAAAATATGGACACATATTGATGTACTAGGATTTTCCCTCTCTCTCTCTCTCTCTCTCTCTCTCTCTCTCTCTCTCTCTCTCTCTCTCTCTCTCTCTCTCTCTCGTCCTCGAAACGCAGTGGTGCTACTTTTGACTCAGTCTAGGAACTCGCTTTCGATCCCCTGGTTAAGGAAGGAAAGGAACAGCATGGGCTTATTGCTTTGAAAATTTAGTATTCTTCTCTTGACCTGAGCAGAGAATGATATTCACGGTTGGTAGTTGACTCTTGTGGGTAGCAATTAGGGTGCGGAGAGAGAGAGAGAAAAAATTGACCGACTTAGCCATCAGTACTCCGTCAAAATGGTTGATTAATATCTGAAATAATGGATTCAATTATATACTCTATAACGCTTCCACAATCGTTGGTCATCGACGTCTACCGCATTAATTAGAATCTAGAGGTTCATGTCGAGCTCATTGTGTACATTGAAAAGGTTTACAAGATACATATAAAGTCAGGAAAAAATGGCTGTGGGTCAAACTGATCATTCATCATTTGCCTGGTATCGTTTTCTCCTTCCTCTCATGTCTTTGTTGTGGGTATGTGGCCGTGCCTCCTTCTAAGATAAGTTTCCTTCCTCCTTCCAGGGCCGAGTAGGAGGAGTCCGTTCTCTCCTGCGAGCTGACGAAGGAGGGGGAGGCGGAGGCCATCCTGTTGGGGGCGTTCAGTGCCCCGTGTGCGGGCGCTTCATCTCTGGGGTGAATCGCAAGCAGAACCTGGAACGACACATGCTCACGCACACTGACGAGCGGCCGTTCCGCTGTCCGTATTGCTCGCACGGATCCAATAGAGTGGATAATCTCAAGCTGCATATTCGGAGGGTCCATTTCGAAACGAATACCACCTCTGCTGCCTGAGGAATTTTGGGGGTCTTCCTTCCTTTTTTTTTTTTTCATCTTTCTGTTGTTGTCTTCTCTTGTTTGTGTTTTTATTTACATTCGTTGTATTCTGCAACACCTGTTGTTTGGCGAGGTCTGACAATTTTGGTCTTCTCGAAGTGAACGTTCGAAGGGACGACTTCGAACTGAATACCCCCTAGTCTCTGTGATGTGTTATTTAGTGTTTTTTTTTTTGCTGCTGTAGAGTTCATTTATTTATTTGCATTTTCATACAGTTTTGTTAAGGGTAGCTTCTGCTGCTGTGATGTTAGTTAAATCATTTGTACTTCAGTTTTGATTCGTTCTATGGAGCGTCTGTTCAGTGGTGAGCAAGTTTTGTGTCGAATATCCTCTGCAACTCTGCGTCAGAACAGCGTGCAAAGATATTGTAATGATTTGGATAAGAATAAATAAAAATATGAAAAAGCTGCAATACGAGGTAAATTTCTTCCACTAAGGATTCATTTCTTAAATCCATTGGTGTTATGATTTTGGTTTGGTGTTCGAGCTTTTGAGAGAGTTTTATGTCCATTCAAATATTTTTTGAGGGAAGTTTACTTTTTAATTTTGAAAAAAAAAAATGATTTAGATGAAAAGATTTTCATATAAGTCTACTTGGAAAGAGTTTTTTCTACTCAAGAGGAAAGTTTATTTGATCATAATGGAAGAAATTTATTTGAATCGAAAGAAAAGAATTTGGTTTGTTTTAGGGAGAAGTTTATCTGAAACAAGGTCTATACGTTTTTTCAGTGAAGGATTCATTTTTTTTAGTGTTTGTTTTTTGTTTTTTTTTTGCTAGGTGCATATGAGTTTGATAAAAATGTTTTTACTTTTGATTTGGGAATATTTTGCTTTTTATCTAGAGAGATGATTCGATGTCAAAGAAGGATTTCTAGATTATGAAGATATTTTATTGAAATGAGAGTTGTTTACTTTCGACAGAAATTTAATTGAACTAATAGGTTTTTTCTTACTTTTGAGAGAGATATGTGTTCTGAAATCCCAAAAATAGTTTTTTTTTCAAAAGTTTATTTTTTGTATTTTGGAAAAGTGTAGTCTTTGTATTTTTTTCTATAAAAAATTAAATATTTTTTCAAGCCGCTTTTGTTTCCTTTACAAATGTCAAAGTAACTTCCGCACTCCGTAAAGGATTTTCTGGAATCCTTTGATCACTTTTGAAATGTAATGTTTCCTTTGTTAATCTTGTTTAAGATTTTCCCAAAATTGATTCCTTCGATTCATAAACAGCTTGTGTTTCAAGATGGGTTTTTGTTACTGAAGAACTGCGATTAAGGAATAAAAAATATTGTTTTGTAAACATATTGAATGGGATATATATTGGAATATTTTTCCCCATAGGAATTCTTTTGCTTTCAATTCAAGTTCTCTTAATCGTCTTGAAATGTAATGTTCTTTTGATATGATGTGTTTATACTTTAGATTGCGTTCAAATCCTCTTTTCATTTTTCCAAAAATGTGCTTCATATATATACATATCTTAAATTTGCTTGCATTGACTTAAATGAAGATAGAGCCTGAAAGAAAGCTGGATTTTCTAAAAAAAACATCCTCTCATTTTACACTTGAAAGTTTGTAGATCACCAGAACTGAGTAATTATACCTGTATTTAACTTTAAAATAAAGTCAGCTAAGAACTGAAAGAAATGTCTTCGTCAGCAAAAACATTTTTGAGAATAAAACAGGTATAACATGGTTTATGAAAGCATCGTGGTTGGATTACCTACAAGTGAGTGAATATACCGACGTAAGAATATCATATGGCCTTTTTAGCCTCGGGATTTATTGTAGAACACAACCTTAAGAGTTTGTCATCGGTGGACTTAACGAGACGTGTTAATGATACCGAACAGGAAAGTGAGATTTTGTCAGGTGTAATTTATTAGCTTTGTTTATTACAAAGTCATGCAAAGGCTTTATGCGTTCTGGACTCTTTGTTATCAAAGAATGGGGAATATATTCTAATTTGTGTAACAGATTTCCTTTACATTTTTATTTACCAAAGAAATATATGGTGTGACCATATTTATTTTGATGTTTACAGTACTTCGAGGAAAATTGTAACTTTTTTGTTTTCGAATGATCCTTAGTACTTGTAGTTATGAAAGAATTTTTGTATGATGAGGATGATGAAGGTGATGATGATGATGCGCCTGATCTGTGTTAAAGAATTGTATTAAGACGATTATGGGTTGCAGCCAGAAGTATTAAAACGTCAAGTATTAAAACGTAATGGGTTGCAGCCAGGAATTCAGTAGATGTTAAGATAATTTCTCAGATGTTGTTTGCCCTTAAAAGTGTGTGTGTGTGTGTAAGAGAGAGAGAGAGAGAGAGAGAGAGAGAGAGAGAGAGAGATTATTTTTACAATACGAGAGTCATGTGCTAGTACTCGAATAGTTGTGATTTTTTTTAAATATTAAAAACTGATGGTTACCTGTGCTAGAAATTATGAAAAGTCCCTATTGCAATTTAATACAGGGAGGATTTCTCTCATTCTTTTCTCTGGGATAGTCAGGATAAGGCACGCCCATTACTGGCAACAGTGGGTAGAAGTTTCCTGAAGAATTAGGTAGTTCTTCGCTGATAACCTGTATGGGAGCATTTGGCAACCACCCCTAGAAGGCATGGCATATGTCTTGACTTAAGATATGTCTCTAGTCCTCCATTGATCTCAGCCCATTCATGGTTTTTTTTCTATATTTTCATTACAATTTACAAGTTTCTATGCTTCTGCTATGAAGGATCTTTTTATTTGTTGGACTACATCAGATGAAAATAAAGACTATCCAAAAAATGGGATGTGGTCATCACTTTTCGAATAAGCAGAATTCCTGTCGTGATGTTTGTCTGCAGATGGATAGCTGACCGAAAGTCAAAATATTCCAATACAACAAAGGTGTGTTTGGTCTACGCAGTTTTGGTCCTGGTTTGTCCTTTGGAATTCTCTTTCACCATTTGTTTTCCTCACTCTCGTTATAATTCTTCCTTCCATTTCCTTTTTATGCTTTTTCATGGCCTGGGCAAGAAAAGGGACACCAGTTTGCCAGTTCCATTGGCATTTTCCCTCAGAAGAAGACTTCCACACAGCATGCTTCTTCGTCGTATACGTTAATGTATACATTTCATTGTACGATAAAATGGGCGTAATTGTTCATAACGTGTAATTCTGTAAGGTTTTTGACCGTAAATGACTTTGTAGATGATGTGTATGATAGAATAAAGAAGTAATATTTATTTATTTATTTATTTATGGATAATGGATGATTCTACGTATTTTGTACTGCAAGCAAGTTGACTCTAAAATGCAAGTTTGTGAAAATATATTAAGTTATATTAATATAGGGTGTGAAATGAGTGTTAATCTCTCTCTCTCTCTCTCTCTCTCTCTCTCTCTCTCTCTCTCTCTCTCTCTCTCTCTCTAAACTGAGAGTCATTGTAATATACCATGTACATTTCTATACAGTTTTTGGTCTGAATTCGATAGATCTGGATATGTGATAAAGACAGTGATGGAGTTTCTAAAAATAAGAATGATATTTATAATCTGATGTTTTATCATTAACCTTTTCAGTAAGCGCTGAAATATAGTAATTTATGTGTTCCATAGAATGGCATACACATTTATATATATATATATATATATATATATATATATATATAATATATTATATATATATATATATATATATTTATATATATATATATATATATATATATATATATATATATATATATATATATATATATATATATATATATATATCAACAATAAGTCTGCCAAACTGCACGTGACAAATATATACATGAACGACCATGAAAGGTGAAAATTAAAGACCAGGTACCAAGCGCTTTCGTGTGCGTACACTTCTTCAGGTACAAAGTAAAATAAATAAAGGGAACATAAACAAGAAAACTTCACAAAACAAAAGATCAAAAAGCCATAACAAGCTAGAGCATCATTTACTGAATGCAATCACTAGTTTGAAGTCAAATTTGTCACATACCAAACAAAAAATACTTTAAAAATATAAGAACTGAAACTACAGTTAGAACAGGCTATTGCTAAAAGGTAACATTGTACTTCCTACAATTTTATGAACAAGGTAACTATCTAATTTAAAAAGACCCAGGAACTAATATTCATAAGTTGATTGTTAAAATGCTTAATAAAGGCAGATTCAATTATATTTCTCTTAACAATGTGGTTACAAAAAATTATCTCAGATGAATTTTTTCCAGTCTATACAATAGTTAAAATCATTCATATCATACAAATAAAGCACTTGTCAATTGGCCTGTTCGAACTGCATGCTGATGCTGTTTTAGACGATAATCTAGTTCTTTACCAGTTTGACCAAAGTATTTATTACTATCCAGCACAGGAATCGTGTAAAAATACAGCCATTAATTTGTTTTGGGAGTTACGAACAATGATATTCTGAAGTGTCCCTGAATTCTTGTAAACAACAGTTATCTTGAAAAATTTTTAGTAATTTTTAATGAAACAAAGATTTACGTTATATGGAAGTGTCAAAATATTTTCTCTCCAAAGGCTCCCCTACCCAGTATTGGATAAAAAATGTTTCTAGCTTTCTGTAAGATTTGTCGATTAAAAACTTTGGGTATTTAACACTAATTCCCACGTCGTAAATTTTACAAGATTCCAGGTCTAAATTCCGGGCTGCATATCCTTAATGCCTTCAGACCACCACGTTAATGTAAAACTCTCAGTTTTTTGTAGCATGTTTTTAAGGGCATTAAGGATATGCGGCCCGGAATTCTTAGACTCAGAATTTTGTAAAATTTGACATTGGGAATATATTTGCAAAGATTTTTAATCGACAAATCTTTGAAAAGCAAAGCTATTTTATTCCAATAACAATAGGGAGCCTTTGGTGAGAAAATGTTTTGACACTTCCATAACATGTGTTTCATTAAAAAGTACTACCCTGAATAATGTTGTTTACAAAATTCTGAGTTGCTTTCGAGATATCATCATTCGCTCAACTCCCCAAAGCTGGTAATGGCTATATTTTACGATTCCTTAATATGCTGAATAATAAATACGCTGGTCAAACTGTGAAGACTAGATTATCGTCGCTGGCAGCATCGTTACGCAGTTCGAACAGGCCAATTGACAAGTGCTTTATTTGTACATATGAATGATTTTAACCATTGTATAGACTGGAAAAATTCATCTGAGATAATTTTTTGTAACCACATTGTTAAGAGAAATATAATTGAATCTGCCTTTATTAAGCATTTTGGCGCAATCAACCCTTGAATATTGGAGTCTTTTAATAGGCAGTTACCTTGTTCGCAAATTGTAACGAGAGAAATACAATGTTTCTTTAGCAATAGCCTGTTCTAACTAATTTCGGTGTAAGTATTTTTATTTTTGACATCTGTGACAATTTGACTTCAAACTGTGATTACGTCGTAATGATGTTGCAACTTTGTTGAGTAACTGAATCTTGTTTGTGAATTTTTCTTGTTATAATCTCTTTAACTGATTTACTTGTACCCCGAAAAATGTACGCAATACACGAAAGCGCTTTACTGGTCTTTTAATTTTCACCTTTCATAAAGTCATCTACATATATATATATATATATATATATATATATATATATATATATATATATATATATATATATATATATATATACACACATATACATATATATATATCTGATGTATTACAAGAGGATGAAACATTCTATATAAATCCTGACCAGTTTTGTCCTCATATCTAAGCCGTATTCTAGCCTTGTATTCAGTGTTTTATTTTCCTTGTATGCATTATATATGTACAACACACACACACACACACACACACACACACACACACACATATATATATATATATATATATATATATATATATATATATATATATATAAAATATGCATAGTATATAAAGCCTTTTGTGCCTTTTGATCTAACAAATGAAATAAGCATTTGGTGTTTAGACGATGTGGTGTGTTGCAAGACAAAGGGATGAAGAAATGGGGCTAGCAACCTCATCCCAAATGACTTATTGAAAACTGGCATATATAAAATATATGTATATATATATATATATAGTATATATAATGACTTTATGTAAACACTAGCATATATATATATATATATATATATATATATATATATATATATATTATATATATATATATATATATATATATATATATATATATATATAAAAACTCGAAATGCACCAGTTCTGCCTTTTGATTTTATTTAATTTTGTTTTGACGTGCTGGTCAGTGTTTTCAGATGTATGATTTATAAACTACCATTGTTAATTCTGGGGTCAGACACTAGAAGCTCGTTATTCATACAGTTTTGTAATTTCGCTAAATCAGTACGTATTTATTTATTTGCAACTCAGCGTTTAATGTCAAATCAATTGCGGGGACATTCTCTTATGGAAGGTTAGATACTCTTATCAAAATACCGTCCTCTTTCCCTTTTCATTTGTTTCATCTCGAATTATTTGGTTCCTGAAGTTGGTTTATGGCCGAGACGAAGTATTTTCCAGTATGTTTTACCCTTTATTTAGAAATGTATTTTGTTGATGGCAGAGGCGAATTATCTCTTAATATCTGTCTTTCGTTTCCTTTAGAAATGTATTTGAAG
Source organism: Macrobrachium rosenbergii (assembly GCF_040412425.1). Taxonomy (NCBI): domain Eukaryota; kingdom Metazoa; phylum Arthropoda; class Malacostraca; order Decapoda; family Palaemonidae; genus Macrobrachium; species Macrobrachium rosenbergii. The sequence continues at coordinate 22,329,102 of NC_089749.1, forward strand.
ATAAGGGACGAAATTGATTTTCTTGCTATTATTAGTTACTCATTTGATTCTATTCAGGAATTCGGTTGATCGTCTTGTCTGAATGATGGATAGGTGAATGGCTTCTCTCAAGTGTTTTTTGTTCGTTTTTTGTTTTCGTCTTTCTTCCTTCCTCTTATGAGCAAAGTGGATTACTTTGTGGTTGTTAGTGATTATGTATTTTCTATTTTAAAAAAAATTAATAAGCTCTTAAGGTTGAAACCTGCCTCTCATTCAAAATTAACAATAACATTTAAAAATAAAGTATATATATATATATATATATATATATATATATATATATATATATATATATATACATATATATGTATGTATATATACATACATATATACATATACATACATATATTGACATTTCAAGTAAAAATAATAGTTGGGTATATAATGTTACCTGCCCGTAACCTAAACAAAGAATGGTCTTGTAAAGAAATAACATACAATCCAAAATAAAAAACAAATAGTCGTGCATAATGATAGTGCCACCTGTCCTCCACTTTAAAAACATAGTCCTGTGTATAGTCAACAACATAATATGCTTCCATTTAAGATGACTACTCGTATATAGTGGTAATGACACCCGCCCCCATTCATAGATTTATTGATTGATTTATGGGTACTAAAACTGGCGTCACGACATCTAGGTCATTGACGCGTCCCCATTCATAGAAAAAAGAGAGAATACATAGATGAGAGATAACTTATAGATGCCAATCATTGGAGAAAAGTGCAAACGAAGACAGAATTTGACTCGGGTTGTTTCCCTATCTTCCAGAACAGAAGTGACGAGGCCTCCGGTAGCTTGCAGAGCCAAGGGCAGCACTGGACGGGCCTTCCTCCTTATTTCATGGAGCCCCAAACCGAAATTGCCCTGGGGATCATGGAGAGGCCACCACAGCCGGAGGGGACAAGCGCTGCCTTCGGCAACCCTTCCCCGAGTAAGCGGAGGAGGCACCATGGGTCCCCGGGCAACGATGGCTGCGCCACGGCCGTCACCAACTGCCCCGTCTGTGGGAAGGTGTTCTCTGGAACCAAGCGGCGCTACCATCTGGACCGCCATCTTGTCACTCACACGGGAGAAAGGCCCTTCCCCTGTCCCCATTGCCACTACAGGGCCAACGTCAGGGAGAACATGATCAGACACGTGCGCGTGCGGCATCCCGAGACTCTGGTGGTGCCTGGCGGCGAGGCCTCGGTGCCCTCCATAACGCACTGCTGAAGTACGTTGGCCACACGGGAGCAATGGATTCCTTTTTTTTTTGGGGGGGGTGTCTATAATGATCCCCCGGTACTAGTAGGGTAGGGTTGGGGAAGACAAGAAATGCTTGGAAACTGTAGAAACTTTGCTTTTGAACTGAACTGGGTAATATTATTGACCGGGAAGGAAATTTTTGACAGTAAATACCTGATAATGGACTTTACCATAAGTTGAGCTTTTTGTCTTAAATTGACCCAATTAGACTATTTAAAATTGAACCCATTCGACCCTGTCAAGAGCTTACCCAAGCTTACTCTCGGACGTAGTTTGACCCTAAGTCAAATAAGGTTCTCAGTTTATTCTGTTTCTTGATGAAGTTGCCCATTAGCCATTCCCTGACCGCAATCGACTTGTCAGTTTGCTCAAGGTGGTCTCTCCGTCAATGACTCCAGGTAGCTCTTGTTATAAAATGACCCCTTCGGACCACTGTCATTTATTTGCTCTTGTTTGGTCCCTGATAGTGAAATATTCCTCCTAAATTAGTCCTTTCGAATGATGAGTGATCAGTATCTATCTCTATCGGGCACCCCTGGGAAAGGCTATTAATAAAAACATGAAGATAACTGCTACAAATTGTATGCTTTCAAATCCTGAAGTTATTCGAGTTAATTTGATCTAGAAGAATGTACTTTTTATTAGCTTTTAAAGTTAAAACTTTTTTCCCTTTTTTTTCGACTTTGGAATATACGTCCATAGCCAACTTTACCAGAAAGTGAATGCATGTGGAACATACGCAACGGAATGGACCTAGGTCAAAGAATGAAGAACAAAAGGCCCTTTCCTAGCCCAGGACCGAGGTAAATGAGAAAAATAAGGTGGGGGGGCGGGGAAGAGTAAGATTGTGCCCTAGGTTTAGGCCTGAAGTAAGCAATTATAAGTTTGTGTAGGAAATATATGATTTTTTTTTGTTTATTTCTTTGGTTGTTCGGGAAACCTGGTGAATTAATTTCATATTGAGTTCAAGGTTGGCTCGCTCAGGGTTTGTTTTGAAAGTTAGAGAACCATTTTTTTTCTTAGTCTGACTTACAAAATGTGTAAATGAGATCCTGGGTATTTCATTTATTTTTGCACTCGTCTGTAGGAGTCATGTACGTTTTGTATTTTTACAGTTTTTTTTAGAGAGAATACCGACATGTAGGCCAGAGAAATGTTAACTTGGAGTTTGTTTTTCAAGTCAGCAGAGGAACAGAAGGTTTTGATGGAATGTTCCCGATTCACTACTGCCTTGCCTATGATACAATCCTTAACGTATGTACCCACGTACAGTATATTATATACATGCATATATACATCGGGAGCCTCGATGGCCAAGTCAATTAGAGCAGCAGCTTCGGACTTCTTAGAGGTCTGTTGCGGGTTCAGATCCGCAGCCGACCGGTCAGAGAGGCGGACACTTTGCTATCTGTGTAGACACCCCGGGATTATGTATGTAATCAACGGATAGGTTTGCTTAAAAGCAAATGGCTGTTACAAGACTAATACACACACAAACAAAGCCCTCCAACATCTAAAAAAACATACCAGACACTCCACGTCTCGGCTGTCGACCTAACTGCGCAACAACTTCTGCTGCTAGGAGAAAGTGCGCCAGACTGGTACAATACATGCATACGCTACGGGGTCTAAAGCGATGTCAGGCAGGGCAGCCGATCGAGACTACGGTCTACCCCAAAAGCCAAATCAAAGTCCTTCAAAGAAGGCATCGTGTTTACTCCCATACAAATGGGAAAAAAAGACGTTAAAAGAAGAAGACATACATATATACATGGATCAGTCTGCTTTACAGTTAAAGGAGCAACTATATGTGTGTGTGTGTAATATATATATATATATATATATATATATATATATATATATATATATATATAATATATATATAATATGTATATATATATATATATAAAAATTAGGCGTTGTCATTATGATTTGTGAAAAACGAATAGTGAGCCCCTTTAATATTTTCCAAGCCACAGCAATTCAAAAAGATGTTATTTTCAACTAGAATTTTGTTTTCCGTTCCTGAAGTGAGATAAAACGTTGAGTTGTCTCTTGCCTCGTTGTGTCTCATAACTCACATAAGATAGAGTAAATTACGTTTATGGTGTATGTTTGCTTGCTTACCCGTACCTGGTTAACAGAAGTCACATTAAACATGCATAGTATTTTGTTTTCATTGATATGATGATACAGGCAAATTACGAGGCCTGTTTCAGTTATGCTAGTATTTAAAAGTTGATTTATTTATGTGAACTGACGTTACAACAATTATGGTCAAGGGCGGTGTGGTACGTGGAGACATATTGGACTTAAGGAGATGATCATTAATCCCCAGTCTCTCTCTCTCTCTCTCCTCTCTCTCTCTCTCTCTCTCTCTCTCTCTCTCTCTCTCTCTCTCTCTCTCCAGGACCCTGTAAATCAAGGTCTAAAGAATATTTTTTTAGACGTTGCTATAAATGGTAGTCTCGCACCAAGGTTTTTTTTATATACATAACTTACAGCCAGCTCCACTATTCATGACGATAAGTTATTACAAAAACGATGGATCAAGGTAGACGTGCTTATATCATGCTGGTGTTGGTTCGTATCATAAACAGACAAATAACGCAATACGTTTTGTAGGTACACGAAAGAATGTTATGTGTGACGTATTCTTTACCACCAAAATATCACAAGAGCAAACTAATTGCTGTTTATAATTTATCCAAATCGTTTGTGCCCCACTTGTGTTTGCCTAATAGATACCTTTCCCACCTACCTGCTTTCCACAGTGACGAGTGAGTGTCAAATTTGTTTTTAATGGCCCTTAAATTCATAGAACGCCGGTAGGTTATGGCATAAAGATATATATAATTTTAAAACGCAAACCGCAATTGATTATTCCAACAGGCGCACATTTTGTGGTAGATCTGTAGTTTCTGGGAGTGTTTCACTTCTTGCGTAGGCTAGGGTAGGTTAGTAGTCATCATAAGATTATGTTGCAGTTTCCAAGGTTAATTGCCTTGTGTTTTGGTAGTTGTTTCTGAATGTATAGGTTAATACTCGTAAGGGGGCACATTATCTATTCTGAAGCTGGTAAGGCAGGGCTCTTTCTGTTGCAGTGGATCTGTGATAGGCAAACTGTTGTCATTGAAGATTTAAGTTAGCTTTGCATCCCAACGCATTTCTGCTCTTGCATATTAAGCATCGTGGTGCCCTTTGTCTTTCCAGGAGGAGGCCGGCTACGGCGTGAGCTCCTGCGACGTCTGCGGGAAGCAGTTCCACGGATGCAACCAGCGGTTCCTTCTGAGGAGGCACCTCCTGACTCACACGGGCGAGAGGCGCCACTCGTGCCCTTACTGCTCCTACCAAGCCAACCAGGCGGGCAACCTCAACAGGCACATCCGCAACCTTCACCCTGCCCAGGCAGCCGTTGCCAACCTCGCCCTCAACGAGCTGTCTTCTTCTTCCATAATCGGGGCGGGAAGCCTCGCCGCCCAGCATAATCTCATACGCCCACTGCCGAGGGGTTCTTCCAGGCCTGCGTCAGCCATCCTGAGGCCGTCTGTCTCTTCGACAGCCGGTTCGATTTCCCCTAGTCAGCAGGCGCCGCCGTCGTCTCGGTCTCTGTCGTTGTCCATGACGGAACACATCCCCCGTCTGCAGTTGCATCCTCAGACGAGCGCCTCGTCCCCCGGTGGTAATTCCAGCGTCAACAGCGTACCTAAAGTGAACGTGGCGAATGGCGGACCAAATTAAACTGATGGATTTTATGTCCAGAAGAGAGGAGATCTCGACTGCCCTGGAAAGACCCTGGTTTCCATGGACGAAATAAAGTTATTTATTTATTTTATTCTTTTCTGAATGTAAATTTCAGGTGGTGTTTTAAGTAGAAAATACCGAAAGTCCGAAGTATTTTTTATTTCATTTCCCTAGAGTGATTTGCTCTCTCTCTCTCTCTCTCTCTCTCTCTCCACGCCATCAACAGATTGAAATATTAAAAAAACAGTTAAATTATTAAAAGCCCTAATGATATCTGCTGCCAACTAAAAAACTAAATGGCAAATTATTTCCATCTGTTTTCAAAGACTCAAACCGACTTTCTTTCCTTATTCCTTTTTTTTTTCTTGTCTCCATGGGACCTGACCTGAGGAGGGTATTGGACTGCCCTTCCCATCCGCCCGTGGGTTTCAAGAACGGCTGGATCAACCTGAATGGCATAACCTCTGTGCGTTTCATACGACAGCTGCCAGAGGTTGCAATGTTCTATGTTCAATTGTGGCACCATAATTACCTTCAGTATTGCTTTGGTATGTAAGGAAAACATCTGAAATAAAGTTTTTATACTTTTATTTACGCATAACAGTTTGGTTTCTAACAACAACAAAGGACGATAGAAAGATGCATAATGAGAAAACGGAATTGAAGGAAACAGATAACGCAATAATAAACAAAAGCACGTTTGTGTAGGCGATGCGCATATTCCATTCCAAATATAAATATCCGTTATTTACCTAAAGTAGTATTTAATTACTGCCTGCCTACGTGAAAAGCCGTCAGGTCTTTGAACCATCTATGCACAGGCAATGGATTGCCAAAAAGGGCGGTTAATGGCAAGTGGTGCGTGCTATTTACGTAAAATGTAGACCTAACTAGAAGTAACAATGATGTATCTATGTTATCTATTCATTACAGGAAGCCCAAATGTAATTCAGAAGCTTAAAAAAATTATGTATTGTGAAATATTTTCAATGATTTAAAATGTGTAAAATTTAAGGCACTTTGTTTCTTATTTTTGTACGCAGTGGATGGCGCATAGGTCTAAATTTACTCAATTAGGTAAGATGGTTTTGTTTCACTTTTTTTTTTTTCATTTTCCGTGTGATTCTGTTATATATATTTTTTTATTTTGTGTTTTTAAGACTTCAATTATCCGAAAAATACAGATAGTTACACTGCAGGTTACACAGAATGAAGTCGTTGTCTGTCAACAAAATGAGATTTTTTTTTTTTTTTTTTTGTAAACTTGTAGTGACCAACGCAATATCGTCATGGAATTTCGCGTTTTTTTCTTAACTGGTTAACTAATGTGGAGTTCCGAGTTTGTCAATGGTTATTAAAAAAAAATACTTCATATTGAGTAGTATGTAGTGGAAGTACGTTGTTTTTTTTTAATGCTTTACTGCTGCCTATCAGTTCATCCTAAAAGAAAAAATCATCTTCCGACTTATGTCATGATTGAGTCAACGGAATCTCCCGCGCATTTTTAAACTTCAAATTACGCTCTACCGTATATTGTACTTCTTATTGTTCTTGAGGACGTGTATCGCATTTTAAAGGGTAGTGAGTGTATCACGTGTTAATTATTGATTAGATCTCTATAATGAGTCAGGAGATAGACGATTGAGACACTGCAGTTGGTGGCTGTTCTGACGACTGTGACTCGGTCCGCTCGCTCGAAGTTGGCCTTGACGATTTCGTAGTATTTGCCGTCCCTGGAAGAACAAGAACAAGATGAAGCATGTTATTAACAGAAAGGAAAAATAGTAAATAAAATGATACTAGAGACAGCAGAAAAGTGCTATGGTTAATTCATAGTAGAAAAAATAATAATAAAAAGAGTCAAGACCAGTAACTGAAAGAATAACATCATACATTACGAAAATCAGATCAGCAGTCTTAAGTGGGAACATTATTTACAGGTTTAAAGGTATAAATGTCGCTCATGAGCGGCAGAGGCAAGGGACAGGCCCTTGCCCTTGCCTAGAAATGTTTAACATTGCTGTAAAAGATAACTTATAATGTATATTTTAAAACAACGAACGAGGCTGCTGTTTGATTTAATATGCAAGTAACCTTTGTTTACGAAATTAATATAAAACAAAAGGCATAGAAATTTAATACGTTATGAAGTGATGTTATACATCTTAATAATTCTATTTTTCTCGGCATGGGCAACACACGGGCATGAAAATGCCCATCCCATCTGCCTCTGTTTATTAAAAAATACTAGTCAACTTACGCCAAGACGAGGCACTTGAGACGAAGGCACCGGACGCGCATCGTGTCAATGGCCTTCTGACTCTTGTCTGAGTATCTCAGAGACTCGGGGTCCCAGGACAGTTCCAGGCGTTCCAGATTCTGGCCGTAGCGGGCGATGTTGTCCAGGAGACCGTCCACGTGGATCTTACCCATGAGACGGTAAGACAGACCCTCTGTCAGCCCCATCTTAAGAATCCTGTTTGGGGATGATGCACTATTAATAACTCATATTTTCGAGGATATTTGGTATGAATCATACTCCGGGTTTCAGGGAAGTGAGGGAGGGAACAAGTGAATTGCTCTATCGAGCTCTGCGGCTCATGGTGTGCTTGCAATTAGCCTATACCAAATGACACGCCTCTCGTTCTTCCACCTTCTTCGCCTCTCTACCAGTGGTACAAACCCCTCTCTGGTCTTTGGTCTCCTTTTAAGATCATATAGGTCACGTTTTACACTAATGGTAACATATTTTTAACAAAGAAAAACATAAGACGCTTCAGGGGAGAGTTTTATTTTGTATCTTTCTGCGGCGGTAATAATAAGGATTATAACGATAAGTTATTGGGGATATGGGAAAAGTTACTCGAATGATAACTGCAAAAACGGTAGCAATTTATGTTGCGAACTTTGCAGGAATCAAAAGAAATGCTTGCTTGGGGTTCGGGGGTGGGGAATTTTGGAACTCTTGCACCCCCAGTTACGGTTCTATTGACTGGCAAATTTCCATAGCCCATTTTCGAAAGTATCAAGGTTATTTAAGGTCAATAAAAGAGAGGAGCAAGAATAGTAATGTCAATGAATAAAAATACTCCACACTGAAGTGCACAGGCCTACCTGATGTTCTTCAGAGCTGGCATGACGTTTGAGCAGAGAGAGTCTGTGCACTGGGGAATGCCGGACAAAACCAGTCCTCGGAGATTTTGGCCATAGCGGGCCAAGAATTTGTAAAGGCCTTCCTCTGACAGGTTGTCGCAGAGGTCGAGGTCAAGGGCGATCAGGCTCTTGAGATTGCCGCGTTCAGTCCACGCCTTCAGGACCTGCAAGGAATAGAACAAAATATAGAATTTAGGCCAAAGGCCAAGTGCTGGGACCTATGAAGTCATTCAGCCCTGAAACGGAAGTAGACAGTAAAAAGGTCTGAAAGGTGTGATATAGGAGGAAAACATCGCAGTTGCACTACGAATCAATTGTTAGGAGAGGGTAGAAAGTAAGATGGAAGAAAGAGAATCTGAATGAGGTACAGTTGAAGGAACGGAAGGGGTTGCAACTAGGGGCCGAAGGGACGTTGCAAAGAACCTTAAGTAAAGCCTACAGTGCGCCGCATGAGTTGCACTAACGGCCCTACCCCCCTACGGGGAGGACCTGCAAGGAAGACTCGGAGTGATGTAACGAAGTATTGGACGCGAATCTCTCAAAAAATAGCATGACAGTTTTTAATTATGTCAGTCATTGAATAAAATACTATCTTCATACAGTTTTTATAATGAAGCAATTTTTTTTGGTGCCATCGTGTGATAGTTGAGAATCTTAACTGTGATATGTTTGAATTCTCTCTTCAACTAACTTTGCATCGTAGGCTGGACTCAATGTTATTGTTGTTGTTTTTGTTGATGTTGCTGTAGTTGTTGTTGTGACGCCAGTGTATGATATAAAACAATCTTTGATGACAAGGTGTTCTTAGCAAGTTAATGAGCTCCTTTGGCTTGTCCTATAAGAGTGTGGATGCATTTTGAACAACCAAAACAACGACATTAACAATAATAATAGCAATAATAATAACAAGGTATTTCTAGTCTCTTCTAATATCTTGCTGCCATCTGTGAACCATGCAGCCAGTGAGTGGCACTAGAACTGAAATCTCCCGCGTTTGTGCCATCGTGATGCCAGCAGCCCGACATCATTCAGGAAAGTGCACTTGAATCCAGCGAACACTCACAGCATCCGTGAAGCCATCAAGCTGTCCAGCGCTGAGCCACCTGATCGCTGGGATGCGGGACAGCAGGTCGATGAGGCAGTCTGTGGAGAGGTCGGTGGCCGTCACGTCGAGCTCCGTCACCGAGGACTTCTCCCATTCGGCAGCCTGGACGTTATCGCTCTGGAGACCTGGTGGGCAGGCAATGGCTTTAGCTGACAGGTCTCATGGTGAATCAGACAGTCTGACATTAGTCTGAAGGTCGAAGTAAGTCAGACTGCATATATGATATTATTTAAAAGATAGATTTTGTGCGTAGATTGTACAGTATTATCCTTTTGTAAAAGTGGCAAAATAACATCAATTACTAATGAAAGCATTGCGTAATTTCGCATTTACACGTTGGTGGTAGAATAAATTAGAATACACCATGAAATTGCTCTTTAAGAATAAACGAATCGTATTAACATCATTATTTTTACTTTTCTTTCTGAGAGCTAGAGACTGGGAAAGAAGCACTAGATGAAGGATTAGTGCGGTTATAAGGTAAAATATCGAGAAGAATGAAAGAAATTTTATTGTAAAGTAGGCAGATTAGAATGAGTGAGGGAAATGTCATTCAGAATGCATGGATATTTTGAGTAGAATAGTAAAAAAAAAAAAATAATTCTACACCCGATTCTCTTGTCAAATAAAATTCTGGCTTTTAGCGAGAGCAGATTATCCCAAATAAAATCTGACATCATCTTCGTAACATGGCAGACGTATTGCGTAAGCATTCCTTGCTGGCGCTGCATTGTATTATGAATAAAGTATTTTTTATGCATACTGTATTTTTAAATAGGATTGCATCCATAACACACATTAGAGTTATACATAGAGTATAAAGTAATCGTTATAGAAACTGCAGTTGGGGATGAGCAAAGGCTACGTAACCTCGCCATATTTTTACATTAGAAAACATTCTGTTTGCAATATTGCACACGGAAAGTTTGCTGTATAAATATTGCAGTGTTGCGGGAGGAGATTATTCATTATACATACTGCATTGTTGCATGAGGAGGCACTTCAGCTTCTTGCACCTGCCCAGTAGAATCTTCAAAGACGTCCCTGTCACCTTAGCGCAGAAGTTGACGGCCAGACATTCTAGCTGCAAGAGAAAGAAGAAGTAAAGGTTTGTGGTCTTTACTGGCTGTACTTAATCAAAGTTCTGTTTTTCCATGGGGCGGGTGGGGGGATTGGGGCGGATGGGGCTGAACCTAGGAATTTATTTCTCTATTCTGTCCCATAGCCTCTCTCTCTCTCTCTCTCTCTCTCTCTCTCTCTCTCTCTCTCTCTCTCTCTCTCTCTCTCTCTCTCCACATACATACTTGTGTGTATTTTTAATATTAGTTTTATTTTGTCTCATTTCTACGTTACCATGATGGCGCAAATGAGTTTTTAATTATGTTATTTTGAAACAAAACTACTATCACCTCTTCATTACCATAACAGCACTAAGTGGTCTCCCATGCCCCAACGCCTGGCCATACAGCCCAAGTTTCATACATTCTTACATACACACGCACTCATACATTAAGCGTGCTTTCACAGACCATAAAGTAATTTATTATTTCTCTCACCTGGATGCAATTAGAGCTGAAGGCTTCAATGTGGGAGTCATCGACGAAGTTGATGCCGTAAAGGTTGACCACCTTCAGGTTTGGTGTGGCAGACTTCAGCTTGTGGATGTTGATGACCTCGTAAATTTCCTCTTCCTCCTCGTCCGCTTTTTCGTAGGTGCCTGTTTGAGGAAGGAGTGGATGATGGAGAAAGTTAAATGAGTGAAAGGTTTGATAGGAATCACGTGGTAAAAGCCAGTGAGCATAAGAAAGAAAGAAAAAGAAATGGTACTACTGCAGCTGGGTCTAAAGCTCCGTCGAACATGAGACTACTGTCCATAGTCACAGTGTGCGTGCAGTGTCCCTAAAGTCTGAACACATAGGCAAATGCATATTTTCAGTAAAAAAAAATTAACAGCATTATGCTTAATTGAAATATTAACAAATAACATCTTCGTGGTGATTTCCACCATTTGTGATGCAAAGTTCGATGCGCTTTGCGAGATTCACATGAACCCGGTGCATTAACTTCAAATTTCCGTTACCACACCGTAATCTTTTGTTGTTTGGAATGGTCCACCCAATGCAGATTGTTCTGCGCCCAGTATCGAACACTCTGTTGGTTAACCTCAACATTCACATAAACCATCTTCGTCGCTGAACAACATACAGCCTTCGGTGGAGCGGTTATTCTCATCCAGTTAATAATGATATTTCCTATGTATCCACACTTTAGGACTACCCTGTGTAGCATGCCTGTAAAAGTATCTCACCTTTATCTTACACACACTCTTTCTAGAAAAATAAACCGAGAAAAAGAGAAAATACTGTTAAAAAAGTAAAAACCAACCGATAAGGTGCAAGACTTCCAGACCGTTGATGAAATTATAGATCTTTCGCATGAAGCCTTCCATGAAGATGACGGCCGATAAACAGATGCACATCGTCCGTAGCTTCGTTGGGAAAGCCTGCAAGAACATAGACAGATTTTTATGGGAGTAAAAATGAAATTGTTTTCTAGAAATCTGTTTGAATTATAGGAAAACGGTTTTATGAAAATCGTTCACCGGTAGGTAGAAGCATATAGAAAAACATTGTTGTATTATGAAATTTCTTTAAATAACAGGCAGAAAGTTTTTTTAAGAAAGAGCAGGCAGATAAGATATTAAATAGGGTTAAACAGTACTTGAAACAGACTTTTTGAGTGGAATAACTTGAACCAAATAAAATTGTGTATAAAATGTATTTTGGAACAGATAGAAACGTGTTTAAAAAACCTTAAATTATGTAATTTTTAAACTTGGCTCAAAACATTGAATGGATTTTTTTTTTACATAGAATCGGTATGGCAACGAGAAGGAAAGTAGGTTTTTTTCACTCTTCACAAACCCGTGCCAAAAAGGAGGCACGAACAAAGTATTTAGATTAATTAATAAACGAAAGAAATATAACTTTTTTAAGCAAAAAAGTTAATTTTATAAGAATTTTATCCAGTTAGATCTGACAGACTTTCGCAGCCTGCCATTTAAATGTCTCTGCCTCTTCTTCTTCGTCCCGGAAAGTCGCCTTACCTGGAGGTCATTGAAGTCGTGCAGCTGCATAGCGGTGGAAAAGTCCAGGAGCATGTTGGTCAAGTTGGGGCACTTCTCAGCCAGGTCATGCAAGACTGGGTTGGTGATCAGGTCCATGGGCATCTCGATGTACTTCAGAGAGGCGGCAAACCGAGTGCTGAAAAGGAAATGACGTTTGTTTCAAGTTGCAGGGGCCCAATAGATTAGTAACCCAAATGCCATTTCTAGTCCAGGTCAGAGAAAAATAGGGAAAAGGTCAAGATAATGAAGAAGGTAGACCTGCTTCTTAAAAATAGCGAGGTTATTGGAATCAGAAAACACAAGATGGAAGGAATAGCTAATAATTTGATGGCGGTGCCATAGCGGCATGTATTTTTGTAAATCTTTCTGTCTTACAGCCAGAATTAGCGCTAAATGATTGATGTCTGTGGCAAATTCGAAGTCGTGAATATTTGGGCATTATTGAACTTGCCCGAATTCAATTACCCAAATTATAGCATATTTAATTTGGGAATATGCTAGAGCTAGGCTTGTTCATGCTCAAAATTTACGAAAGCCTTGAGAAAGCGTAACATGTTATGAATATTCGGGAGCATTTATTTAAAATCCATCTATTTATATTAAAATTGAAATGTTTGCTGCTGTTAAGCGTGAGTATTAAAAGGGCCGTAAGGATCTATGCAGTACGCAGTAGATCTCAAATTAATATTCATGGATTCATTGGAATGATGTTGAAAAGTTCAGACAGTTTTCCGTTAAAAAAGAAAAAAGGAATGACGAGCACGCCTGCTGAGTATTATTTTAAAAAGAAATAAGTTTTGGCTTAATTTTCACATCTCATTTAAGACACAAAACCGTAGGGCTAGCCAACGCCCCCTAAATAACTAAAACCTTCAACTTAGTTGCTTAGTCAAACAGAACTACAGTACTAGCATTCCTACTTGATGAGGTAAAGAAGAGCGTCGATGCTGTTGACATGGAGGCCGTTCCATTCCGGACGAAGTGACACGGCGTCCCAGAGTTTGGTGTCGTAGGCAATGGTTCGCCATTTCTTGCAGACGGCAGCGTTAGCTATGATCTCACGGTGGGGCAGGTAAGAGAAGATCTTCAGGAGGACCTTGTCTGGTAGCTTGTCGATTGTCTGGGGGAAAAGAAAGGGGAAATCGTGTTAGCCTCTTATTGGTCTGGCTTTGGTTTTGAATTCGTTTGGTGGGTTGGGTCGTGGGGATCTGTGTGAGAAGTTTTGCTTTTATGGAGTACAGCAAAGCCTAAAGATTTGATCTCTATTTCCAGGTTTACTCCAAGTTCTCTAGATTTAATCTCTATGTCTGTGTGTACTCTAGGCCTAGTGTACTGCAAGGTATAGAGATTTAATCTCTAGGCCTAGGTGTGCTGCAAGGTCTAGAGATTTAATCTCCTACCTAGGTGTACTGCAAGTTCTACAGATTTAATTCCTAGACCCAGGTGCACATCAAGGTAGTACCTAGAACATATTGCGGCAAGTACACCAAGCCTGCAAGGGTGGCTATCTTATTTTTTCTTTAAATTTTGTTCTACTAGAAAAAACTAGCAATGGATGGCAACTCGAAAGATCGTTTTTTAAGCAGCGTAATCTGCCGATGTTATTTACTAGTTGAACTAAGCAATAAAAATGCTAGATTTTCACGTTTTCCGTTATGATTATTGAAACCCTCCAGAGTTATTTTCCCTGATGGATAAGAAAACGGACTCTTTATATCACCTTGTTTTTCATAAATTGAAGATAATATTTATGCTTAATTTATTGTATATATTTCAAGTACAGCATTGCTTCACTGTGAACACAGAAAGCAAGCGGTCAGTGGATGTAGTAGATGCACAATGTAAATTCAAGTTAGATGTGCTTGATTTATAATTCTGGTGCACAAGCTTAAAATAATTATCATTAATAAAGGAGGTGAGTATGGAGAAAACCAGTAGGCCTGGTCACAATGCTTTTAGTTTTTCGTTGTAGAAGGAAAAAACAGAAATTAATTCTTCGTAAAAAACTTAATAGGTCAATGGTAATTTTTTTTATAGACCTAGTCACACTTGTTATGCCTATTAACCTAAAAACATAAATCGACATTTCACAGTGAAGCCCTATAAGTTAATGAGAATTCAAATTTTTTCTGTCACCTTGATTATGACGAGAGAAACAGCGTTTGTGTTGTTTCACTGCTCTCAGGTGATCCTTTTTGACAGTTGACGAGCATTACCCGCAGTATGTAAGTACAACGGTAACTGGACTTTTTATTACTCCTCCCAATGAACACTTTTTTTCTTAAGTAAATAAAAAAAGCATTCAGAATATTATTTATTTTAGAATAATTTTTACGTTAAATAAAATAAATTGATTATGTCTGGAAGATTTTTTATTCAGTCAAGTTAAAGAAAATTAGATTTCAGTGGTAGAAAATCTGCATAATGAATAGCTCCTCAGCGGAACTAAAGCTTTTGGAACATTCAGAAATGTTCCTCAAGAGAAATCTAAATATGTGAAGGGAGACCTATTTCTTTTGAGTTGTACATGAATATTTTTGACATTAGTCATTCATATCATTTAAACTTTCGACAGGAATTATGTAATTTTTGTAGTAAGACAATGCGGAGTTGCCAGTGCGTGTGTTTGGACAATTATTATTGAAGCTCCTATACGTCAAATTTACAGCTTGAACGTCGTGTTGAGGTGATTGGGAACCGCCGATATTATTATATATATATATATATATATATATATATATATGATGTATTTATATACATACAAAGGGCCTATTATTATCATGTCGACTCCCACAAAACAGGCTAGGCTATTTACCCGTATCCTTACCATCAATTCACTCGTCCACAACTAACGTTGTGGGAGTCTTTTGCACTGCAGGTTCATTCTCAACTCAACTGTTAAAGGATGGATGTGAAAGTGACCACTGTCTTGTTCCGCCATGGTCATCCCGTATTAAGTTAAATACTACATTACAAGATCTTGGTTGATAGCATATACAATAATTAAAATGAATCAGACAAAAACGAAAATTGGAAATTACAATGGTCGTGAAATGATTAAAAATGATAAACAAGCACTGAAATACGTGAATATAAGGCACACCTATATTTCAAGAAGAAAGAGTCGAGTGACAACGTAGGGCAATGGTGGGCAACTTGGGGTTCCAGGAACACTCACAAGTACAGAGGCGTGGCAGAGGACTGGTAGTTTAACTGCGGAACAATCTCTTTAATAAATAATGATTCCAGAACCGTTAAAAGTTGGTCATTCGAAGCTCTACCCAGTATTTCAAAATCATCATACTTTATTTTATGGTTACATTTAAGCACACGGTCTTGTATGCTAGAGAATTCAGGGTTCGTTGGTTTAACCCCGTTCTGTATCGAACACCACAAAAAGAATCTGTTCTCAACTTCAGCAACCTCCGTGTGAAACTCCCAGTCCTTTGCCACGCCTCTACACCTGTCGTGAGTATTCCTGGAACCCCAAGTTGTCCTTCGTTGTCACTCGATTGTCTTTCTTCTTGAAATCTAGGTGTGCCTTCTATTCTGTATTTCAATTGCTTGTTCATCAGTTTTAATCATTTTATGACAATTGTAATTTTTAATTTTCGTTTTTGTCTGAGTCATTTTAATGATTCTAAATTTGTCTGTCTTTTTAGCCTTGAAAATGGGACTTGTGGTCCAGAAACGCCGGCAATTTTAATAAAGTCATGATATCAACATGCCTGTCCCTCTCCAACTTCTGATATATATATATATATATATATATATATATATATATATATATATATATATATATATATATATATATATATATGTATATATATATATATATATATATATATATATATATATATATATATATATATATATATATATATACATATACCTGTATATATATGTGTAGCATGCTTTCTCTGTTAGGGGTGGCCTTAGAGGAGCAAAAGCAACATTCAATGCCAAGTTTATTCTTGACCTGCTGGATAAAATTAAAATCTCGGTGCAGAAAACTTTACAACAACTCACTTTGCATACCGACTGTACAAAAAAAAAAAAAAAAAAAAAAACAATCTTGTTAAAATTTAAAAAAAAATGTACGATACAGCGTTTTCGTTCAGCTTTGAGGTACTGTTTATTTTTCATAAATATCAAATAGGGGGCTAAGGGAGGAATGTGTAGGCCTATGGGTGGGGGAATTTAATATACCGTTTTCAAATAAAGGGGTAATGGTGACGAGGGAAAGGAAGTAATAATAATAAGCGGTGTCATAAAAAAATTTCGGTAGATGAAATTAAAAGAGAAAGGGGCAACTTGAAGATACAAAAAAAGATAGGCATTGGTTATTTACTGCTGCCACTGTCTATGTATGTTTCAGTGTTCTCGTGCAAAAGTAAAAGGAAAGCTAAATTGTTCCTTTCTCATTTAAAAACGAACTGAAACTCTGGGTATGATAATGAGGCAAAAGGTCACTCCAATCCATAACCACGAAAAAAACTTATTCGCCTTTCTATCTCTCTCTCTCTCTCTCTCTCTCTCTCTCTCTCTCTCTATATATATATATATATATATATATATATATATATATATATATATATATATATATATACATATATATCATATATATGCACATACAAAGCATATATTTTACACATTTGGTCGATGTCTACATTCGAGAATTTCTTATGAGGAATATTTACTGTATCTACAGATGTGTATTTGTTCATACGCGTGAAAATGCCTCTGTTCATGTTTTTTGTTTCCTTCACTTTCGGCTTATGGTCATTAGGCATTGGTTATATATCTATGGTCTCATTTATTTTTGTTTATCATTTATTTTCGTCTGTGCCATATGCTGGTCGTTATTGCATACAACAAAGTTTTCTCCTTTCTTCTTATTGGTATCTCTTTCTTGTTTTACAGCATTTAATTTTTTACGATAATGATACTTTGGATTTATTTTTTATGAATACCAAAAATAATACGTTAAGTAACTTCGAGTCTTGTCTGTAACTGGATGGGTGACCATCGATAAATGCCAGGCGACTTTGGCGCATGAACTCTAGACATTCGTTGGTAGGGCTTGTGGCTAACAACCCCATCCCAATATGTTTCACTGAAGTTGAGTTAGGTTGGGCATAGTTGTCACCCTTGAAAAGTGGATGACTTCGAAAATTGCCATAGCATCAAGTACATATTCTAAATTTTTATTATTATTATTATTATTATTATTATTATTATTATTATTATTATTATTATTATTATTATTAATTTGCCATGCCAAATTTTGAAGCATCTCAACAATACATAAAGTTGCTGAAGAATCTTCCCAGAATCGAATGCCATTCGTAAAGTAGGCCTAAATACAGTAACATAAAATAAAGTCAACAAATAACCAGACATAAAAACATTCAATCTTCATAGGTATTTGCTGATACAGGTAATTAGTAATCTACATTAGAACGTGACATATACTCATTGATGTTAGTAATTAATTTATTTCTTTTACTTTTAAGTTTTGCGAATGGAAAGCATTGCTTACGAATATTTGCGTCCGTAACTTGGTGGGAGTTTGAAAGCTCAGGAATAAAAGATATTTTTCTCTTATTCCAAAAAAGAATGAGAAAGAATCCTTTGTAGTCAGATATATTTGCATACATACATACATATATATATATATATATATATATATATATATATATATATACAGTATATATATATATATATATATATATATATATATATATATACATATATATATATATATATATATATATATATATATACTGTATATATATATATATATATATATATATATATATATATATATATATATATAAGGTCGAATGAGAGAGAGAGAGAGAGAACAAAACATCACATAGAGACCGTCGTGAATGTTCCTTGGTTGTTGAAGCCAGCGATGAACGCAGCCTCGGTGGGCAATGCATCCCAACCCGCCATTGGAGTCGCTTTCGAGGTCTTACGCTTTCTTCAGAGCAGATCTGTGGGAATTTTTCTGTTCACTAAGCAGTTTACAACGTCACCTTACAACGAATGGAAGTCTCGCATCATTCATTTGAGGGATTTGCTATTCTTTATCATGTATTTGCTGTTGCTTCACTCTACATAATCGTTGTTAATGAGTGTTCTTAATTTCCCTGCAACATTTGCGACATTAACTATTTATAGGTAGGGTTCATGGTGATGGTTCGAGTTGCTAAGTGTTCTTTTTATGTAAAAATACAAGGTAAAATTGTTCTTATGAGATTTTTTTGTGAAACACATAGACGGTCATAATATACACAGATATATTTACGTGTATATATATATATATATATATATATATATATATATATATATATGTATATATATAATAATATATATATATATATATATATATATATATATATATACATTTATTATATATATATATATATATATTTGTCGAAAGACTTTTTATAAAATTAAATACTGTACAGATTGTGATACTGTGGAATAAAATTGTAAATGTACAATCATATGTATATACAGTATATATATATGATTGTATATATACAGCTTTGTTTTTCTTCCACAGTAACATAATCTATGGAGTACTGTACTCTCTTTTATATGAAGTCTGTCGAACAAAATGAAGAATTTAGTCTTATTAATAATTTCCTTCATCATGTAATAATTCTGTTAAATGTCTATACTGTAACATTATACAAGGTCCCCCTAATGTACAAGAAAAGTCATTTAAAGATACTGCTGTAATTTCAAGCGGAGAATAAGTCTTGCCAGTTGCAAAATGCTTCAGGATTGGCAATTTTTGAGTTCTATGTTAAGCGTTTGACCCAAATTTGGTGGGAGGTTGACGTCACACTTGTTTGCATGACATCACCGCAACGAGTTGAGCGTGACTTCAGTATTACACCAGCACAGGCTAGATGGTTGGTCAGTCGTTCCAAAATTTGGTTGCGAAATGATAAAAGACTCCAGACTCTGCACAACTGATACGGCCTTTGCGTTCGTTTCAATAACACCAAGGTCTTTTAAATAATTAAAGGACCTTGAATAACAATAAAATGACTTTAAAGGTGTTCGACGGGAAGCGATTCGTGTATATTCCCAACGAACGTTGCATAAATAAAATGGAGACTCATGAACCACTCATAAAAAGACAACAGTTTCCATGACTTAAAAGGTTTTCGCGCTCATTCTTCAACAGGTCAGTGTCTGGTTACACTGATCGCAAATTTGATGGCCTGTGACACAGTTAAAAAAGAAACCCCAAAATTAAGGCTTATCGATATATATATATATATATATATATATATATATATATATATATATATATATATATATATCTATATATATATATATATATATATATATATATATATATATATATATATATATATATATGCGGATATGTTTTATGTGTATGTATGTGTTTGTGCATGCATGTGCGTGTTGGCTATCAGGCATGAACAGATGTAAATCACATGTACACATATGGCATATGCATTTATATGTAAAAATATACACTTCATTTAACTTACGTGTGGCGAGTATGGTATATAAATTACATATTATGGTTTGTATGCATGTATAAGAATATAAAATTAAGTATGACTACTATCCATTTCAGGGACTGCGAGTCATCGTTTTTCTCATATATCTTTCAAACTAATTATTTGATCGACATGGTACTTTGACACAGTGTACTAGACACCTCCGCTACTTTTTTGGTAATATAGTGCATTGTCAAATGGTGTTAGTTAAGGCGTTCACTCTTGGCTTTTAAAATTAAAGTCGCATGAGTCAGCAGGAATAATCTACGTAATCGAACGTCCGCCATCCCCCATAGACAGGAAAAGGGGGCGGATATGTCGAGGCCAGGAAAGTGGGTTGAGGGAGGGATGAGGAGGGGAAGGGAGAGGGAGGGACAGGATGAGGATAAAGCAAATTTAAATGCATAGTTTGGTGATGCTTGGCAACACCATTTAAGTCAAGAGTAAACGCCTAAACTAACACCATTTGACAATGCACTATATTGCCAAAATTTAGCGGGAGGTGTCTTGTACACTGTGTCCAAGTACCATTTCGATCAAATAATTAGTTTGAAAGATATTTGAGGAAAACGATGACTTGCGGTCCCTGCAATGGATAGTAAGTGTCTTATATGCGAATCACTTATGAACTATGGCAAAAACTAGCAAGGGGCCAAATCCAGAGAAAAACCGTTTATTTCAAGTGCGTCCTCCCACGCATCTCCTTGAAGACCTGTCACCTACGGGAAGTGCAGGTGCTGCCAAAGTTATTTAAGAAATCTGTGAATAAATTCCCGTTTTTTCTTAATTATTTTTTCGTGAGGATGCAATTTACAGAGCCGTAATTTTTCTCAGTTAACGCAAGCCCTTCTGAGCATATCCTTGCTCGTTATTTACGAATTGCCGGTACCGGAGCGAAAGAGACTGGTTTATAAATAAGGTGTGATAAATTTAGATTTGTAAACAAACGCTTCCTCTTCTCTCCCTTTGCCGTGACGACTCTTGGACGTCGTTGGATTTAACGGCCGTGTGACACGAGTGCGTTGTCTGGCAACTTCTGGCATTTTTGACGTCAGATTTACACCTAGCAGCCGATATTGAAGGCAAAATTGAAGGAGCACATTTTTGTGTTCGCTAACATCACTTTTATGAACGCGCTTGATTTAAATTTTGTACTAATTAGAGAAGAGATATATTTATGTCTGGTGCAACGTATGGTGACAGGATCCTAATGGGTTTCAGTAGACGTGCGCGACGCAGCTTGTAGGCATTAAGCCACTTTGAGTTCATAATGGATACAAAAATCTTTTTCTTTTTTGATCAGATTTAAGTATTTTCCAAATGTCATCTTTCATTAGCGAAGGAAATTGAGTAATCGCCTGTCTTCCTTTTCCAGATTGAGTATGAGAATAACATACTTGTTATAAAAAGCTGGTTAGATATTCAAACAAATACTTGTCAAATAGAGAAGATTCAGAGATAGATAGATAGATTGACAGATAGACAGATAGAATGGTAAAATGATAGAGAATCTTTCAGTCAGTCAGTCGATCACCCCAGTTCATGTAGCTGTCAACTACAGTAGATCACTTGTCCTGAATATCAAACATTGCATTATACCAAATCTGAGTGAACCTCTCTGAGGTCTTGGAAAAAGTTCATTGCATTATATCTTTTATTTATTTATTTATTTATCTGTTATTTACTCATTTAAGAAACTAACGCTTTTCATAGTAACTAAACGATGGTCACAGAACCAGTCTGTGAGTACATTTCAGGTTGCATACTCAATCGATGCTTTGAAAGGTGGTAGAGGTAAGTTATTTTATCAGTCAAGTTTCACTGTCCCATTGTGGCATATGTACACATGATTGACGGCCACATTATCCCATTTTTCATAGATATTTCAGTAAAATATAACTTTTTACGTTATAAATACTCCAATATATGCATATGAATGCCATGTATACATTTACGTTGAGATTGCCTGAAGCATTAACCTTACGCTGACGTGGATGCCAAACAATTTGGGAAAAATTGGATTAATAGAATAAGTTGAAGGTTTATTTTCACTTTTAAACGTAGATAAATTGATGATTTAAATGTGAAAATCAGACATTATCAAAATGTCTTCTAATGCTGTGGATTTATCAACGTTATCAAATGGCAGTTTCGAAAGCTAAGCTCTTAGGCAACATAAGCTTCTAGATGTGGATAAACTTGAGAGGACATGGTCAGTTTATAATCGTTAGTAAGCCTTGAAAGCTTACAGTTATAGATAACTGTAGAACGATGTAAAGATGTGCTTAAGCTTATGTTAAATTCAGTAAGCGTGGTATAAGTTCTCAAGCTTTGATATTCTTAGGAGAACGTAAGCTTGCAATCATTAACAAGCTTAGGACACGGGGCTCCTGTGATCAGGAAAAAGCTTAAGGTATTATGCCTGTTTGTTTCCATTTAGTGCAGAGGTTTGGAACGCTTTTTTTTTTCCAATATGGTCTTCCTTGTGGGCCAGGACCCATTCATTTTTTCTTTCCGGCTCTTGTTTTTTATTGCTACCCGTATCTGAGTAAACATAAACATAAAGAGAGAGAGAGAGTGTGAATATCAGGCCTCTGCATTACGGATAATATAAAGTTCTTGATGGCCAATTGTTAATTGTAATAAACAACTCTTTGATACCTATTTAATGTAAGTAATATAAGGCCCTATAAAGCCCAGTCAGTGTAAGGTATGATACTAAGTGTCATGTTGGGTATTGTAGGGTAAGATAAAGTCCCTTAATACCCATTCATTATAGTGTTCTAGTTCCTTAATGCCCTGTCACTGTACGTTATCACAAAACCCAATGATGTTGCAATAATTTTAAAGCATTATACCATAGCTCAGTGTAAAATGTAAATTTCCCAGTACACAGTCTTTCAAATGCATTATAAAGCTCTTTTATACCTAGATTATTATTATTGTTATTCAGAAGATGAACCCTATTCACATGAAACAAGCCCACAGGGGCCACTGACTTGAAATTCCAAGCTTCCAAGGAATATGGTGCTCATTAGGAAGTATTAGAATGTAAAGGGAAATACAGAAAGATCTCACTTATTAAAGTTAATAAATAGATAAAAATGTATTAAAATGCATTAAGGTAGTACTGCATTGCATCTTCTCTTGAACTTTTGAAGTTGCAGTTCCACCACACCCTCAGGGAGACTGTTCCACAGGCATGATAACCAAAAATTACAAACGCCCATCTTTGTAAAGGTCGTAATAGTGAAAAGACCTAATTATATAAGAAAGAATTGTAGCTATCATTGTAAAATTGCATCCAGGGAGCAGCAGGACAAATCGTTTTGAAATATCCGTTTTAGTTTTAAATACAAAAAAAATCAAAGTCTGCAGTCTTAAGACTGAAAATACTGTCACTTTATAAGCATTTATGTTAGATTTCTGGAGAAGGTGATAATTGATAGTGTATTGTATATAACTATAATCACGTAGATAGAATATAAATATACTGTAGACAATAGAATATAGACAAATGTAAAACAGTACAATGACTTAATTATTATTAGTATTTTTACTTTTATTATTATCGTCCTTCGACCTGTAATCAAAGTGGCACCTCTTGAAAAAATTCGTTAAAGACCCGGAGATAAAAGGGAAAAACATCTTAGGTATTTCAACACATGTAAACAGTTTTCCATTAGTGTAGAATTCACGACTCTAACGAAGCTAACACTTTAAAAGAATTATTGTACTCCCCCATAGGGGGATAGTGCCATCAGTACATCTTACGCGGTGGACTGTGGGCATTACTTAAGGTTCTTTGTAGTGTCCCTTCGGCCCCTAGCTGCAACTCCTTTCATTCCGTTTACTGTACCTCCTTTCATATCTTTCTTCCATTTTACTTTCCACCCCATCCGAACAATTATTGTTTCATAGTGCAACTATGTGGTTTTCCTCCTGTTGCACCTTTCAAACCTTTTACTGTTAATTTCCGTTTCAGCGCTGAATGACCTCATAGGTCCCAGCGCTGGGCCTTTTGGCCTAAATTCTATATTCCATTTATTATTGTAGGCTCTTACTCTTCTCCTTAGGAGTTTACTCTTGAATAACTAACAGTTAATGAAGATGTAACTTTGGAATTACGATTAAGGCCAATGAAAGTTCCAGTACCCCCCATTCCCACCCCGCTCCTCTTTTGAACGGAAAAAAATATGCTCTGGTCTTCATACTTTTTAACAGTATGCCTCGAGTTGAACGTTAATGCGCCGGGATCTGATTTCCTTCTGCCAGTAGTTTAATTGTTATTGGTAATTTGAAAGAACAATTAAAATTTGTGCAGACATTTGGGAGCTGATTTTCGTCAGAGGTGAAAATCTAAGAAAATGGGGATATGAAACTATCAGAATTGCTTCAGCTATCCTAAAATTTTATTATTATTATTATTATTATTATTATTATTATTATTATTATTATTATTATTATTATTATTATTATTCAGTTTTGATTCATTGAATGGATGAAGCATGACTGATCTCATACGTCACCTGCATTTCAATTACCTTGATCTATTTTTCAAGATCACACACTAATTTTAAGTATTTAATAGTCAAATTTTACACCTCAGTTAACTTTATTACAGTGCCAAGGACAGAATCCTATAACTTGAATATTGTATTATAGGTGGTCTAAAATTTTTCAGCATGGGGGGCTAATTTTCAACAATGCTGAAAAATTTTAGACCACCCATAATATAATATTCAAGTTATAGGATTCTGTCCATGGCACTGTAATAAAGTTAACTGAAGTGTAAAATTAGTGTGTGATCTTGAAAAATAGATCAAGGTAACTTAAATGCAGGTGACGTATGAGATCAGTCATGCTTCATACCATTCCAATGTGATCAAGACCTGAATAATAATAATAATAATAATAATAATAATAATAATAATAATAATAATAATAATAATAATAATAATTTTAGGATAGCTGAAGCAATTCTGATAGTTTCATATCCCCATTTTCTTATATTTTATCGTTCTTACAATGCTAACTTTAAGAAACCATTTTTTATCTCTCTGCCAATGGGTCCAGGCCTGAAAAATGTAATGTTGAGGTCATTCTAATGATTTCAGTTTTCATTTCAGCTTGAACTTGGCGTATTTTGATAAGAAATCCCAATTCAGGTGTGGATATAACTGTAGATTTCTCTCCCCCCCCCAATTTTTAATACCAGTGTTGTTTTACATTAGCCGGCCTGTGTCGCCATAAGCCCATGCTCACAATCAACCAGTAAGTGTAGGATATATAAGAGAGTGAAAATATGTATAAAGATGTACAATATATAAAGAATATTTGCAAACACTACGGTACACAAATATCAGTTTATTATTATTATTATTATTATTATTAATATTATTATTATTATTATTATTATTATTTAGGTCTGTTTATGTTATATCCACAAGGAAGTAATTATTTCAATGAAACTTAGTATTGAAATTGTACATAAATTAATGTTTCTTTGGTAATTCTTGCTGCGTCTGTGAGAAAAATGATGTAACCGTAATTTTCTGTCGTGTAGCCGTGACTGTGAAAAATGTGAGTAAATTTAGCCTCCATGAACCATCACCATGGGATTAACCCCGCCCCTACAGATTGCATTCGATCTGTAATGGATTAACGACATTCCACACTAATTCTCTGTACGTTTCCTTTGCTTTTCTTTCACAATTTTCCTAATTAACTCGGGGATCACTGTCACAAAGACCGCATCCTCACCACAGGCGAACCAAGAACTGACTAACTAAGAAATGGGTGCTAAAACATCTTCAGCTGTTCGGGGGAAGTTTTCTTCTTTTCTTCTTCAACTTATTCTGCTTCTTTGCGGGACTTGAAACTTTCCCATACATGTTCCTATTCTAGGCCTATATCCGTTTTCCTTGTAGGATGAGACTGCTTTAATACCAAGCAGATGTTAAGATAATTTGGGTAGCATTTTCAGTGGCATATTTAAACAGGCACATTTCTTCTTGAAAGTTTAGTTTAATCCTCTATAGCGCTTTATCGTGACCTCTGTAGTCATGAAAAGAGTCTTGAACAGTTGTTAGATGTCGGCAGAATTTCCCTTCTCGCCTTAACCTATGATGGAATGCAAATTAGCATTCTTTTGCCTTTTCAGGGCGCCAATAATGACACTCATGTGCGAGGAACATGACGGGCAATAAATCTCTACGCCCCTCCGTCGTTCAGTGGGTAGAATTTATTGACAAACAGGTGACAATTGGTATCTTGATCCACCTTTGCTCGTTCAGCTGGTGGTGGCTGTATGTCGGTTGGCGTTTAGTGGTGGCGGTACAGCGTTTCCTGAAATAGCACCTCCAACAAGTATTTCTTTTAATTCCGAAGTAAAATGGGAATTTAATTAGCTGTATGCTTTGGGTGCTTGCTCGTGGTTTAGCCGAAGATAATTTCGTTGTGTAACTGTTAGTTTTATTCAAAAACAAGAAGGTGAAACTAAGTAGGAGTAGGCTTCGAGTGCTAGATTAGCTGTGGTAAAACAGCTGTTATATTGAATACAGAAATAATGGCCAGTAGCTGAACAGATTAAGTTCTTTAGCCACTGTTAATATGAAAATCAGATGTAATGTTAACCAAGTGGAACATGATCCAATCCAAGTGCAGGTTGGCATCACCTGCAGCTGTGAATTAAAATTTAAAATAATTTTGTTGTTTAGACCTATGTATCTGAAATTGGATAGTGGCCTGACTAAATCAGTTATTTGAATATGGGCGCAGTTCATTCTCCCGGCACAGTTTGATTTTACGGTTAATTTCTTGTATGTGACCGGGGCGTCGCGTTGTCTCATTGGCGCTTGGTCTAATTTACATATATCCGAGTGACGCCTAACTTGAAGACGTGTAGCTAAGGCTGGTTGATCTATTCGGCACTTTTGCTGAATTTCAGTATATATATATATATTATATATATATATATATATATATATATATATATATATATATATATATATATAAATTGAATTTTGTCATTCATACACGTGTGACTTTTTTTTTATATTCACAAATACTAGGCTGCAAGTATCGTTTAATATCCAGTCCACTATACCACGGGAATTACTTATATTCAAGGGGAATTATAATTCCCCTCAGTGTAAATCACTATCGAGGTATTGTGAATCGGATACTGAATGACATTTGTGTCTTAATATATGTGAATATATAATTACAATATATATATATATATATATATATATATATATATATATATATATATACATATATATGTATATATAACTACAATATTAGGCCACGAATTTATATGTATGTATGTATATATATATATATATATATATATATATATATATATATATATATATATATATATATGTGTGTGTGTGTGTGTGTGTGTGTGTGTGTGTAGATATTTCCAAGACTTCAATAGGAAACGAAATCATTCGAGGTTTTTCGATACAGCTCGCTCATATGTAGAACATTATTGTTTAGAAATAAATTAAGTGAAAGCATGGCTTGATATATTTCATACCAGTTGATCATATGACTAAATCCAAGTTCTTTATTCTTATGATTTTTTTAGTTTCGTTTATAAATCTTTGTTCATTCATTCTTGGATTCAGAGAAGACTCGTTGAGCTGCAGTAGTTTATTTAGAAGTGAGATTACTGAAAATTTATACAAATGTGTTAGTATCTGATAATCAGTGTCAGTTTATTTGTTTATATATCAACTACCAATGAAGCCAGTGCCCTAATTTTTATTAATAGATTTTTTTTATTTTCTTTATTCAAGTGCTTGTGAATATTTATTTAAAGGCATGCTTACTAAAAAGATATGTAGAAATGTGTTAGTATTTCATATACACTGTAAGTGTATGTGTGTTTATGTCAGCCTCCGAAGAAGCCAGTGTCCTAATATTTATTAATAGGTGTTTATTATTTCTTGATTCACGTGCTCCTAAATATTTGAGAGTTTCTTTTATTTACTTCTGTTTATGTACTTTTATTAGTTTTCTGTAAAAGAAAAATATTGAGATGGCCATTTGTCTGTCCGTCCGCACTTTATTCTGTCCGAAGTTTTTCTGTCCTCCCGCAGATCTTAAAAACTACTGAGGCTAGAGGGCTGCAAATTGGTATATTGATCATCCACCCCCAAATCATCAAACATACCATATTGCAGCGCTCTAGCCTCAGTAGTTTTTATTTTATTTAAGGTTAAAGTTAGCCATGATCATGTGTCTGGCACCGCTGTGTGCCAACAACACAGGTCACCACCGGGCCGTGGCTGAGAGTTTCATACAGCATTATAAGCTGTACAGAAAACTCGATTGCACCGAAGAAACTTCGGCTCATTTTTTACAGTTTTTTTTTTTTATTGTGGCCAGTGTTTGTAACAATAGGTGTGCCATTTGGTGCGTAGTGTTTATTTGTATATTGCTCAGAGGCCTTTATTTTATTTTCGTCAGGGTGGTCATCGTTCATAGATAAAAGATATGAGCTTTTCAGTCGAGAAACATGCCAAGTGCCATTTTTAAAATATAATAAATTAAATAAAAAATACTTTGACCCAGG